>NC_143556.1:10669642-10983571 GCF_054136105.1 Typopeltis vanoorti
CTTCTAGTTCCATTGTAAAGTGGATTTTTGGGTGCTGGCTATTTAGATGCACTAAAAATGTATTCAATGTGTCTGGGCCATGTGGCCAAATAGCAAACACATCATCAACATAACGTAGCCAGAGACTAGGTTTGAGAGTGGCTCTATTTACAGCTAGCTTTTCCAGATGTTCTATGTAGTTGGCTGATGGGAGAGAAAGGGGGGGGGGGTCCCATAGCTGTCCCATCTAATTTTTTGTATATTTTCCCTTTCCATGTAAAATAGCCGCCTGTACTGTGAATTTTAAATAGCTGAAATATATCAGGGGGAATTGTGAATTTAGTAAGTTTAGGGCTTCAGTTAATGGTATAACATTCGTGAATAATGAGGTGATATCAAAACTCACCGTTAAGTCTGAACTTTTTAGGGTGTGGCTTTCTAAATACTTTTCAGATGGGTAGAATTTTTAACAAAAGAAAGAGAATTGTTTGTGAAAGTGGCTAGTAGTTTGGCTAAATGTTAGCAAGTTTATATGTAGGACTGTTTATACTATCTACAATAGGGCATAAAGGTTTACCTTGTTTCTGAATTTTTGGAGCTCCATATATCCTGGGTGTTTTAACATGGAAGGGCTTGAGTTTGTTGACTGTTTCTTTAGGCCAGGAAGTGACTTTGTTCAATAATTTGCACACGTTATTCTTTTGTGAGTTAGTGGGATCTCGATCTGTAATTTGATATGTTGACTGGTCTTGGAGAAATGCATGCATTTTGCTTTCATATTCTGTTGTATCCATCACTACAGTTGCATCTCATTTGTCTGATTTGGTTATGATAATGTGGTTATTATTGTGTAGCTCTTTTAGAGCCATGATTTCTTTATGTGGGATATTATTATTCTTTTTTTTTTTTTTTTCAGACTTTGAAGTTCCCATGGTTTATTAGGAAAGATAAGAAACCTCACTGAAAAATGGTAGTCATTTTATGCTCAGCATAATTGAACAATTATTATTAAGAGGACAGCTGACTGACAGTTTTAAAAAATGGTGTGTGTGTGTGTGTGTGTGTGTGTGTGTGTGTGTGTGTGTGTGTGTGTGTGTGTGTGTGTGTGTGTGTGTGTGTGTGTGTCTCTATGAGAGAGAGAGAGAGAGGGAGGAGCATGAGTCTCCATCATCTGAAGTGACTAGTGGTGTACCTCTAGGATCATTTTGTGGTCAATTGTTATTCAATATTAACATTTAATGACACTGGGAAGTATTTGACAAGTGACATACAGATGTTTGTTGATGATGCAAAGATGGTCAGAATGCGATGCAACTGTGGCATATGCAGCACTTGCAGAATGGTTCTAATAGGTTGGGATTATGACGTGATGAGATATTCTGATGTAACAATAATGATTATGTAATGATAAAAAATAATGATGTAAGTTTTTCATGTAATATTATCATAATATCCTGTACACCCCTTGAGGTACATGTCAGGAATTTGATGATGATGATAATAATGAGATATCCTGGTATATTATGTTGGTGGGATTATGCTAGAAGAAACTGATAAGGCTAGTGATCTTGGAGTTTTAGTAAATGGGAAGTTGAAGTTCAGTGACATATAGAAAATATTCCAAATGCAACACAGAGGATAATTAAGAAGGAGGTGAGAGTTAGATTTTTCTCTCATGATTGGAATGACTTGGCTTTGAATGTTGTTAGTGAATAAATTCAAGATAAGATGTGACAGCTGGTGTGGGTGATATTAGGCCTTTCTTGATGAGTCTCTGACTTTAGAAGTCTGGTAATAATAATAATTTATTTTATTTTATTTATTTATTCATGTCAGAAGCAACATAGTTCAAATACACATAAATTTACAAAAAAAAATTATATATTGGAATTAAAAAGAAAAACAATGCAATTTACATCATAATACATTAAGTAAAAGTACTAGAAGGTCCATCAGATCACAAGCATTAGGTATCACACTAATCAAATTGTCCATTGTACAAATGGAACATAACCTACATAACCAGAGCAAACTATGGCTCATCAAGAGATGAGCCATAGTTTGCTCCTCTCCACATTCACATAAGGATGATTCACATGAGAGTCCCCACTTTTTTACATTATCCTTGGATCTTCTGACACTACATCACAGCCTATTTAAGATTTTCCAAATAGTCCAGTTTTCTCTGTGTCCTGGCAGAAGACTTTCAGATGCTACAATCCAATCTATAAGGTTCTTGTCCTCCATAAGTGGTATGAAGAAAACTTTTCCTGGATTTTAACCATTGATGGACAGGTTGACCCAAATAAAAGATGGCCTGCAAACACAGATGCCTTAAGCTTCTCATTTCTAGCTTAATATCTGAAGGTGCTATGCCAGCCAAACAATAAATTTTTTCACGAGGTGTCAGTCTCATACAACCAGTTATGAGTCTACATGTCTCATTTAAGGTAACATCCACCTGCTTAGCATGCAAGATCTATACCATACAGGGCACTCGTATTCTGCAGCCAAGTAACATAGAGCCAAAGCAGTGGTCCTATTTGTTTGAGCTTGTGTTCCTCAGGTAGTGCAGGATAGTTTCTGGAGAATACTATTCCTTGTAGTTACTTTATGTTTTGTATTTAGACAATGTCTTTCATAAGTGAGAGCACGGTCTAAAGCAGTGGGTCTTAACCTTTTTAGTGATCAGCACCCCCCTTGAATCTAAAAATAAGTTCTCGCACTCCCTTGAAAAATGTGTTTCCATTTATTTATTTAGGAAATTACATCTATTTCAAGATAATTTATTTATTGAAAAATAAATACATTTACATACAAAACAATATCTCAATTTTTAATGGCTATGTTGTTGTTTATTCATAATAATACTTTTGAAGCGAGGCTCCTTTTTTCAAAGAGCTACGCGTAAGTCATCACTTGCATTTAAGCAATTTCTGGCTTTTGTTTTTATGTGCAAAAGTGATGAAAATCCAGTTTCACATAGGTAGGTGGTGGCAAATGGTAAAAGTGTCTGCAATGCTGCTTTTGTCAGCTGTGGATAAGGTTCTAACTGTGTATTATTCCAGAATTGTTCTCAGTCCAGTTTTTCAAATTCCATTTGAATATGTGCATTGGCTCGTTTTTCAATAAGATCATCTTTTATTAAATAGCTGTCGTCCATCGACCGGTCAAATAGAAATGGATCCAGTATCCATCTCTGAACTTTGCTGATATTTCCTGTGGTAAAGTATCCATGAAATGATTCACCCAATTGTTGGAGGTGTATTGCAATTTCAGATAGTATAATTATTATTTTCTCATTTTCCAGAACGATTGAATCAACCAAAGGAAAGTTTGCAAAATTCCCATTTTCAACTCGACGTTTCTAAATTTTTAGTTTTGTTTCAAATTGTTTCAAAAAAATGTTTGAAACAAAATTTTTGCCCAACATCAGTGCAAATTGAGTCTATCACATTCATGGGTATTTGATGTTTCAAAAAAAAGTTTTTAATATGATTGAAAACATCAATTCCTTTTGTCGTCAATTCCAGTGGCTCACAAAATAAAAATTCTTCCAACATTTCTTTTTCCTTAATGTATCGCGCAAATACCAACAGCTGACTGCAATTATCAACATCAGTTGACTCTTCCAGTTGAATACTCACTTTTAGAGGACTGGCTTTGATATCTTCTACTACTTGCAGTAAAATATCAACACCGAGATCTTGAATGCGCAATCGAATCACATCATTCGATAATGGAATCTTCTGAATTTTCCTTTGTGCTTCAGAACCCAATACAATTTTTGCAATTTCAAGTGCACATGGTTTACCAATTCCTCAGCTATTGTATGACCTTTTCTTTTCTTAGCACACAGATATGCCACTTGATAAGAAGGCACTGATTAATGTTGGTAAATTAAAGAAAATTAGTATTCGTTTCTTTGCCAAACTACCTCGTTAACGTTCGTACTCAGAGTATGCGAACATGTGCGCATTTCAACCAGTTTCTTATTCTACTGCATGTGCTGGTAAGTGCGATGCTCTGAGGCAAAGGTAGAGAGTGTAGGAGTAGAGGTCTCAAAAGTCGACGTAGCGTTCGCTAGTTTCTCACAAGCAGTAGTTTCCATCGAAAATATAGAAACTTCTCTTGCACCTCCAGGGGTGCACACACCCCAGGTTAAGAACCACTGGTCTAAAGTTACCCCTAAATATTTAGGTGTTGGACAGATTTAAGTGAGTGCTCTCCCAAGTTATTTGTAGTTTCCTTAATGCCTGTTTATCTTTAAATGGAAAGCACAGACTTGGGTTTTTATGGGATTAGGTTTCAACTGGTTTTCACTATAGTAAGGGCTGAGTTCAATCAGTGCATCAGATAGCTGTTGTTCTACGCTCTCAAAATGATCTACCTGAGTGGCAGTGGCACAATTATCAGCATAGATAAAACCTTTTGTATCTTTAGGGAGATGCTGGTCTTTTGTATAGGTGTTAAAAAGCATCAGGACCAAAACACTGCCTTGAGGGAGGCTTAGGTTATAAATGCAGTTTATAAGCCAAACTTTAAACATGTTAGAATTTCTACATAAATTAAAGAGTTGGTTTTCATGCTCAAAACACCACATAACTGAATAAATAATAGTAATTGCTGATATAAACATAATCAGTGTAAATATAAATCACAACACTGCAATATTTGGGCATGCTATCCATATATAACCTAATACCATCAGTAATCTCATATGCGAGAGAAAAAATAGTTGGAATTAACACCATCGTTTCTATAAACCATATAAATATATGGGCACTAACAAATAGCTACATAGCAGCAGTCATAAAATGCAAACTCACAGATCATTATTTCACAGTCCTAAAGCTACACTATAAAAGACAATCCTTGTAGCGTTCTGAAAAACAGCACAAAAAATTATATGGAAGTAGTCAACCAAGACATAAGAAAAATTCCTCAAAACAAATTGCATTATGGATTCTATAGATACTTTGTATTCAAATATTAAATTCCCACCGGAGGAAATGTATAAGAGCTACAAAGAAAATCTAAATATTCATACAAACAAGCCAAAATCATTGGATAAAACAAAATACACTTTTAGAAATACAAAGAAAGGATACTTTATGGTAACAACTAAAGTGATATCAAAGTAACATAGCTTTAGTAGCAGAATATAGAGGAATAATAAACAACCTTGCAATATAGATAAGAAATGCATACATAGACAAATTAACCTCTGCACAAAATGATGTAAAACAAACCTGGCATATGATTAATGAGATACTAGATTATACTCCTAAAGCCATGAACTTTGAAACTATAAAACATAGTTTGGTGAAAGATGCTAGACCCTTCCAACATTTAGCAAATAACTTTAACCAATACTTTGCAGACTCCATTCTAGAACCCCAAAAAACAATAATTTCATTCACAAAGCACGATCCTCCACTTGGGCCACAATCTAATGAAACATTATGGTTTCCAACCATAGGAGAAGTAGAGCTGTTTGCTGCAGTTCATCAATCAATCTAAGCAAAGGTCCAGGAATTTATCGCATTAGACCCAAAGATTAACATACCACTCTAATCACACCTACATACAAACAAGGGAAAAGAAATTCAATATACACTCAAGATCCACAGCTAAACTACCAGTTATCAACCAAATAACGGAATAGATTGTTTGTAATAAACTTGCTGTGTGTGTGTGTGTGTGTGTGTGTGTGTGTGTGTGTGTGTGTGTGTGTGTGTGTGTGTGTGTGTGTGTGTGTGTGTGTGAATAAGTTTTTTTACCTTGGGAATAATGTATATTAGGGTTACCAAGTAATTTTATAAACTTGGTTATTTTACTCCTAATCTCAAGTAAGCAAACAGTTAAGTTTGTGCCTGAACATAGTTCAAGTCTAAAGATGGTGCAACACCAGGGCAACTCATTGTAAAGGGGTAAAGCTCATCTCACTAGAAGATGTATACTGCAATACATTATGGGTGGGGTCACTACCCAGACCGGTTTCAACCTTTTTTGAGGTTTCCTCAGTGAGTAGCTTACTTGGGATTAGGAGTAAAATAACCAAGTTTATAAAATTACTTGGTAACCCTAATATACATTATTCCCAAGGTAAAAAAACTTATTTACATCTATATCTCCTCCAGAGATTCTTATTCAAAATAAAAACACCTTGTAGCAACTTGTATAGATAAAGTTGATTAGGCTCTATATTACTAAAACCTTGGTATTTTGGATCTAGCTAAAAGTAGATTTAAAGATTCCTACACACATAAAAGCACTTGTACACAAGGGCATTATGTGAAAACATATTAAGATATGCTATAACAACTTATGCATTCTGTGCAGCCTATAAACTTAATATTTTAATACTGCAGCAGTATAAAATAATGCAGATCTTTTGGGCACAAAGAGATGATACCGACTTTATCCCTACTGCAATGACATTCCATAAAATATTAACAGTGAAACACCTATGCCATTAAATTGTCAAAGCATTACAGAATAGTTAGAAGCATGTATTGTATAACAAGAATCCACACATAAATCAACAGTCATTACGGAAAAGCCACCCATTACTTTTATGTTCCAGGTATGTTAAACTAATCACCATGTCAGCTCAGACTCCAGTTTAGTGATGCTGTTTCATATTCTAAATGTATTATATTATTAATGTATACACATTTATATAAAAAATATATATACTAAGCACGTTTTACAGAAATTTATTATGAACAGAAAATATAGTAAAAAAAAAAAAATCAGCTAACGCCTTTTTATTCCCATATGGGGAGTAGGCGAGGCCATTTAGCCCTATCTAACTTTTGGAGGCTGAGTGGGCAGTTCAATCTCCACTGATACCAATCAGAGATAGATGGCCCAAGGCTATCACTAATTAAGTGGCAAGCAATGAAAAGAGACGGCTCAACATGTGCTGTCATCTCGTGGTCCCTAACACAATATATGAACAGAAAATATAGTAAAAAAAAAATCACCTAATGCCTTTTTATTCCCATATAGGGAGTAGGCGAGGCCATTTAGCCCTATCTAACTTTTGGAGGCTGAGTGGGCAGTTCAATCTCCACTGGTACCAATCAGAGATAGATGGCCCAAGGCTATCACTAATTAAATGGCAAGCAGTGAAGAGAGATGGCTCAACATGTGCCGTCATCTTGTGGTCCCTAACACAATATATTTAATGTCTGAAATAATGTGGGTTCTATGGTCAATTTTCTTGATTTTTCGGGAGAAAAAACCCGCTTGCCCATGCCAGAGATCGACTAACTCAGGAACCAGTTGAAGAAAGGCTTAGAAAAATTTCCTCTACTCACTGACTAGATTCAAAAGCAAGTCTTCCTTCGTGCAGTCAAGCGGTGTGCAAACGCCACATCCACTGAGTAAATAAAATATAATAGTAATATTTCAATTTTATATTTGTGAATACTCTGTGTATATGAAAACGATAAGTAACTTTAAAAATATATATATCATCATTAACAAATAAATATCAGTCTACTTCTACCACAATTCAATTATAATAACCAATATGCTGAATTATGAAGAACCCAAGAATCATGAATCCCTGTACCAGTTGTGTTAGTCACATATACCACTATATTAACAACAACAAAAGCTGCCACTGTCCCCTGAAAGACCAAGGTATTTAGCCCATCATGTAATATGGGCTAAATACCTTGGTCTTTACATTGATTGCCACCTAAAATGAACAAAATATAGAATACCTACATAATAAACTTCACGTCATTGCAATAAAACTCTTCCAAACAAAAGATATGATTCCAGCTAACAAAAAAATAAATAAATAAATATATTTATTAAAAAATTTAATCTCTGTAAACACTGCATACAGCTACTATCCAAATTAGAAGAATTATACAGAAAAATTGTTTCAACAGTGCTTTGGTGGCCTAACATACCAGTCAGTAACCAAACCCTTTATGGAATACACAGAATCTCGAGCATTAAAAATCTAAAACACTACGTACTATTATTAAGAAATTACTTCAGTAACACTTATCCTAAAATAGAGATATATATTACATAATTTGATCCACCAAAACTCTTAAAACAAAAGAGCTCTAGAACAACTCTGAGAGTATCTCATGTGCTACTGTGAAAGTCTTCATGTTGTTATATCTTCGTCTTAGTGTCTTATCTTTTATTGTCTTTTATCTTAAACTTTATCTTTTATTATTAATTTTAGTACTATTACTTATTATCAGTTAATTCCTTTACCGACAAATTTGTATTATTTAATGACTGCATCAGCCGGCAACTGAATTCTGATATACTATCTAAGATTACATAGAAATAAAATACAGGGATCATGAAGTATGCAGTCGTGGTCCCGTTTCATATATTACTAGTGGATTCCCCTCTTATGCACAGTTCGTAATTTTCCAAGCAGTAATTCAATCCACAGAAAGCATGACAAACTCATTTGATTACTCATAAAGAAATACGTTTATTTTAGCACAAAACATAAAGATACATGTTGGTTTAAACCTTTAACTAGAGTCTGGGTTCCCTCCCTTTTTTTAATTTAACACATCCAAAATTTCACTGTAATCCTTTGTACTGACACAAAATCCTTCACTTCTATATATATAACTATCCTCAGACTCTGACAACATATACTAAATTATCTATTCACTATTACACATGCAAATTACATATATATACAAGTCAATTCAGTAACTCTAACATAGATTTCTTGAGGCAATGCTCTTTCTTATATTTTAGACTTAATCCTCCCCCAAAATTTTAGTTAGCATTCAATTAGGTCTTAACAGTATAACATTATTATCCTCTAGACTCAAACAGTTCGTAGCCTCGGTCTCCTACTCAGCTCAAACCTAAAATCCCTTTTCCTTAGATATAGACAAAATGTCCAAAATGCAGACAGTTCTTGTAACACTTCATGGAAATGGGCTGTGTTCTTAAAGATCAATTCTCCTTACTCCACGGTTATTCCGATATTAATATGAAAAGATTTCTGCTCACCGTTCTTGCTTTATCTGGATATTCGGATCTCATTACTGTACTTTCTTTAATGGCGGCTTCACTATTCTTTTGTTCCACACGAAACGAAATGCTCTTACGCTAATTAATACACTGACGTTAACTCATCAATGGCCCTTTCTTCTTAGGAATCTGGACGCATTATAGCTGCAGCTTTAATCCACGTAGCACACATAGCAAGGGAAGACTCTCTCTACGCATGGCGGCAAGCTTTTCACAACTATACAGCCTTCCGCACAGGGAAACCAGGTACCGACGAAAACGAGAAGAAAAGAGGACGATTCAAATCCCCGCCAAAACCTATATACTACAAAACAGCGCCTTCACTCGGTTGTGTCGTCATACGTATGGCGGCTGCCGATTGGATACCGTTGCCATGAACTATCTTTGACATGGCCAAAAACTATTATTAGCTTGTATACATCTTTTTAGAATTTATACATGACTTTCTACCTTAATTAACTTAACAAATTTAGTTTATGGGATACTTTGACACTGCTTAGAATTTACAAATCTGAATATATACATGTTCTTGGGTCATTAATGAGCACATTTTCTGTTTGAGGCATAAGTATGTCCTTATCCACTCCTTCTGAGCTAATCTTATGTTGGGTCGGAAAAGGGGATAGCTCATCACATTTTCTCGACACATATGAAAATGTTTGTTCATAAACATATGCAAAACACTAAAGAATGATGAAAAAGGTGGAGCAAGCTAACATCACTCCTGTCTCAGTATCTTTCATAATGCAAAACACATCTCCTTGCGGATATGTATAATGTTATGCATTAAGGGAAGGGCCACTACCCAGACTAGTTTTGACCTTTATTGAGGTCTCTTCAGTGGGAGCCAGGCCCAAGTGGAGATACCAGGCAGAAGCATTAGCAAGGTCATCTCTACCTATTGGAGTTGCCATACGGTATGCCATCTTTTTATTAAATTACTCTGGATTTAGAGAAAGATGTTGAAAGTTTATTTTTCACTTGGCTAGACTATAATAAATTTAGTTTAATCCTTTATCCAAGTGTGAGCAAACAAAGTTTGCACCTGAAAGTATCTTCAGGACTTGGGTAAGGTGGTACAGCTTGCTCCACCTTTGCAACGAATTGCCCCATGTTGTACCACCTTACCCCAGTCCTGAATATACTTTCAGGCGCAAACTTTGTTTGCTCACACTTGGATAAAGGTGTTAAATTGTGAATGAAGATATTTTGTATGTTTTAATACTTCATTCACATTTAACATAATCCACCATGTTATGAGCAAGACTTGTAAATATTATTTGTTGTTAGTCTCTTGCTTGTAATATAATATATTATTCATATAAATGCTTAGAGTTTTGTTTGTTATTAATTAATTATTTAATCTTAGCATATATAATAATAATGAAAAGACTCTATATAAACATGTCATTCATTTTATTTAGTTTATTCTGTAAAATTTATTATAAGAAATTGTATGTATCTAAATTTAAATGTATATTATATGAATTGTAAAATATCCTTTTATTTTGTTTCTGTATGTAAGAGTGATTTTATGCAATTCTTCTGATTGAATTTGATTGGCTGCTGAAGGAGAAACGGAGCTTGTTTTTAGTCAGCGCGTGTTTAGAACGTGAAAAGGCAATGTATATGGAGAGAAGCCAGGAAATGTAAGCTGAACTGGTTAGAACTGGATTTTGGTGGGAAGAATGAACGTATTTAATTGGAAAACGAAAGTAGAGAGAGGAGAAGCGTTCAGGACAGCAAGAAGGAAGTAACTGATGGCAGTAAGGTGATTTGGAAATTCCGTAAATCGATTAAGAAAGGACTGGGAATTAATAGGCAATTCGGAATATTTCTACGGAATTCTAAAATTACGACGAATTCCAATTGTTTTTGAGGAAGAAATGTGCAAAGCTGAATTTAATGCATAGAAGAAAACAAGGAATAAGTAGATTACCTAAAACGAATACGTTAAGACTTGTGAAACTCTATGTTTAATATTTCAGTTATTATAGCGAAGATTTCTTTTGAATAGTGTTACTTCAAAGTAATAGTTAACTACAGTTTTAAGTGTGCCTATAGTAAATCCAGTGTGTAAAAGGTGTAACCCAGTAAGAGCAGTCCTTTTTATATTTCAGTGTGAAGAAATAAGAGTTAGCTCTGTCTGATATATCTTAACATTAACTATGGCGTTCTACTAAAATTAGCCGAAGTATGGAGCTTTAAAGTGTTTCCCCCTTGAAGTGATAATTGCCACATAATTGAATTAAGTGCTTGTTGACTAAGAGAGAATTAGAGAGTTCTACTATAAGAGTATTTACTGTAAGACTCTATAACATTAAACTG
This sequence comes from Typopeltis vanoorti, assembly GCF_054136105.1. Classification (NCBI taxonomy): domain Eukaryota; kingdom Metazoa; phylum Arthropoda; class Arachnida; order Uropygi; family Thelyphonidae; genus Typopeltis; species Typopeltis vanoorti. Next base: position 10,680,992 of record NC_143556.1, read on the forward strand.
TGTGAACCATTTTAATTATTCGGAAGAATGTAGAATTGAGAGCTGGATGTCTGCTGCCTAATGTTTTATGTTTGTTACGAATACCTGAACTAAGTTGATTTGCATTATCTTGTTTTCAAAGTTATACTTAACGTACATGTTATATAACCCTGCATTAAATGTTTTGTTTTATTGATTCCAATTTGGTGTTTGCCTGATTCTCTTTCATTGCACCACTCATAAAGTTTATCGAACCTTGCAGAAGCCTTAAATGATAATATTAACCTTGGCCTGTAGAAAAGTGAGATTGCAAAAGTTAGTTGATGATTGATTCCACTATATTATATAGACCAATCTGAATATAGGGTGGCACAGTATAATATAAATTTCTCTGTATTTCGATCAGTAATCAACCAACACTTAATAAGAAAACTGGATAATTTAAATAAAAATAAAGTTCCGACAAGATGGCGGATTCAAAGCCAGGATGTACGACACAACATATAGTCTAACCAAGTGAAAAATAAACTTTCAACATCTTTCTCTAAATCCAGAGTAAAAAAGGTGGCACACCGTTTGCCAACTCCTATAGGTAGAGATGGCCTTGCTAATGCTTCTGCCTGGTATCTCCACCTGGGCCTGGCTCCCACTGAAGAGACCTCAATAAAGATCGAAACTAGTCTGGGTAGTGGCCCTTTTCTTAATGCATAACATTGTACATATCTACAAGGATGTTTTGCATTATGGGGAATACTGAGATAGGAGTGATGTTAGCTTGCTCCACCTTTGCAACGAGTTGCCAGGTGATGTGCCACCTTACCCCAGTCCTGAAGATACTTTTAGGTGCAAACTTTGTTTGCTGACTTGGATAAAGGATTAAACTAAATTTATTATATTTACTAAAGCATGATCTGTGGAAACTATATATGTTTCCACTAACACCTATGTACACTACATAAATCATAGAAATTACAACACCTAGCATCTGCACACCACACATAAAGTGCCAAACAATATAAATAGTGTGCTAATTCCACTCTCTCTTCGAAGTCATTGGTATTGTACTTCAGCATATCTTCATCCACTTATCCTTACTATTCAGCCCTTTGTACTGAATTCTTTGATCCAAATTGAAATTGCAATGCTTAATTGTATATATGTAAATACTTTGCATGATTATAATTTTTTGTTAAAAAAAAACATTCAACAAAAATATAGATTATTTTTATTATGCATACTGCAATAACTGTATAATGATGTATCTACTAAAATTAATACTACGATTATTGTTAAAATATATGAATTATCTTTTCATTAATTCCATTAATTAGGCAAATTATAATATTAATCTAATTATAATCTGAATTGAATCATTTGTAAGAAAGTATAGTAGTTTTCTCTAAATTTTACAGTATACGAATGTAATTTATTTGAGAGATAATGAACTGTTAAAAAAAATCATCACACCTCCATGGAGTTAAAGACTCATTGTAGGAGGTCCATATCCTCACATAAAAAGCACATTGAACCATCATTTAAACCAATTCACAGTTTATGCATTCACTACACTCAGGCAATGCATTCCACTCGCTCTCTCTCTCTCTCTCAGTTCCTGAACCCAAACAATCTGGCCTATCTGAATATGCCATTTTGACCAAACATTGCATACTTTGAAAAAAAAAAAAAAAAAGCTTTTACACAAGAGGAGATTCTGTGTGGAACATTTATAGCTGGAACAGTAAGAACATTATTTTGTGAGACCTTTCTATATCGTCTGAATTTAAACAGATATGATGGTGTTCGGTTATCTATCCCTCTTATGGGAAATATATCAGTCTACTGTAAATTCCTAATTATTGCCTTATTATAATAATATCTGTATGTATTTGTTTTAGCCTCTGTATAGAGGCTAAAACAAATTCCTCTGACCTGGGTTCGATTCCCATCTATGACATGAGGAACCTTATCTGGTCTCATTCAACTAAAGTTAAGTTAACCAGTCTCGTATGGAGGTGGAGGGTTTTTCTCCCGGTAGCTCGGATTTTTCATCCCTCAAAACAGGCAAACCAGTCCCGTGAACACACACGGCTACAGTCATAAATATACTACAGCAAGGAAGGCAATGGTTTCTCATAATCATTTTCCTAGTATGGTAGCATATAGCTACCCACCACCAGCCATATGACTGAGGGAATAGGATAGTAAATTCCTAATTCTTTGTTTGCATTTTAATTGTGTTCCATTGTCAGTGCACTGAAAATGCTTAGAAGATGAAATATGCCTTGTACTGCTTCAGCTTCTGAAGATGGCGACCATAAAGAAATGTACATCAGTGGCACGGAAGGTTTCTGTATGAAAGTCTGGCTCTGCTTTGGATTTCGCAGTGGATGCATTGCAAAAACTGCAATATGTATGCACTGAAAAATGCAAAATATTTGTGGACTGTTTGGGTAAACAAGAAGGAAAGTGTTAACATATGTGAAAAGTGTCTTGATAGATTAGAGCGATTAGAAATGGGAGCAAATGGCAGGACCGTGACAGGAGTTAGTGAAAATGAAAAGCGAAATGAAACATCTGGAAGAGGATGTTAAACATCTAAAGTAGAGATTGGCTGATGATAATGAGGAGGAGGAGGAAGTTAATATTATGAAGAATCAAAGGATAGTTGCATGTCAGTGTATGGGAACTCGAGCATTAGAGGTGTGATCACTAATAAAGTGGACAAAACATACTTTCCTGAGGAACAATGAAGCAAATAACTGATGGGATGCAGAAAAGGAAATACGAGGCATCAAAATTAGTGGTAGTAGTAGCAGTGGGCAAATGACTTAGTTGGGGAGAAAAAGAATGTTGATAGAAACTTGAGGAAGTTATTGCAGCAGGTAAAGAAGAATGATGTTGTTGGAAAAGTCGCGAGCGTGTTGCCCAGATATGACAACAGTGAATTGAGAACGAGAGCACAGATCATTAGTAGTAAGATGGCTGAGTTGTGTGAGGCAAAGGGGGTTCAATTTGTAAATCTGTGGAGTGAATTTGAAGGGAAGTTGGAATGATATAAAGATGATGGATTACATTTGAGTGGGTTTGGTTTTGGGCATTTAGAAAGTCTGGTGTTTTCTGAGAAGGCACATTCAAGAAGTTAATATAGCAAAGGATCAGTATCTATCTATGAAGCAGGATAGCACAAATCAACAGATTGTATGGTAGGAGGAAGATCGATATGAGGTTGAAGATGTAGTTGCAGCAGCACAAGATAATTAAATGCATAACGGTGAGGATAAGAGAGGTAGGAATGGAAATCAGAGCAAGGATGAGGGAAATGGTAGTTGCCAGACTGAAGAGAGAATGTGGTATAGCAGCTAGAATAGAGAATGTTGGTGCTGGTAGAATGGCCTCAATCACACAGGGATTGTTATATTTGTACACATAAGTATTAGAAACAAGAGTCAGTATGCCCAAAGATAATTGGAATAAGTGAAACTTGGTTGTCTGAGGAGGAGGAGGATGTGATGTTGGGAATAGAATTAGAAAGATATATAATTTTCCAGAAGGATAGAAATGGGAAAAGAGGAGAGGGAGTGCTGTTAATGATTGCAGAGGAATTGTGTCTGCAAAGTGTGGAAGTTGATAGTGCATGCACAGATTTTGAATTTTTGTGGTGCTAAGTTGAAATAAACAGGTTAGTATATCTGATAGGATGCTGTTATAAGCCAGGGGATGCAGAGAATACCGATTGTGAAATGTTTAGGCAAATTAGTTGGGCATGTTGAAAGAAAGTGATCCTAATGGGAGACTTTAATTACAGGAATATAGAATGGAAGGAGGAGATAGTGTATCAGAACAAGGAGAGCGAGTTTGTGGAATTTCTGAAAGATAAGTATCTTAAACAGCATGTGATTGAAGCAATTAAAAGCTTTAATGTTTTGGAATTGGTGATAACTTCACAAGATGTAGTTGTTAATGAGGTGTTGACACTGCTGATAGTTGATCATGAGGTACTTGTTTGGGCAGTGATAAAACAAGAAAAGGTCACTGCCAAATATGGATATATGTGGAAGTATAAAGCAGGTGATTGTAGGAAGTTCTGTAGTATGCTGGATAGATGAGCTGAGCGAAAAAGATGTTGACAATGCATGGAAACTCACTAGGCAGTATCTGACAAAAGCAGTGTATGACTGCATACCACAGGTTACCGTATATTATCGTGTATAATGCGAAAAATTTATGGTAAAAAATACTACTTAAAGTTAGGGGTTTGCATTATATGCGGATCCTAAAAAATATAACATCTTATTAGACTTGCACACACAATATATGCAACCAAATCTACTTGACCCACTCGCATTCAGCGACCGAGCGCGCATCGTATCTGCGCATAAAGCTACTTACATTACTGGCATTATGCGCAGATATGATGCGCTCTCCGTCACCGAATAATAGAGCACAGTTAGGTATATCGGTTTAACCACAGTTCATTTTAAATATTATTCGTTAAACAAACCTAGCCTGAAAATGAGCCAACAGAAACGTAAACGTTCATCTTTTGAAGCAGGATTTAAATTGCATGTCATGCAGTTGGCAGAAGAACATAATAACGGTGTTGCTATGAGAGAATTTGGTGTAGCAGAGAGTAATATTAGACTTTGGCGTAAGCAAAAAGACAGTCTTGAAAAAATTCCCCAAACGAAACGTGCCCATCGTGGAGATGTAGCATCCTTTCCAGAACTCGAAGAAGAGCTAAATGAATGGATTTTGATGCAACGACAAGATGGCATTATAGTAACAAGAAATGCAATTTGTTTTCGAGCTCTACAACTCAAGAATGGTAAATTCAAGGACACACCAGGTATTTCATCTTTTCTTGCTTCGCCTGGGTGGTGCAACAGATTTATGGAATGCAAAGCATTAACGTTATGACACCGAACAAAAATTGCGCAGAAGTTACCAAAGCAGTTGAAGAAAAAGTAGAGTCCTTCCATGAATTTATCATAAAATTATGGAAGTGTCATGGATATGAACTTTCCCAAATTTTCAGTATGGATGAGATGCCTATGTACTTTGATATGCCTGGGAATCGAACAGTAAACTCATTTGGTGAAAAGGGTGTCTTCATAAAAACAACAGGACATGAAAAAACACATTTTACCATTGTTCTAGCATGCATGGCAGACGGAACCAAATTAAAGCCAAGAGTGATATTTAAAAGGAAGAAAATTCCGAAGCATATGAAATTTCCACCAGGTGTAATTGTTCACACCAATCAGAAAGGTTGAATGGATGAAGAAGGTGTACAATTGTGGCTGGATCAAGTATGGAACATACATCCAGGTAGCTTTACGTCAACAAAGCATGCTAGTCTGGGATATGTTCTTGGCGCATTTAACAGAGGCAAGCAAAGAGAAAGCACGTGAGCTACGTACAGACCTAGCAGTCATACCGGGTGGTCTAACTTTCATTTTTGCAGCCGCTTGATGTCAGCTTGAATAAGCCATTTAAAGATCACTTACGTGAAAAATGGAGAGAATAGATGTCATCTGGTTTGGTGAAAATGACAAAGGGTGGGAATTTTCAGAAGCCTGAGATCACCATAGTCACCAGCTGGGTTAAAGAAGCATGGGATTCGATACCATCTGAAATGATTTAACACTCATTTCTTAAATGTGGAATAAGTAATTCAGTGGATGGATCTGAAGATCATGTCATATACAAAAGCAAGGATGACGCACAACAAATTGGAGATCATGAAGACGATGATGACAACTGCTACACTGATGATGCAATCCCTACAGATGAATTTATAAATGAAATGTTTGGTGACTCAAAAGATGAAGAAGAATTTAAAGGATTTTGACATTTTGTTTTAAAATAAATATTTCTTTTGTTAATTCGTATTGTATTTTGGCATTTTGTTTTAAAATAAATATTTCTTTCTTTAATTCATATTGTATTATTTATAATGTTATGGAACAAGATTAACAGATTGCATTATACGTGGACATGGCATTTTAGGGCTAGTTTTCAAATAAAATTTCTAGTTTGCATTATACGCGATAATATACGGTGAGTGAGTAAATAAAGTAGGAGTGAAATGGATGAACAGTGAAATCAAGCAAACTGTGCTGGAAAAGAAAATGAAGGATGCATAAGACAGTTGATGGTGATCATATCGATGAAGAGTATGAAGTGCAGGCTAGAAAGGTGACCAGCATGATAAATTAAAAAAAAAAGCACAGTATGATAGGATATTGGCTGGTCAATCCAAGGTTAAACGCAAGGGAATTTTTTTGCTACATGGTAAGCAAGAGGAAGAATAATTATGGCAGATTAGCATTGGTGGATAGTCATGGCAACAGACCAACAGCTGCAAAGGATATAGTGGAATTATTGAAGAAGCACTTTATCAGTGTATATCATACTGGTGTAAATCTTTCTTTTAAAGTTACACGGTGATCAGCACTATTTATGAATTTAGGGACACAAAACACACGTGTTGAAAAGATTATTTTACTGATTAATAATAAAATATTAATCAAATATTAATCAGTAAAATAATCTTTTCAACACGTGTTTTGTGTCCCTAAATTCATAAATATGAATACTGGTGTAAATGATGCTGTGCAAGATATAGAAGAGAGGCAAATATTAGGAGAATTGAAAGTGAAAGAAACAGAGGTATATCAGATGTTGGTTGGGTTAGATGTGAATAAGGCTTTGGGAATAGATGCCATATCATCACATATTCTTAAGGAATGTTCACCACAGTTGACTATGCCCTTGATTATTTAATTAAAGTCTTGCAGTGGGTGGTTCCTAAGGAGTTGAAAGAAGGCAAACTAGTACCATTCCACAAACATGGTTGTAAGAGAGAGTCTCCAACTATAGAATAGTCTGTATAGTTGCAGTTGTGGTCAAGATGTTGGAGAGATTGGTAAGGAATAGAATACAGGATTGGGTTGATGGACATAGGACATAACATTCTTTATGATGGTCAGCATGGATTTGTAAAGGGTAGGTCCTGTTTTAGTAATTTAGTTGCATTTTATGATAAGGTGACAAGTGTGTTAAGGGAGAATCATATACAGTGATATTCTTAGATTTAGCAAAAGCATTTGAATTACTACATGATAAATTGGTGTACAAACTGCAGAGGATGGATATAGGTAGCATATTGGTTAGGTGATCAGAGATTGATTCTCTCCGAATGATACCAGCAGGTTGAGTATGATGGAACAGTGTCTCAAAACAAAAGAAAAGGAGGGTAACCAGTGACGTGCCCCAGGGTTCTGTTCTTGGGCCCCTGTTGTTTAATTTGTTTGTAAAAAAAAAATATCTTGTGGACTGACTGGGGATATTCAGTTGTTTGCTGATGATGCAAAGTTGGGAAGAATTATAAGTAGCACTGCTGATGTTAATTCCATTCAGAGAGATTTGAATAGACTTTTTACTTGGACAGAAGAGTGGGGTTGTGGTTTTAATATCAATAAGTGCAAGGTGTTGCAGAAATATAAGGCTGTGTACTATATCAATGGTGTTGTACTGCAGGAAGTGGATGAGATTAGAGATTTGGGAGTGATGGTTGACAGTAAACTGAAGTTTAGCAGACATATTGCTAGTGTTGTGAAGGCTGCACATTGTAATGCTGCTATGATAAGAAGTACTCTAACATGTAGGGATAAGGAAGTGGTTATGCCACTGTATGAGGCACTGATCAGGCCACACTTGGACTATTATGCTCAGATCTGGTCACAATGGTTTTCAATGTGTTATGGAGACATTGGAGAGGGTCCACAGGTGAGTGACTAAGGCAATACCAGGACTTTGGAATGCTGGCTATGGAGAGAGGTTGAAGAAATATGGATTGCAGAGTTTGGTGGATAGGAGGAAGAGAGGTGATATGATAGACATTTAAGTTAGTGAGAGGATTTTATCAGATTAATCCAGAGGTGATTATAAAAAGAGTAGAAGGTGAGAGGGGAAGAACCAGAGGTCATCCCTGGAAGCTATGTAAAAGTGTTGTGAAAAGAGATGTGAGAAGTAGATTTTTTATATGGAGAATTGTCAGTGAATGGAATGCATTACCAGAATGTGTTGTTAATGCAAGGAGTGTTAAGGATTTTAAAATTCTATATGATAAATATGTTGTCAGTTGAATGAACCTCCCACAATGAGTCTTCTAACTCCATGAAGGGTATAATAATAAGATGAAAATTTTGCATCTGTTAAATTCAATTTCAGATTAATTTTAGTTCCATCTTTATTTTCACAAAATGACAATTTACATACCAATTCTGAAACATTCAGATCTTTCTATCCACAACATCTCTTCTAACTAATGAAGGGGATTTTTAGCCTTTTGGCTTTTATTTTATCTCTTCTAACTCTTCATAGTTCCCGACTTTGAATCATCTGCAGACAGCTGCATATCTCCTGTTCATCCTTTTCCTATATCTTTAACATACAGCTTAAATAATAATTCTCCCAAAATAGACCCTGTAGCACACTGCTAGTGACCTTCCTCTTTTGGAGTACCATTCTTTCGTGCACAACCTACTGATACCTGCTAGCCAATTGCCTATCTACCTTCTAATTTGCTAGTCTCTTATCCCAGTCTCATCATTCCAATTTGGTTACCAGCTAGTTTTGTGGCAATCTATCAAAGGCCTTTGAAAATTCCATGTATATCACTGTGTATGCATTTACTGCTTTCCCAGTAAATTTGTCCCCTTGTTGCAGTACATAAGCAATTGCTAAAGCTTACCATCAGCCATTCCTTCACCATATTCTCTACACGCAAGCTTCTCATGATGTAGTATTCACAAGGATGAAATACCTTGATAAACTGTTCATTTAATATCTCAACTTTGTCCTCTGCAGAAGTAACCATTCTACCATTTTCATCCACTAACATCTTCTCATAATCATTCTTTCTTCTTCTTTCAAAATATCTGTATGATTTTTCTTGGCTTGATTGGTACTCATTCCTGTGCTATACATGCATTCATTATTTATTTCAGAATCTGCTCTCCTTGCACTGACCGCCCCAACTCGACAGTTTCCCTGTTCAGCTTGCATTCCTGTTCTCACATTCTCATCTCTTGCACTACTCTCCTCTTCATCCAACAAACTCTTGAGTCTATCCTTTTCCACTCTCCTGCTTATTCACATCACCTCTGATCCCTTGTGTCACGTTACTCATTACACTTCCTTTCAGCAACAATCTCTCTCTAGTTGATTCACACCAAATTAATTTAAATGCAATCTGTCTCTTTTATACAAATCCATTTGCCCCTAATGCAGTCTACTCATCAACAAACTCCTTTCTCCTCACACAGCTCTGCTAGCATGCTATTCGTTATTTTTGCTTACTGTCTGAACTCATCAGCATGTCATATCTGGGCAACATACCAGCTCTCCTTTCTTTCATTTTCCCTATGTCCTACCAAATCATTCATTCCTTCCATCACTCCTAACTCCCTCACATATTTATTTCTCATACCCAGAGCATCTGTCATCCTGTTCATCCTTCCTGTTGAAAACAAACCTTGAGCACACACTCTTTCTCATCCACCACACCTTTACTAATGGAATCTCAATACAGAGCCACTCTTGAACATCTCCACTTTTTTCTCTCCGTTATCCTTCATTTTATTCTTTTAGACTCTTCTGTTCATATCAAGCAAGAATTAAATCTCATTTTGCATACACCTCATCTTAATCATTTCATTCTTTAACTATTCCGTTCCAGCAATTGTCCCCTCTTTCATATCACCATTCACTCTCACTCTTGCTCCATCATGAGCCCCTTCTGTTCCTGCAATCATGCCCACTTTTGTTCCTTCAGTCATGTTCATCTTTGTGTTTCAATCTGTTTTGTTTTCATATTCTCTGCACTCGTATTCTGTTCTCTCACTCACCTTTCTGACTTTCTCAGTCTTACCACTGCTTTCTGCCTAATATAGATTCCTTGTTCTTGATTTTATTTTAACACTCACAGTTCATCAAAACTGACTACTAAAACTTTTCATATCCTATAAACTGTATGTACCTGTGTTATTAGGTAAACACCACAGTAAAAGGAAAGTGCAAAAGTCTTACCATAAAGATTGGGTTCTTGAAGTACAGGAAGTGCTGATAATATGAACATGTGCCATTTCACACCTTATAAACTATATGAGCTTGCATGTCTTTTTTGTCTGCAGTAAATAGTGTAATCACATAAAAGCAAGACATGTGAAGCATACATGTTGATGTTATGTACATCTAAGTCACAATTCTTTTGTTACATCTAATTTAAATTTAAGTGACGATCCGTAGGGATATCATACAAAAATTAGGTATCTCATTTTCATCTGTTTTATTTCATCTGTTTTACAAAAATTATTATTATTATTATAGGCTACTCCATGGAGTCCTTAGAGTCATCGAGGTAGGTCCTAAACATCATGCCAAGTACTATGTAATGCTTGCTTTATCTATCATAGTTTGCTTTGAACTCATTCATAGTCCTGGCACCCACAACAATTCTGGCAATCTATTCTACTCATTAACAACTCCCCAAGCTCAAGAAGAGAGTCCTGTGGCATGCCACTAGTCACAGTTCTTCTAATGGACTCTACTCCTGAATAAACTACTTTCTAGTATCTCTTCATCAACCATCCTCTTATCCACTTTACATAGTACTTGGCATTTAATAAACTACTTGGCACTGAATAAACTACTTTCTAGTATCTCTTCATCAACCATCCTCTTATCCACTTTACCAACTTCATATGCATACCCATGTTCTGCAATTTATTGATTAGAATTCCATCTGGTGTTCTGTCAAAAGCTTTTACAAAGTCCCGCAGTTACTCTGTTGGACTTTGCAAATATTTGTTGATATAGGTATTTATTTGTTGATTTTTTTTTTCTGATATATAGAATTAAAAATGTAATATTATTAAATTTTTATTTGGCACTCTTGATTTTTAGACTAAAAGACTGAAGAAATATGAGAAAGATTATTTGGCTCTGAAGGAACAGCAAAAACAACAAGAAGATCCAGTGGATCGGTTGCAGGTTAGTTACTATTTTTAATACATTTCTTTATTTTAGTGTGATTTATTATAATTAACTTTGGTCATGTGTGTGTCTTCAATATGTCACTGATAAGCCATAGATTCAAATTGCACTATGCTGTTAATGTTTATAAGATCATTTTGTAGCTTTGGAAATTTGTCTAAAATATAGCAGGTAATATAATGATTTCATTGCTTGGTGCTACTACTGTATCACTCATAGAAGTTGCAAGGTTTCTATGTTGTTTAATTTTATTTATTTCTGCTTTCAGAACTGTTTTATCATAAGATAGTATAAAGAAGGTTGACATTAAAAATTTAAAGAAGTAACTTAAAAAAAGTATTATTATTATTATTATTATTACGGGTATCTCCATGGAGTCAGTAGACTCATCGCGGGAGACCCAAACTAGCAAAACAATATCTGTCATATCTCTTCTTGAATTCATTTACAGACGAAGAGCTCACAACTAAGTCAGGCAATGAATTCCACTCATTCACCACCCTCCAGGCAAAAAACCTTGTTCTGACACCTTTGTTAACCACACTCTTCTTTAATTTCCAGAGATGACCTCTTGTTCTTCCATCACTTTCACACAGCTGAAACATTTCCCCTGCATCAATCCTATAAAAACCTTTTAGTAATTTGAATGTTTCTATCATATCCCCTCTTCTTCGCCTATCAACCAATCTCTGCAATCCACAAGCTCTCAATCTATCAATGTAGGGAGCATTTTTTATATCACTCACCAACTTGGTCACTCTTCTCTGAACCCTCTCCACAGCTTCCTCATCTCCAAGGAATCCAGGTGACCAGACCTGAGCACAGTAATCCAAATGTGGAAGTATCAATGCTTTATAAAGGGGAATAATAACCTCTTTATCTCTGGATGTCAGTGTGTTCCTCAACAACCAAGTAATCCTATGTGCAATCTTGGACACCTTAGCAATGTGTCCTCTGAACTTCATCTCCCTATCTACCAATACCCCTAAGTCCCTAGCCTCATCAATCTCTTGGAGTACCTTTCCATCGATGTAGTACACAGCTGGTAATCTTTTAATCCCAAAATGCATGACTTTACACTTTTCCATATTGAACTGACATCCATTTTCTTTTGCCCATTTTATCAGCTTATTTAAATCCTCCTGAAAACTTTCAACATCAGCTTGATTTTTTATTGCACTACACAACTTTGCATCATCAGCAAACAACTGAATATCTCCCTTTAAGCCGTTTCCTATATCATTTATATACAAATTAAACAACATTGGCCCAAGCACAGAGCCCTGAGGCACACCACTGGTCACCTGCCTCATTCTGGACTCGGCTCCTCCATACACCACCTTATGGTATCTCTCCCTGAGCCATTCTCCTATCCATATCACCAATTTAATATCCATTCCCATCTGCTCCAATTTGCGTAACAGTGTTCTATGGGGTATCCTGTCAAAAGCCTTAGCAAAATCCAGAAGTACCACTGTGTAGCCAGTTCCTTTGTCCAACTCAGATGTTATTCTATTATGAATAGTTAATAGATTGCTAAGGCAGGATCTACCTTTAACAAAACCATGTTGGCCTCTATAGAGTATCATATCCTGATCCACCCATTCTTGAATTTTGTCTTTAACCAACTTTTCCAATACTTTTACCACTACTCCTGAGATGGTGATTGGTCTGTAATTCAATACCGCAGTTTTAGAGCCACCCTTATGCAAAGGAACCACTTTGCCTAACTTCCACTCCCTAGGGACCATACCAGAGTTCAAACTTAAGTTAAATATCCAGGTGAGAGGGGTTGACAATTCATTTGCACATTCACGCAACACCCGAGCTGATATTCCATCTAAGCCTACCGCAGTGTTTGCATTTAAGTTTTGCAATATATTTAATACCTCTGATTCTTTAGCTTCAATTCTCACATTAGGTATTGCTGTAGGTATAGAGATATCCTCACTTGGGTGATAGACTTTTGAAAAGTGATCACTCAGTAACTCGACTATTACATCTGATTTTGTCACCTCAATACCATCAGCACCCACTAAGGTTATCCTTCCGAAGTCATTCTTCCTCTTACTTGTCACATAGCGGAAGAACTCTTTGGGATTACCCTTGATCTCTTTGGCTAAGGTCTTCTCATAATCTGATTTAGCTTTTCTTACTATGCTGGTAACTTTCCTAGCTTGAGCCTTGTACTGCTCATGGGTGTCCTGATCGCCTTTCTCCTTGTAAATTCTCCATAACATTTTCTTTTATTGCAGTTCAAGCTTGATACTACTGCTCATCCATCTAATGCCTGCCTTGTTTGACCTCCTAACCATGGGGACACAATCTGATATTGCTTTCCTCAGATACCCGCTGATTTTATCCCAAGCACTGCTAACATCTTTCCCTTGCAATATGTTCTGCCATGGGATGGCTGTAAGCTCACTCCGAAGCTTGTTATAATTGCCTAACCTGTAGTTCCATACATACCCCTTCTTAATAGAAAAATCCACAGATTTTGCAACCTCCCAAGTCAATACCACATGATCGCTTTCACCAACTGGAGGTAACGAGGACACCTTACTTATGCATATAACCTCTGAACCAATAACCAGGTCCAACACTCTCACACCACGTGTCCCTTCAGTTACGTGCTGTTTCAAGTAATTATCTCGTAGAAGATGTATGAATTCCATTTCCTTTTTGCTACGTGATATTTCCTCCTTCCAATTGATATCACCGTAATTAAAATCCCCCATAATAATCACCAAGCCTTCACTCATTGCACTAAGTTGCTGATGCATGAATTCAATATCTCCCCCCGTACTCCCTGGCCTATAGCAGCATCCAACTGTATATTTGGTTGCGTTGGTCGCTATTTCGCACCAGACTGCCTCAAATGAACTCTTATTCACATGTCTATCATCATGATATACTACTTTCTTTGGCTGCAACACATCAGTTATCATCAACAGTACTCCTCCCCCTGTTCTATCTTCTCTATCCTCCCTGAAAATAGTGTACCCATCACATTCAATTCCAGTGACCACATCTTCTGCTGACAGCCAAGTTTCACTAATGCCTACAACTTTTGGTGAGATTTCACTGACTAATGCCAAAAATTCTTCTCTCTTATTTCGAATGCTTCTAGCATTGGTATACAAAAATTGCAGATTCCCTCTAGCTCTTGTACCGGCTTTAGAACTGATATATAAGTCATTAACTACCGTAGTCCTATGCCGATTTTTATCCCCTCTCTTCTGCAATTTATTCAGCCTATAAGGATCAATAAATACACAATCAGTGCTAAAGTTTCTCTCTCTTACACTCAACCTTTTCAATATTAGTTTCCCTGCCCAATAACTTCAACCTGTTCAGAAAACAATAACTCCTTCAATCGCTTATGTCCTTCCATGTTAAGATGCAGTCCATCTCTAGCATACAACTGCCTTTTTCCTTCAAACACACTCCAAACATCAACAAACTCCAGACCTCTTTTTCTGCACATTCTTGCAATCATATCATTCATTATCATTGCTCGTCTACTTAACTCGTAATTGTCAAAACGAGGCAGCACACACACTATTCTCCCATTGACACTTTTCCTCTTCACAATATCTAATAATGTTCTTAAATCTTTTCCTACCCGATTTATACTACCTCTCAGGTCATTCGTACCCACCATAACTATCATCTTGTCTGCTTCATGCCCTCTCTTTATTGCTAAAGCCACTCTTTCTATTGTCCCATCAGCCAAGCACTCCTCATGCATACCACTCTCCATACCCTTAATCATAGAATCACCATATATTTTACTACTCTTAACTTCATTCAAGTCCACACTCATGGACTCATTCTCTACACTATTCAGCATGACTCTCCCAGCTTCATTACTCAACTCTCTATTACTTACCCCCCCACTCTCACTACATCTCATTTCTTCTAGGCCACTTGTGGTTTTATTATATTGACTCACAATCACTCCCATACTATTTATTACTGAATCATTCACCAAAGACTCACCCATATGTAATCCTGTTCTAGTTACTTCAGCTAAAGTAATCTCTATAGTCCTAATTTCTCTGTTTAACACATTAAACTCCGCTTTAACTTCCAGTATCTCCTTACCGATCACTTCCACTTCCTCATGAAGAAGATGAAGGTCATTTTTCATTTTCATAAACTCCAGCCGAAGTTCTTCCGCTACTGTCCCGATGTCAGCTTCCATTCCTAAACGCTCCAGCCTATCCCGACACTTCTCACATACGTCGACATTTTCGTTCTTTTCATTTTGCCAGACCGACCACAGATCCTTCACATTTTTCGGTGCATACATATAGCAGTTTCCGCAACGCATCCATTGCGAAAAATCCAACGCTGAGCCGGCCTTTCTTGTAGTAGTAGAAGTCCTGCGCGCCGCTGACGTACGTTTCTTGTTGGATGCCATCTTTACACGTTGATATAGTGAAACAAACGGCAGTGAAAACACAATATATACAACACAGTTCTAAACAATAATACCACTGAAGGACACTTGTTTCTAACCGATACACAATTGCAGCACAATTTGTGACAAAAAGCCACACTATATTTAACTTTAAAAACACGTTTTCTAGACTAGCTAAACTCGACCGCCACATTTACCAAGGACACTAGCGCCACCTCATTTGCAGATAAATTACATGTAATGTATATGATTACAATTATGTTGTTCTGAATCAGATCTCTGACTAACATATCCACTCTCTAATCCACCATCGACATCACCCAGTGTGAGGCTACTACCCTGCTTAGTGGAGGCCTGAAGTAGTTTGAAAAAGTTCCATGTTTAGTCTCTAAAGCAGGGTTTCTGGACTATGTAAAAATAAATTTAAAAAATACATATATAAAAGTAATAGGGAAAAAAAAATATCTTAGCTCATTCGTGGTACTATTATAGACATATAACCTTTCATGAATAGGAATCACATTAAAAAAAAACTGTAGGGATAAGAACCATCCAACATGTAGTAAACACTTAAACACACAAAGTCCAATCTAATCTCCCGCTCATGGCAATTAAACAAGATAAATTACTCCTCCCTACTCTCAAACCAGCCAGCTCAACTTTATTTTGTGAACAGTATACCAAGCTCATAGCTAGTTTTCTCTGTCTAAAATCTAATGACAAATCCAGAAAAATGGCCAGCACACACCATCATTCATACTGCTGGCTCACTATGTATATTACGGGTTTTTAGCTCTTTAATTTTAATTTTTAATCTTTTAAAACCCATAGCTTCTTAATTCACTGTCTTCGTTATTGGTTTTATTCATGCTTTATGTCTGCTGTTTGATATATTTCTGTACTCCTTTTTTAGTACTTCACTTTCAACGTTATTTCTAATCTTATTCTATTTTTTGCTCAGTCATCGAGTTCTGTACTAAATGTAATGTCATCCGCACCTTCACAGATGTACAGGTATGTCTGATTGCTACCTTTTTCAAATATAATAATTTCAGTTAGTAAATAAATTATTAATTTTTTGCCTACAGGTTTGAATATAAAGGAAACTCCATTACAATAAAAGCTTTGCTGTTTTCACCTGATTATCTAATATCATTAAAGATTACAGAAAATCCTTAATATTAGTATATGACTGCATTTTGGTGAAGAAGACTTTGCATAATTGCCTCTCTGCTATAAGGAATGCATATCTGAAGACTATCAGATCCCAGATTGTTGAGTAATACCAAAGTACCTGTAATTCAGTTTATTTTTGTGCTTATTACTAAAGAATAAAACTACTAGAAAACACGTTACTTCATTTAGGCCATTCAGATAATTATCAGTAGTAATTATTTCTTTATTCAGTACATTCTTTTATTTTGTAATATGAAATTAATATTTTGAGCAAAATAAAATACACTAGCAAATAGAAATTGTGACAATATCACTATTTTGAAATTATTTGCTTAAATTGATCTTAATTTAAGAAGTATCAACAGAAAATAAGTGCGATTGGCAGCTCATTTGGAACAGTACTGTTCCAAATGAGCTCTGATATTTTTTCACAAATAGAATTTGTGAAAAATATCATATCAACTGCCCTTGTTGGAGATCCAAACAGCAGAGCAAAAAATGAATATCAGGCATACATAAACATGTTAGGAAAATTTGGAGCAAAAGAGCAAGCTAATGGTAATCGCCAGCTAGATTTCTTTCTGTTCTGGATGCAGACTAGTCATCATTAACACAATATTTAAATGTAAACATGTGCACAAATTCACATGAAGAGACAAGGTATAAGAAAAGTTTCATTGATTATGTAAAATTGGTTGTCTTGTTGATAGCAATACTTTCATGCTTCTTCATGACATGAGTATATAGGAAATGATTTGAAATACGAAGTAATCATTATTTAGTTTTAAGAAGGATAAAAATAAATTCCATATTGAAAAGAAAAATATGTACAGAAGTTTTAAAAAGAATCAAAGTTGAGCATCTTTCAGAGGTGAACTGTAGAATCACATATATAGATATTGTTGGAAAATGAAAGAGTTTGAAAAAGAACAATCTAGCCTCAGGGCCTCTGTGTCAGACTGAAGAAAGCAGTGATTGATTGGGCCACAAGCATGTAGTGAAATTGCCTGCAAGGATAGAAAAATCAAAACTGTCATGAGGGACTCAGGAAGTTAAAGAAGCACTCCTAGAAAAGAAGAAAGCATACTGAACATTTCTAGCAAGTAATCAGCAGGTATTCCGAAAGAATATGGGAAAAAAAAAATTGAAGAAAGTAGAGCAGTGTGTAAAAGTAGCTAAACTAAAGTCATGAGAAGACAAGTAAAAATGTAGAAATTAAATATCAAGAAGGTGAGAAAATGTTCTTGTAGCTATTGAAAAAGCTTCTGTTAGTTAGCCTGGTTGAGTGAGTTGTTAACATACCCTCCCTCCAACCAAACATGCTATTGGCTAAAATCCTGCTGTGGATATGGATAGTTATGGTTGTCTTTAGGTGGGAGATGTATTTCATTGCCCAGTGTGAGACTACCTGTCTCAACTTTTCTAGAGCAGGGTTTCTGATTTGTGCAACATATATATATATATATATATATATATATAATAAAATAAAAAATTTAATTAAAAAGTAGAAAAAAATCTTTATCTATATGTAAACAACATTTTGTTTTGCAAATGTGGTCACATTAAAAAAAAATGCAGAAAAAAGTATTGTAAAAGAAATTGCAGTTCATAATGACATAAAAGTTAAAGATACATATTCTACATTCCTTCTTTTAAGGTCACATGGTGGTAGCATGCATTGTGAGGAATTTATGGAGAACAGAAACACACTTGTTGGAATAATTACTCTACTTTTAATTATGAAAATAACACTCAACATTTCTACCTCTGTGTTGAGGTCATCATCAGGAATACATACATATGCACATGACACTACATCAAAGTAATGTGAATCTGAATACTTTGTTAATCATTTACTCTGATCTTACCTCTGGTAGGGAAAAAAATTAAAAATAACTAAATAAATAAAAATAATAATAATAAATAAAACTTATAACACACTATAAATTAACAAAATAAAAATACATAAATAAAAAAATTAAAAATAAAAAGTTTTATAGTGTAACTGCATTAAACACATCTCTACAGTATAAGGTTTTCTTGTGTTAGGGTTCTTCCATCATGTTCTGGATGCTATATAGCAACAGTGGGTAAACTGTGGCTCAAGAGCCACATGCTGCTCCCGAGACAATATTGGTTTTCATTGCCAATTTTCCTAAATTTTTATATTAATAATCTACAGTAGCATAGTATGTACCAATATTAGAATATTTTATTTCATAAATGCTTTAAAGATAAGTAAAAAAACAGATATTTTGAAACTTTAAACCTAGGTCAAAAGGTTTGTTAAGATGGATTTTATTATCGTATTTGGTTGGTAAAAAGTGTTTCGACATTTCATGGCCTGTGTCACTCCTGCCAAAATTAGTTCCAAAAGCGACTGCTATGATCACTACATTACCCTCTGCATCATCACTCTTCATGCAGTATACGTGCTTGTGGTGGTAGCGGAACATAACTAGTGTACCGAAGTGTAGATAAGTACTTTTCTGATTAATAAATACTTAAGATTGAGTTTAGTGAAAGTTATAAAACCCTAGTTTAAAATGACTGAGCAACAGAAGAGTATAAAACGGAAATACGAACAAGAAAAAAGAGTGTTTAACCAACAATGGGAGGACGATTTTGCTTTTACTGTTAAGGGTAAAATGGCTCTGCGGCTCTTGAACATTCAAAAATGTATGAAAAGTATTATATGTGGCTCTTATTACTGAAGAACTTGCCCACCCCTGCTATATAGGTTTCAAATGGGTCCTCCAGATTCTTGGAATTACTAATCCATCATTCTTGTTAAAATTTGGATGATATTTCAGCCTCTCACAAGCTTCCTTGAACTTTCTTTCAAACCTGGTTTTGGTACAGTGTAGGGACTTGGTCCCTTTCCAGTTGATTCTGTGACATGTTGCAAGTGCATGGTCACAGGCCTGTTTTACCATAGTGGAGGAATTTAATACAGCATTTATGTTCATCTTTTCTTATTATAATGGCGTGCCCTGTTTCACCAATAGTGGTGAAAGTTATTAATGCTATGTGATTGTTCTGGTTTTTTATGCTGTCTGTAGTGCTTGGTTGTTGGAACAGAGGGGATGCAGTCTAGAGCAGCGTTCTTGTATAATGCATGCATGTGGGGAAGGGAGGGAAGGAACACTTTTATATAGATTCTCTTGAAACCCGAAATAAGAATTATTGACTATACAAACACACGCCATCACAAGAGAAGTTGCAGAACTTCTTGTGTATGTGACAAGAGAAGTTTGATGTTCATATTCTTTTTGACTAACTGGAAATTGTACTCTTTAGGAAAAAAGAAAGATTGGATGACTGATGAAATTCTCTCTCTCATGGATCAACACAGATCATATAAAAATCATAATCCAACAAAATATACAGAGGTTCAGAAAATTATTAAACACAAGATCAAAAAAGCAAAAGAAATCTGGATGAATGAAAAATGTAAAGAAATAGAAATTCTACAGGTAAAACATGACAATTTTAATCTACACAAAAAGATGAAAGAGACCTCAGGTATATGTAAGAAAAAACAATTCTGTATCCTTCGAAACAAAAAGGGAGAAATTATATCCAAAAAGGATGACAAAATACAAGAATGGGTGAAATATATAGAACTCTTTACTGATAACAGACAGAACCCAGAAAATACTTATGAACATATGGAAGGTCCATGCATTCTAAAATCAGAGGTAGAATGTGCATTAAACTCAGCTAAAAATGGTAAAGCTCTAGGACCAGATAGAATACCAGCAGAAATAGTAAAGTTATTAGAAGGTGACAACATTAACATATTAGTAAAGTTATTTAATAAGATCTACGATACAGGCATAATCCCTCAAGACTGGTTACAGTCGACCTTCATCATGCTACCTAAAAAAATAAATGCGAAAACTTGTAATGACTATAGAATGATCAGCCTAATGAGTCACGTTCTCAAAATGTTTCTGAAAATAATTCAAAAAAAGAATATACAGAAAATGTGAAGATACCATCAGTGATACCCAATTCGGCTTTAGAAACGGCTTGGGAACAAGAGAGGCCCTTTTCTGTTCTCAGATCTTATTTCAAAAATGTATTGACCAAAACAAGGTAATATTCATTTGCTTCATCGACTTCAAGAAAGCATTTGACAAAGTCCAACATGCTAAAATGATTGCGCTATTAAAAAGAATTGCATTAGATCGTAAAGACATCAGGATCATTGAAAACTTATATTGGAACCAAAAGGCATCTGTTCAAGTTGATGACATTATTATAGACTCCATTAACATCAAACGAAGAGTAAGGCAAGGGTGTGTGCTGTCACCTCTTCTTTTTAACATCTACTCAGAAGCCATATTTCAAAAAGTCTTGGAAGGAAGAAAGGAAGGGATTAGTGTAAATGGTGAAATCGTCAGTAGCATCCGATATGCCGATGACACAGCTCTTCTGGCTGACAATATTCAGGATCTTCAAAACCTTTTGGAACTAATAAATGAAGAGAGTGAAAAAATGGGATTAAAAATAAATATCACCAAAACTAAATTCATGGTCATAAGTAAGAAACCAATTCTTAATTTAGCACTTTCTTTAAATAGGAAACAAATAGAAAGAGTGGCAAAGTTTAAATATCTCGTATGCTGGTTAAATGAAGATTGCAATCCAGAAATGGAAATAAAAGTTAGAATTGAAATGGCAAGAAAAAAATTTTCTCTTGATGAAATCAACACTGTGTAACTGCAGTTTAAACTTAGAGCTTAGAGTACGCATGGTTAAATGCTATGTATGGTCTATATACTGCTGTACGGTGCAGAAACTTGGACCTTGAAGAAAACATCAATAAAAAGGCTTGAAGCCTTTGAGATGTGGTTATACAGACGAATGTTAAAAATCCCATGGACAGCAAAAACGTCCAATCAGGAAGTACTGGAACAAATGGGGAAATCACGTGAACTTTTAGATACCATAAAAAGAAGGAAAACTGCATATCTTGGTCACCTACTTCGTAATGAAAAATATAAGACTTCAATTGATTATAAAAGGGAAGATAAATGGAAGAAGAGGACAAGGAAGATGAAGAAAATCTTGGCTGGCAGATATCAGACAGTGGACTGGTATGAACTCTGAGAGACTGCTCAGAATAGCTGAGAATCGCTCAAAATTTGCCAAGGTGGTTGCCGACCTCTGATAGGAGATGGCACTCAAAGAAGAAGAAGGAAACAATTTGTGTAGAAGGATTTTCCATAGAATAGCAATATCAGAATGAAAGAGGAGAATGAAAAGCAAACTTGGTAAGTTTACAGTTGGACTGTGAATGGATGGAAAGCAGATGAATGATTAATAGCATGCTCAGTCAAACAGCAGAAGTACTGTAGAAAAGACATGAGAATGAGAGATATCATTGATTAGCTAAACTTCTCCTTTCTTGGACACCATCAAGAATTTTTATGGGGGTGTTAGTGTGCTACTCAAATGTGAGAACATATTTTAAGATGAAGTAAATTTGAGATTTTCAGTGTTAGCTGTTGCATAGTTGTACAAGTAAGAAATGGTGTACGCGTGGATAGGCTTATGTGTTCGTCCGACATGTTATGATAGGTCTCACGGTGTAAAAGAACACAGATGGTTAAGCAAATAACTATTTATTAACTTAAGGCTAATATTTCGCTGGTCTTATATCCAGCATCTTCAGAGCACACAACACAAAGTTTGTTACAAAGGCAAGACAACCACAATCCGGTGTAACAGTGGGGACAGTATAAGTGATTGCAGCGTGCAACACAAGACTAAAGTCCTAATATGGCGCCATCTAGGTAAAAAAAAAAAAAAAAAAAAAAAAAAAAAAAAAAAATTCAAGTTTTGAAATAGAGTCCAAATGATAAAAATAAAAGTAATAAATATTAATTTGGTCTTAGGATGACTGTCTCCCAAATCTTTGGTAGATTTATACAGTCATACTTGTTAAGGTTTGGGGTATGTTTCAAGGCTTCTGTTGATTCCAGGAACACAGAAGCTTCTACAAGTCAGAGAGGTTGTTCCTGGAATCAACAGAAGCCTTGAAACATACCCCAACCTTAACAAGTATGGCTGTATAAATTTACGAAAGATTTGGGAGACAGTCATCCTAAGACCAAATTAATATTTATTACTTTTATTTTTTATCATTTGGACTCTATTTCAAAACTTGAATTTTTTTTTTTTTTTTTTTTTTTTTTTACCTAGATGGTGCCATATTAGGACTTTAGTCTTGTGTTGCACGCTGCAATCACTTATACTGTCCCCACTGTTACACCAGATTGTGGTTGTCTTGCCTTTATAAAAAACTTTGTGTTGTGTGCGCTGAAGATGTTGGATATAAGACCAGCGAAATATTAGCCTATTTAAGTTAATAAATAGTTATTTGCTTAACCATCTGTGTTCTTTTATACCGTTGAAACCTATCATAACATAAGAAATGGTGTCTTGAGTGTGAAAGAACACCAAGTTTTGGATGCTGAGGAAGCTATGGATGTGATGAGTTAGTACCAGAAAAAGGTTAGTAGTCTGGTCTGGCAATCCAGTTATCAAACTAAACTATAAAACTTAATATTAAAGATGACTGGATTTTATTTTCCACTGAAGAATGCTGTGCGTAGGAAAAGCATTTAAGATATTGGTTGTAGAAACCTTAAACACTGCTACATTCATCAAATGAATAGGAGAAGTGGAATATCCTGTCATCAGCAAAATAATGGATAGGGTTTGAGGTCAGTGAAAGAAGCTTATTTATTTATATTATAAAGAAGATGAGTAATAGAACATAAGCCTAGGGTTCTGTGGGGAAAATCTGAAAAGAGGGAGCTGTCCAACATGATAAGCATTGAATGACTGTGGAGAGAAAACGGACTATCCTTCTCTTGACATTTCCTCTTGGACTATCCAAGAGGAAATATCAAGAGAAGTATCATAGGTTTCTTCAGACCTTTCTTGATATGTTCAAACATGAGTAAAACGGACTAGGAGATCTGCTGCAGATCCACAATGGCAGAATTCATACTTAGTCACCTGATAAAAAGTTGATCAGTTACTACCAGTATGGATTACTCCAGCATAGTACTGAAGCATTGAAATGAGTTATTATAAGTTATCTTCCATTTTTTTTCTGCTGTCATTTAGAGAGGACTCAGTTGATTGTTTGGTGACACTTTTTTCTCTCTTTTTTGAAATGGGCTGTTTATAAGCTTTTATATATATCATCATCAAATTCCTGACATGTACCCTCAAGGGGTGTACAGGATATGATAGTACTACATGAAAAATTTACATCGTTACTAACTTTCTATCTACAATTTTCCTCCAAATCAGTCTTTTACTTGTCAAGACTCCAATATTATCATTATCAGATCTTATATTTATATCGTCTTAGGCACATTGTATCATATCAATCCACCTATATCTTGGTCTTCCCCTGAGTCGTTTTCCTGCCAACCTGGCAGAGAACACTTGTTTTGCTAATCTTTCCTCGCCCATTCTGTTTAAGTGACCATACCACCTGAGATTAACTCTGCTAACGCATTCCTGGATGCTGACAATGTCAAGTTCTTTCCTAATATATTCTTTTTAATATGATATTGCAATTAATGCCATCTGTTCACACCTCTAATCTTTCTCAGGACTCTCATATCTGTGGTCTCTAGTCTTTGGTCAAGTGTTTTACTTCTGATCCAGCTCTCAGATCCATAAGTTAAAACTGGTTTGAACACTGTCTTGTATACAGCTAATTTAGTGTTCCGACTAATTTCTCTCTTATTCCATATAAATTTATTCAATTGACTTCCTACCATACCAGTTTGTTGATTCTGTTGTCTATTTCCATATTTAATTTACCATCTTCAGTAAAAATCGTGCCTAATTAGCTGAAATGTTTTACTTGTTCCACAGGTTCCCCGTTCACACACAGTTGACATTTTCAACAATTCTACCTATTTTCATTGTCGTTGTCTTGTTAATTCTGACCTTCATACCATATCTATTACAACAGTTATTCAATTTAGTCAGGGAATCTTGCAGACTTGTAGCGGATATATTTAGAAGTATAACATCGTCCGCATAAAGCGAAGAGCTGACATTAACATCTCCAATTCTGATATCATGTTTAATACCACTTTCCTTTATAATGTGACCCATATAGAATAGCAGGGGGAATAATGTACATCCTTGTCTCACATCAAATTTAACATTAAACCATCTTCCTGTACTTCCTTCAATTCTAACTGCTGATTTACAACTCAAATAAAGAATAAGTATTGCTTGATATAATGCCCCATTGATACCATATAACTGTAGTGTTTTGAATAGCTTCTCTCTTGGCACCATGTCATATGCCTTTTCCAAATCGACAAAACTTAAATACAGATCTTTGTTATATTCCCATGCTTTCTCGACTGTTTGTCGTAAAGTGAAGATCTGATCCTGACAGCCTCTATTTGGCCTGAATCCAGCTTGTTCTTCACCAAGCTTTTCTTCCATAATTCTTCGCAACTGTTTCTCAAGTATACTGGTATAAATCTTGCCAGTAACACTCAGTAGAGAAATACTTCTGTAATTCTCACATTCAGTTTTATTTCCCGTTTTATATATGCGTACTATGAGAGTTCTACTCCAATCATCGGGAATTCGTCTCTCTCTGTCCAGGCTTTCTGAACTATGCAGTGCAGCCATTGTAAGACTCTTATACCACCATACTTCAGCATTTCTGGTCGAATATCATCTACTCCTGTTACCTTTCCACATTTCAAGCCTTTGATGGCTTTTTCTACTTCAAGTATGGATATGTATTCCTGACTGCATGCCTGGTCAGTGATTTTTACCACTGTGCTGTCATCACTGCTTGTTTCATTTAGCAACTTTTCGAAGTAATTACTCTTTACTTCAAGGATATCTTTTTCTCCCGTTTTCATTTCACCTTTATCATCTCTAACTCCTTTTACAGCACTCTTTCCTCCATTCCTAAGCTTCTTCAATAACCTCCAGAATATTTTGCCACCTTCTTGATATTTATTTTCTATATTCTTGCCAAAGTTCTGCCATGACTTTTGCTTAGCTAGTTTTACACAGTGTTTAGCTTTCTTACATTTGCCTCTATATTCTCTAAGAGCACAAGCTGACTTATTTGCCAGGAATTTTTGATATGCTTTCTTCTTTTCCTTCACTGCCTCTTTAACTTCCTATGTCCACCATGGAGTTCTGATTTTTCTATCCTTGCAGACAACCTCACCGCATGCCTCTCTGGCTGAATCAATCAGGGTTTTCTTCAAGGCTTGCCACTGAATTTCCAAGGTTTGGTTCCTGTTCTCAAACTTTTTCATTTTTTCTTCAATAATCTTTTTGTATTTTAGTCTACAGTTCACATCTGAGAGCTGCTCAACTTTTATTAGCTTTAAAACTTTCTTACATGCTATTCTTAATATGAAATTCAATTTTATCCTGCTCAAGACTAAATGGTGATCACTTCCAATTTCAAATTCTCTGTACACTCTGGTGTCCTGCACCAAGGAAAAAACATCACAATCAATAACATAATCAATGAGACTTTTCTTATTCCTTGCTTCTTCTCTCTGTGTGAATTTGTGCACATTTTTATGTTGGAACTTGTGTTAGTAATAACTACTCCATGTCCTGAGCAGAAATCCAATAGATATTTGCCATTATTATTAGCTTTGCTCTTTTCTTCAAATTTTCCTAAAATATTTTTTTATGTCTCACAATCATTTCCTACTCTGCTATTTAGATCCCCAACAAGGTCCAGCTTTTCCTTTTTCATTGTGTCTGTTGCTTTCTCTAAAGCATCAAAAAATTCCTCCACTTCTACCTTAGTAGAACCTTCTGTGGGACCATAGGCACAAATAAGTCTCATTGTTCAATTCCATATTCTAATAGTTGCCCACATCACTCTACTTGAAACTGCCTGCCATTCAATAAGATTAGCATCGTATTTTGTGTTCAATACTATGGCTACTCCTTCTTTTCCTTGATTGTCATTTCCTGAATATAACATTTTGTATTTATTGCTCAGAAAGATCTCACCAGTTTTTGTTTCAGTCACCCCTATTATGTCGATCTGGTACTTATCTAATTCCTCAGCTAGCTCCATTTCTTTGCCATTCATGCTTCTTATGTTGATAGTACCAATCTTTAACTCTGGTGATGTTGAGTTTTGGTGTGTTTTCAGATTTTTTCCAGTAGCTGACTTTTCATTGTTCACTCTGGTTCCCTGGCAAAAACAACAGGGGCTTTGTTTAACCAGGCAACGCACCAGTCGGCATGAAATTTTGTCATGTTGTACCATCATTTTGTATTTTGGTTTAACCAATAAGAATATAATTTATTCAGCTAAATCCCAAATTGTCAGCCCATCCTCGTTCGTTCAGTATCCAGGTAGATACCCATCAGGGCGCACCATGAGAAGGTGAGAATTGGACATTAGGTCAGAAGCCCTGGTCGGTTCTCCGCATTCGTTTAAAGGCTGTGTGGAGTTCTCCTCTTAGTTATAACTCTTTGATCCTTAAGCACCCTACTTTTATATGTATATATACAGGGTGTTCGGGATAAATTTGACATATTTATAATTAATTATATTTTTCCGTAAGTTACATGTATTAACACACACTTCTCTTCATTTAAAAGTTTGGACCCTTCTTCATTCATATACAAGATGTCAGAAAGGATGGATAGCTGGAACCCACCTGAATCATGGAAGAGAATAACTTGTATCATGATGATTCGTGCCCGCCATCAAAATAAGGATATTACGACTGCTGCCCAATGCTCCCTGAATACAGTAATAACAATCAGGCATGAACTAGAGACTTGCAATGGTGACTACGAGGATGTAGCAAGAAGAAAGATCCCTAGCAGACGATCTGATTGCGTTCGTACAGCAGAATTCCTCGCAAATCTGCAGGAACAGGTGTTGAAGAACCCTGGCATTGGAATTCGGGCTTTGTTCGTGGAGTTGCTAACTGTAGTCAAGCCCTGGATAACAAGGGTAGCCAATGGTAGGCCGTATGTATGGCAGCAGGATTCGGCCCCTTGCCACACCTCTGGGAAAAGTCAAAAATGGTTGTCTGAAAATTTCTACGACTTCACCAGTCCAAATGTTTGGCCTCCAAACTCCCCAGACCTTAACCCCATGGATTATTTTGTATGGGGCGCAGTTGAAAAAGACACCAATCGCACTTCCAGTAATACAAAAGCCCAGTTAATGGATAAAATTAAAACAGTTTTTGCGGCCCTTCCCAGGGAGACTGTAGCATCAGCTTGTTTGAGGTTCCGAAGCAGAATTGAAGCTGTGATCGATGCTAATGGTGGTTATTTTGAGTAAATCTTGTTGATATTTTGTAATTAACTCTGCCTGTAATGTTTTTTTGTCAATTCATTAAATTTAATAGATACAAAGAAGATTTTCTTTTTCCTTACGAAACTGTCAAATTTATCCCGAACACCCTGTATATAACACACACAAGGGGGTAGCCAAAAATAAATAGAATATGAACTTGCTGTCCGTGCATTTTTTTTAAATTTTAGTTACAGATGATGCCGTTAGGCATCAAGAGTGTGCAGTTTTCTCTGTCATCCTGTACGAAATGATTTGTTGTTCTGGCATTTAATTTTTTGGTTTTAATTTTATCCCAGTTAATGGATAAAATTAAAACAGTTTTTGCGGCCCTTCCCAGGGAGACTGTAGCATCAGCTTGTTCGAGGTTCCGAAGCAGAATTGAAGCTATGATCGATGCTAATGGTGGTTATTTTGAGTAAATCTTGTTGATATTTTGTAATTAACTCTGCCTGTAATGTTTTTTTGTCAATTCATTAAATTTAATAGATACAAAGAAGATTTTCTTTTTCCTTACGAAACTGTCAAATTTATCCCGAACACCCTGTATATAACACACACAAGGGGGTAGCCAAAAATAAATAGAATATGAACTTGCTGTCCGTGCATTTTTTTTAAATTTTAGTTACAGATGATGCCGTTAGGCATCAAGAGTGTGCAGTTTTCTCTGTCATCCTGTACGAAATGATTTGTTGTTCTGGCTGCTTTTTTGTTAGTGCTTACAAAAAAGCACTTTGGCAATTTTGTTATGGTTGATCATATGGAACAGAGAATGTGCATGAAAGTTTGTTTTCTTTTGGGTAAAATGGAGCTGAAACTACTGTTATGCTTCAACACTTTAGGTAAAACGCAGGCCAGTGAGTAGTTTTTCCCAAAATAGGAACAGGTCAGTTGAAGACCAACCATGATCTGGCTGACCCACAACAAGCAGAAATGATGAAAACATCGAAAAGGTTTACCAAACAATCAGTGAAGATCGTCAAAAGACCATTGAGGAAGTTTTTGAAGAGATGAATTTGTTATGGAGTTTGTACCAGCAAAAAACAGAAGGTTTGTAAAACGTGCGTTCACTGAATTTGTGCCTCATTTGCTCACAGGGGATCAAAAAAAAAAAAAAAAATTGAATGTTTGCTGCAATTTGAAAGAGCAAGTTCTTTATGACCAGAACTTTCTTTCAAAATTTGGGACCAGGGATGAGTCTTGGTGCAACAGCTGTGATCCAGAAACAAAACAAGCATCAAGCCAATGGAAACATGCAAATTCACCGAAACCCAGGAAGGCACGTTAAGTTTGATCAAACGTCAAGACAGTGTTGAGTTTTTTGTTTGTTTGTTTTTTATGTAAGTAGAATTGTACACAAAGAATTTGTTCCTCCTGGAAAAACCATCAATTTTATCTCAATGTTTTGAGAAGACTGCATGATAGTGTGTGTGACAAAAATGGCCAGAAATGTGGAGCAGCAGAGATTGGTTACTGCACCACAACAATGCCCCAGTGCACACTACCTTGTCTGTTGAACAGTTTTTGATGAAAAACAACATGGCAGTTGTTCCCCACCTTCCCTAGTTGCACAATCTCTTTCCAAGTGACTTCTTTTTTATTTCCACTAATAAAAAAAACATGAAAGGTCAGTGATTTGTTGATGTGGACGAAGTGAAAGAAAAGTCACTGAAGGGCATAAACAGTATTCCAGTTGAAACAGTTCTAGAACTGTTTCTAGCAGTGGAAAAAAATGTTTGGACAAGTGCATTAACTCACATGAAGAGTACTTTGGAGATTAGAATATGGTATTACAAACTTGAATCAAAATTTTTTTTAAAAAAATAATGGAAATATAAAACAAAGCAATGATGATATATGTGTGTATATATATATATATATCATCATCAGCCATTATCGATCCACTGCTGGATGAAGGCCTTTCCAAGATTACTTCAACACTCTCTGTCCTTGGCTCTCCTTTTCCATGTCACTCCTGCAAATCTGATGATATCATCAATCCACCGTGATTTAGGTCAGCGTCGTGGTCATTTTTCCTCTCATGGAATCCAGTCCACTACTTCTTTTGTCCATCGCTGATCTTGTCTTCGGACAATATGCACAGCCCATTGCCACTTCAGATGTTTCACTCTTCCAATGATGTCAGAGACTTTGGTTTGATTTCTTATCCATGTATTCCTTTTGTGATCCAATCTTGTGATACCAAGCATACTTCTTTCCATACTAAATTGTGTTGTTCTTAATTTTTGAATTTCCTTTGCATTCAGTGTCCATGTTTCACAGCCATATGTCAGTATAGGAAGACTACACTGGTTAAAAACCTTTCTCTTCAGGCATAATGGTAGTTGGCTTTTGAATATTGAATGTAATTTTCCAAATGCTTTCCACCCAAGCATCGCACGCCTTTTAATTTCATTCATGATATTTTGTTCCATTGATATCTGTTGTCATAAGTATATGTAATGATCCACTTGCTTAATTTCCTCATTATTGATTTTTACTATTTCTGGTTGGACATAACTATTGAACATAACTTGGGTCTTCTTTAGGTTTATCTTTAGGCCTGCTGTGCTGCTAGCAATTTGGAGCTCATGGATACGAGTCTGTAATTCATGTGCAGTTGAAGTAAAGATAACTATATCATCTGATATTGTGTCACCCTGTCTTATACCTTTCTGTATTCCCACAGTAGAGATGTTTCCATTGAAATGAATTGTTGCAGTGGCATTGGTGTATGCTGATTAGATGGTTCTGATGTAGGGCCCCTCCACTTGTTGGTTTCGTAATGCTTTAAGTATTGCACAAGTTTTAAGTGAATCAAAGGCTTTCTCATAGTCAATAAAACCAAGACATGGTGGTAATTGATATTCATTACACCGTTCAATAATCTGCTGTACAACTTGAATATGGTCCATCGTACTAAAGCCCCTTCGAAAGCCTGCCTGTTCTTTTGGTTGTGCTAGGTCCAGAGTCGCACAAAGTCTATTAGCTAAGACTTTCGTAAACACTTTGTAGACCACTGATAGTAGACTGATAGGTCAGTAGTTTGTCAAGTCTTCTATCTCACCTTTTTTATGTATCAGAATTAGGTTAGCCTTCTTCCATGTTGCTGGTACATCATTTTTCTTTAGACATAAGGTAAATAGTTTTGCTAAGAATTTGTAGATTATTTCTTCGCCTGTTTTTAGAAGTTCAACTATAACTCCATCCTCACCTGCAGCTTTCCCATTTTGGAAGCTTTGGATGCTTTGCATAACTTCTTCTGATAGAATCTGTGGTATTTCAATTGTGCTGTAGTTGTCTTCTTCTTCATTTAATTCATTGTCCTGGTATAATCAGTAGAATTCTTCAATTCTGTTTGCTATAGCATATCTATCTCTGGTGATGGTCCCGTCTTGTAGTTTGACTGCAACTATCTGTTTGCTGTTCATCAATTGCCGTTTATCTTTTTTGAGACTAAGGTTGTTTTCAATTGTTTGTTGTATGAATTTACAATTGAATTTTCTTATTTCTTCTGTGATGCATTTTCTTATTTTTTGCACAATTCTGTGTATTCAATTTTATTCTGTAGGTTAATTGATTGTTTCATTTCTCTTCTTTTCTTCATAAGCTGTTTTGTTTCTTCAGAGATTTTGTGTTGTTTCTGTTCTGTGGTACCAGCTGTTTCAAGTGAGCATTTTAAAAGGTTTTGGATAATAATGTCCTTACTTTCTGATAGATCTGCATTGTCATCTATAATAAGATGTTTAAATCTATTGTTTAGTTTGTGTTGGAATATATCTTTTTTAATGTTGAGTTTGTGTACATCTATGTTTTGCTTTGATTTCCGAAACATTTTTCTTCTTTCTTTTTGGCAGTTTATTTGAATCTTAGTGCTTACCATACGATGATCACTTCCAATGTTGAAGGTGTTTATAACAGAGCAGTCTTGAAAGATATTTTTCTTATTGCTGAGGATAAAGTCAATTTCACTAGTTTTTCCATTTGGACTTTTCCATGTCCACTTTCAATGTGTTTTTTTCTTGAAGAAGGAATTCATGATATACAGGTTTTCTTCTTCTGCAAATTCTATTAACCTTGCTCCTCTGTCATCTCTCATGTATATATATATATATATATAACTTCAGGTATGAAGTGATGACCAAACCAGTCTTCAAAAATAGAAGCTGTCACCCAAGCTTTAGAATTTTATGTGTGTGTGTATATATATATATATATATACACACACACACATAAAAAAAAAAAAAAATATATATATATATATATATACATATACAGTGATATCCCAAAGTTACGTGGTTGGTGGAACCAACGAAAAGCGTGTAAGTCGAATTTGCGTAACTCAGGGTATAATTTTGCATGTAATTTATATATACAAACATACAATTGGGACCAAAGGTTTACAAAAACATCTATATTTTTTAAGAAATATACAGTAATCATAATTGTAGTTTTTCATACATAAAAAAAAGAAAGTTATTTCGACGTCGATGGTTTAATAAAATCTAATAGATTCGCCTGACGGCATAATGTCTTGTCACGCAAAATGTCTTCATAGAGCCAGTGATTTTTTTATTCCTTGCCTTGTGGCTACAATTCATTCCTTATTAGAATCTATTTCCTCCAAAATCTGTAAACCTTTCGTAATTAAGCTGAGACCTTCTGTTAATTTTGCAATTGTCATGTGCTTTTCTGGTAAAACTGGATCTGAGGTTTCGGTCTCTTCAGTAGCGCTTTGCTTACGCATCTCTATGAGCTCGTCGATTGTAAGCTCCTTGTTATGTGAGTCTAAGAGCTTGCTGACATCTTCACTGGCGACTTCTAAATCTAATAGCCTGGCAAGGTTGACAACTTCTTCTATTGCCTCAGCAACTTGATCCGTTTCTGGCAACATTTCTGTTTCGCATTTAAAAAAGGATGGACAAAGTTTTTTCCAGACACCATTCAAGATTTTTTGGGAAATTTCACCCCAAGAATCTCCGTTAATCCTTACAGCATTTAAAACATTAAACTGTTTCCAAAACTCTTTAACAGACAGTTGCTCATTTTGCCTCATAGCTTCATTCAGACTTGCAAACGAACGGCGTGTGTAGTACGCTTTGAATGTTTGATAACTCCTTGGTCCATCGGTTGAAGTAAGCTGGTTGTATTTGGAGGCAAGAAAACAACTTTTACACGTGGATCAAAATCAATTAAAGTTGCAAGAGGGTGACCAGGTGCATTATCAATAATGCACCTGGTCACCATGATAACTTTAAACGGAATTTTTTTAAACTGGCAATAACATTCAACTTCAGGTATGAAGTGATGACCAAACCAGTCTTCAAAAATAGAAGCTGTCACCCAAGCTTTAGAATTTGACTTCCAAATCACTGGCAAGCCAGCTTTAGATTTTTTTTTTCAGAGCTCTTGGATTTTCGGAACAATAAATTAAGAGAGGTTTTAACTTGCAATCACCAGCTGCATTTTTACCAAGCATTACTGTCAACCGGTCTTTGGAAGCCTTAAAGCCAGGAAACGTTTTTTCTTCATGTGCGATGAAAGTTCTCTTAGGCGTCTTTTTCCAGAACAAGCCAGTCTCGTCTACATTAAATGTGGTTTGACTGCTATAGCTACTTTCCTCGATGATAGCCTTAAGTGTCTCAGGAAAAGCAGATGAAGCCTCTTTATCAGCGCTTGCTGCCTCTCTACTCTCCACGATGCTGTGCCAGTTACAGCGATTTTTAAATCGGTTGAACCAACCATTACTGGCCACGAAATTTTCTTCTTTGGCTGCTTCTCCAGCTTCTACTTTTAGCCTCTCAAAAATCAGCTTGGCTACATATCATCGTTTGATCAACTGGACAGATTTTTTACTCTCACTTGATTATCACACTATAATTTAAGCATCGTTTCCATCTCACCAATAATCCCATAACGTTTACGAATTATGCTTGAATTCAATGATTGGGCATTTTTCACAGCAGCGAGAATTCTTTCTTTATCTTTCATGATTGTTCTTACTGTGGATTCCTGTAGATCGAACTCCTTTGATAGCTCACAAATTTTCATTCCACCTTCAAAATCCTTAATAATGTTGAGTTTTGTTTCCAAAGTTAATGTTTTTCTTTTCTTGCTAGCTGTAGAAGAATTGAAAATGTCGTCCAAAAGACTTGCTTCTTTTGGACGACATTATTATTTTTTATGTAATTTTGTAGACTATAAAAATCGTTTATGGATGGAGACTGCACAAAACACGGCAGTGCTTGTTCACAGCATGTGCGACACTGGCGAATGCGGCCGGCGCGGAAAGATACGACTAGTGGTGAGGTGTGATGGGAATACGTACATATAAGAAACTGCATAACTCTGGATTCGCGTAAGTCGGGGTATTACTATATATATATATATATATATATATATATCCTATGAAATATAAAATAAAGCAGTGATGATATAGAACAGTTGTTGGTTCTGGAATACAACTTTTCAGTGTAATTAGTGGAATACCATCACAACCAGAAGATATTTTGATATTTAGATTTTTTTAAAAAAAGTTTTATGTGATACCCACACAGGAAACATTGTAAATCTATAGTACATTAGTACAATTACATGATGAATTGGTGCATAATGTGGCATAACTAAATAAATAAATAGTGACTAACTACAAATTTATTACTTATGTAAGACTTTATTTAACGTAATATTTTTGCCTTGATGTCAGTCTTCTGTATGACTTTCAAAGTAAGAAAAGAAAGCCAGAAGACTAAAAGACATTAGCTGCACATTTAGAGGAAGATTAGGATGTCTTACAGAAATAATTATCTTATGGAATGCTTATATAAAGAGAGTTGTGAAACCTTGCATCACCAAATCTGAACAGAAACAATGGCTTGAAATTATCCATCTTATGGGAAATAGTACTTCTCCACACATTTTTCAGGAACAGTTTTTTTTTTTTCTTTAAAAATATTTTTTTTGAATTAATACTTCATCATCATCAAATTCCTGCCATGTACCCTCAACAGATGTACAGGATATGAAAGTACTACATGAAAAATTACATCATTACTAACTTCCTATCTACAATTTTCCTCCAAATCAGTCTGTTACTTGTCAAGACTCCAACATTATCAGATCTTATATTTCTATCATCTAAGGCACTTTGTACCATATCAATCCACCTATATCTTGGTCTTCCCCTCGGTCGTTTTCCTGCCAACCTGGCAGAGAACACTTGTTTTGCTAATCTTTCCTCTCCCATTCTATTTAAGTGACCATACCACCTGAGATTAGCTCTGGTAACGCATTCCTGGATGCTGACAATGTCAAGTTCTTTCCTAATATCCTCATTTTTAATATGATATTGCCATTAATGCCATCTGTTCACACCTCTAATCTTTCTCAGGACTCTCATATCTGCTCTCTAGTCTTTGGTCAGGTGTTTTACTTCTGACCCAGCTCTCAGATCCATAAGTTAAAACTGGTTTGAACACTGTCTTGTATACAGCTAATTTAGTGTTCTGACTAATTTTTCTCTTATTCCATATGAATTTATTCAATTGACTTCCAACCATACCAGCTTTGCTGATTCTGTTGTCTATTTCTATATTTAATTGACCATCTTCAGTAAAAATCGTACCTAAGTAGCTGAAATGTTTTACTTGTTCCACAGGTTCTCCATTCACAACACAGTTGACATTTTCAATGATTCTGCCTATTTTCATTGTCTTTGTCTTTTTATTGCTGACCTTCATACCATATCTATTACAACAGCTATTCAATTTAGTCAGAGAATCTTGCAGACTTGTAGCGGATTTATTTAGAAGTATAACATCATCCGCATAAAGCAAAGAGCTGACATTAACATCTCCAATTTTGATATCAGGTTTAATACCACTTTCCTTCATAATGTGATCCATATAGATAATGAATAACAGAGGGGATAATGTACATCCTTGTCTCACACCAGATTTAACATTAAACCATCTTCCTGTACTTCCTTCAATTCTAACTGCTGACTTACAACTCAAATAAAGACTAAGTATTGCTTGATATAATGCCCCATTGACACCATATAACTGTAGCGTATTGAATAGCTTCTCTCTTGGCACCTTGTCATATGCCTTTTCCAAATCGACAAAACTTAAATACAGATCTTTGTTACATTCCTATGCTTTCTCGACTATTTGTCGTCAAGTGAAGATCTGATCCTGACAGCCTCTATTTGGCCTGAATCCAGCTTGTTCTTCACCAAGCTTTTCTTCCACAATTCTTCTCAACCGTTTCTCAAGTATACTTGCATAGATCTTGCCAGGAACACTCAGTAGGGAAATACCTCTGTAATTTTCAGATTCAGTTTTATTTCCCTTTTTATATATGGGTACTATGAGAGCTCTACTCCAATCATCGGGAATTCGTCCCTCTGTCCAGGCTTTCTGAACTATGCAGTGCAGCCACTGTAAGACTTTTATACCACCATACTTCAGCATTTCTGGTCGAATATCATCTACTCCTGCTGCCTTTCCACATTTCAAGCCTTTGATGGCTTTTTCTACTTCAAATATGGATATGTATTCCTGACTGCATGCCTGGTCAGTGTTTTTTATCACTGTGCTGTCATCACTGCTTGTTTCATTTAGCAGTTTTTCAAAGTAATTACTCCATACTTCAAGGATATCTTTTTCTCCTGTTTTCATGTCACCTTTATCATCTCTAACTCCTTTTACAGCACTCTTTCCTCCATTCCTAAGCTTCTTCAACAACCTCCAGAATATTTTGCCACCTTCTTGATATTGTTTTCTATATTCTTGCCAAAGTCCTCCCGTGACTTTTGTTTAGCTAGTTTTACACACTGTTTAGCTTTCTTACATTTGTCTCTGTATTCTGTAAGAGTAAAAGCTGACTTATTTGACAGGAACTTTTGATATGCTTTCTTCTTTTCCTTCACTGCCTCTTTAACTTCCTGTGTCCACCAGGGAGTTCTGATTTTTTTATCCTTGCACACAACCTCACCACATGCCTCTCTGGCTGAATCAATCAATGTTTTTTTCAGAGTTTGCCAGTGAATCTCCAAGGTTTGATTCCTGTTCTCAAACTCTTTCATTTTCTTTTCAATAATCTTTGTGTATTTTAGTCTACAGTTCACATCTGAGAGCTGCTCAACTTTTATTTGCTTTAAAACTTTCTTACATGTTATTCTTTTCAATATGAAATTCAATTTTATCCTGCTCAAGACTGAATAGTGATCACTTCCAATTTCAAATCCTCTGTACACTCTGGTGTCCTGCACCAGGGAGAAAACATCACTATCAACAATAACATAGTCAATGAGACTTTTCTTATTCCTAGCCTCTTCTCTCCATGTGAATTTGTGCACATTTTTATGTTGGAACATGGTGTTAGTAATAATCAGTCCATGTCCTGAGCAGAAATCCAACAGATATTTGCCATTATTATTAGCTTTGCTCTTTTCTCCAATTTTCCCAAAATATTTTTGTATGTCTCACAATCATTTCCTACTCTGCTATTTAGATCCCCAACAAGGACCAACTTTTCCTTTTTCATTGTGTCAGTTACTTTTTCTAAAGCGTCAAAACATTCCTCCACTTCTACCTTAGTACAACCTTCTGTGGGACCATAGGCACAAATAAGTCTCATGAATTAATACTTTGTGTCTTTAAATTTGTTCAGTTAGAATGATGTATATTAGACTATGCTATGTATGTGTAGCTGACACTTTTTTCACTATTCAATCTTCCAGTTTTCTCTTCTGCTTGTTTAATTGGAAATCTTACTGAAGATGCTCTTGACACTAGGGTAAAAATTCTATGTGAAATAAAAGTCTTATGTAAGTTATAAATCTGTAGTTACTCGTTATTTATTTACATTAGTGCCATGGATTGGCTAAGTACCATGGATGAAAAACCCAAGTTTCCACTCTTCGGATTTTGTAACACACATTTTTATATGTTTTACAATATTTATTATGTTCCATATGAAGTAATGCTTTTTTGTAATTTAGAATACTAGAATTTAGAATTTGTTGTTATGTTCCATCGAGTCATTTTCGACTCCTGGTGATTCTATGAACATACATTCTCCCTTCGGATCTGTCCCTGGCCATATCTTTCACAATTTCCAAGCGCATTCCAGTTGCTTCTTTAGCTCCATCCACCCATCTAATTCTTGGTCTTCCTCTTCTGCTTCCATCGACTTTAGCAAGCATCATCATCTTCTCCAGACTGTCATTTGCTCTCATAATATGTCCGAAGTATGACAATTTTTGCTTGATGATCATAGCTTCGAGGGAGCAGTCTGGCTTTATTCTGTCTATCACTGATTTATTGGTTTGCTTTGCAGTTAGAATACCTTTTTGTTAATTTAGAAAAATATATTTATTTATATTTGTATAGGAAATTATTAAAATAAATTAAGATCTATTTATTACTATTTCAGCAGGAAAATAAAAGATTATTGAATAGTACTCTCCATTTGCATCAAGAAAATGATGATCTAGCATTAGAATTGATAACAACACAAATGCAGCTTGCTAATGATCTTGAAGTGGTTTGTATATTTATGATATATTTAATACTTTAGAATCTTTTTTTTTTTTTCAGTATCTGTATCTTTTTTAACTTAGTTTTTAGCTATCATTATACGAGTATGACCCAAACATTTTATGGATTTTTCATATATCACATATGAATTGTGCGTTAATGCATGAGTGATTTTTTTATTGTCTTGAATACATTGTCCGATCTAACTTAAAACTTTAAACTGAAATCTGAGTATGCTGAAGAAACAGTCTGAAATATTTGAAGGAAAAGGCCAGAATGCGGTGAAGAAGAAGAAGAATGCTATATATCTAGTTGAAAAAAAGTTCAAGACTAGTAGCACTGCTACTCGCCCAAAGAACAACCTTGTTCCAGGTGGTTACCTTCAGTTAATCTTTAGATACTGCATTACACTATCAAAATTGATCCAGCCATATGCAGATTGTTAGCTGAACCCAGTACTCCAAAAGGAATTGTGTAATGCCATTAAAGCAATAGCTTGGCACATCAAGAAAAGAAGCGCAAAATGTTCCATGTGAATTGACGAAGCTTGGCATCACACTGATGGTTATAGAGAATTGCTTACAGTATCAGTGATTCTTCAAGCTGGGTGAAATATCGCTTTCAATCATGATAAGAAGTCACTTAAGAATGCAGTCGTGTGTGCATTTATTGGAATTTTAAGGATGCACTCTGACTGATTTCTAAATAGATGCCATTAATGTTGACCTCAACAACTAGAAAGACAAAGAGAGAGAGAGCACATGCAGTTCTACAATCATGACTTGACGCGAGTCAGACAAAAGCAAGCCCCCCCCCCCCCTTTAGCAAGACACATCACGCAACAATTTTGTTCAAAAAAAAAAAAAAATCATTATCATTATAAAATTCCTGATACGTACCATCAAGGGGTGTGGGATATTATGTTAATACTCCATGAAAATTTCACATCATTACCATTGTTGACTTGTAGTTTTCCTCTGAATTAATATGTTATCTATCATGACTCCAATATCATTAGATATTATATTTCATTCTTCTAAGGTGCTTCTTACTGTATCAATCCACATCAATCCACTTAGATATCACTTTTCATTAGGTTTTTTTTTTTTTCCCCTGCCATCCTGACAACAAACACTTGCCAGGAACTTTTTGCTAACTTTTCCTTTCCCATTCTATTTAAAGTGAATATACTGCCTTAGATTAGAACTTCTCACACATACCTGAATGCTCAAGTTCCTTCCTGATGTTAAACCACTTCAAAATCCATGTGGATGAAACATTATCAGTTCTCCTACACTTCTTATCCATGATATGTTAATATAATATCAATGAGAATGCAATTTTAAGTTCACTTTGCATCCATGGCAACCTTAACTTTTATACACATCAAGGCTGGTTACATGGTTAATATGATTCTGCCATTAATGCCATCTGTTAACTCCTTCCACCAAATTTTTCATCAAGCTTTCATGTGGTTTCTAGAATTTGATCGTGTTTTTTTTTTTCTAACCCCAGCTCTCAGATCAATGACTTAAAACTAGTTGCATACAGCTAGTTTAATGTTTTGACTAATTTCTCCCTTATTTCATTTATAAATTTATTTTGCTGAATCCCTACTGTCATATTTTCTAATTCTGTTGTCTATTACCATATTTAATTTGAAATCTTCACTAAAAATTGTGACTAAATAGACAAAAGTTTTACTTGTTTTATAGGCTCTACATTCAGGATGCATTTGAACTGTTTCACATCTTTGTGATTTTATTGCTGATTTTCATACCAAATTTAGTCAGGGAATAAGTTTAAGTAAGGAAATACTGTGAGTAGACATATTATTTACTATTATAATAATGGAATTAACTCTCATGAAATATTCTTTATTCATAGAATTTTCGCCTGAGTATCACAGGTCATCAGTACAGGTACAAAGGCTAATTAAACAATTACTGTTATATTCACAAAGCGCCACCTAAGTGGTTGAGGTTAAAATTCCTAAATTTATTTTAAAAAATAAAATAAAATAAAATAAAACAATTTTTTTTAAAATTAAAAATACATATATGTGTATACAGTTACAAGTTAGGAAAGATTTTCTGATTTATAGAGTACTATCTCCTACAAGGGGAAAAGACGTAGACCATCGGATCTGTTTAGGTTAGGGGAGTGAAGTAACGTTTCACATGTTTCTTTGCAAAGCTGTTCCATTAGGAACAGACTTTTGTGAATGACTTTTGTCTTGTTCCACTGAGCTCTATGTCTAGTGTTGATGGCATGCTCTGCAAGACCAGACTGTTCAGGTTCATGGTACTGGATATACAACTTGTGTTCTTCTAACCGGATGAGAGCAGATCTTCCTGTTTGTCCGAAATATGATAACCCACAAGAGCAGAGAATCTGGTAGCTGAGATGTGGGAGCTTGTCTTTTGGAGACGTAAGGAATGTGGAAATTTTTCTGATGGGTCGGAAGGCTACACAGATATTTAGTGGTTTTAACACTTTAGCTATGTGTTCGCTAACGCCTTGCACATAGGGGATAGGTATACAAGTAGGTTCGTCTGTATTTGAAGAGGATGCTGAAGCACGACTACTTAAAGCTCTTTTTATGAAGGAATTCTTATAACATTGGATATGAAGGAGGAATTAATATATTGTAATTCTTTTTGTAATAGTTCTTCTGAAGAACAAAAGGGATGGGCTCAATGAACCAGTGTTTTTATAGTACCTGCCTTTTGACTGGGATGGTGATGTGATTCAGCATGGATGTACTGGCCTGTATGAGTCTCCTTCCTATAAACTGTGAATTGTAGGTTACCATCTGGTTGGTGAAGAATTAAGAGGTCTAGAAAGGCTAACTGTTTATTTACTTCTACTTCTAGGGTGAACTGAATCCTGGAATGAAGTGCATTTATTTCTGAGAGAAACTGTTGTAATTCATCTGAAGTGCCCTTCCATATGGCAAAAATGTGTCCACATATCTGAACCAAAGGTTAGGTCTGGGTGTAATGTTGTCAAAGATATGTTGTTTGAAGTGCTCCGTGAAGTAGTTGGCAATAGCAGGAGATATTGGATTACCCATTGCTGTTCCTTTGATTTGTTGGTATAACTGGTTTTTGAAGGAAAAATAACTGGACTTTATTACAAATTCAAATAATTTGACTACGTCTGGAGGAAATTTTTGGTGCAGTAATTCAATGCTGCTTGCCAACAGAACATTCGGAAATAGCGAAACAACATCTAGACTAATCATAATCTCCGAATCATCTAGATGCAGATCGGAAATTTTATTTCTGAAATCCACCGAATTTTTTATATACCTAGCAGTTCTTCTAGCTGATGAAGTGAGTAAATTTGACAGAAATTTTGATAACTTTTAATAAGGGAATACCATGAGTAGACATATAAATACAAAATTAATGATGGAAAAACTCACGTAAAAAGAGTTTTTAATAGTATAATTTTCTCCTGTGTGTCATAGATATCTTCAATACATTTTAAGCTCAAATTAAACAATAATTAATGCCTGTGACACACAGGCGAAAATTATACTATTAAAAAATCTTTTTATGTGAGTTTTTCCGTCATTAATTTTGTATTTATATGTCTACTCATGGTATTCCCTTATTAAAAGTTATTGCAAAACTTTACGGAGAGTCTATTTCCAAACAATCTGCTAGATAAAGTTTTGGTAAAGAAAACTAAATGCATTACAGAATAATTTTCCTAAAGTAATGTAAGATGGCTCAGGTTATTCCTACCTGCTGTAAAATAAAGAAATTTTCAGGTGCCCAAAAGCTCACCGGATCTATGTAAAAGCTAGTAAGTCTCTTTAAAATTATCAACTACATAAAACTAAAAAGTCTCTAGCCCTCTTAAATAGAGAAATTATGGTCATCAAGAACACTCTAGAATCTATTTTAACGGTTGAAATTTTTAACACTACAGTACGTATATCTTCGAATTCTTACCTAAAGGTCTTGAATGATTCTCGTGATAAGTTAAAACGCAAATTTGAATCTCTTATCAGCCTACCTAGTCCCAGTAATAGTGTTATTGATACAGATAAAGTAGTTATCAATGTTTCCGGACGTACTCTAACAGACAGTGAAGATTTTTTTTATCAAAAGGTTATGATTTCGCCATTGCTCCTAACAAGGTTCCCCTTATGGATTTTTTTCACAACATAGACAAAGGTATTCGATCCTTATCCCAAAAAAATACGTTTTGAATGTGCAAAAATTCTCTTTAATGCCAAACCATCATCATCATCAACAAATTCCTGCCATGTACCCTCAAGGGGTGTACAG
Organism: Typopeltis vanoorti; assembly: GCF_054136105.1. Lineage (NCBI taxonomy): Eukaryota > Metazoa > Arthropoda > Arachnida > Uropygi > Thelyphonidae > Typopeltis > Typopeltis vanoorti. Next base: position 10,723,847 of record NC_143556.1, read on the forward strand.
GATATGATACTACTACATGAAAAAAAATTTACATCATTACTAACTTCCTATCTACAATATTCCTCCAAATCAGTCTGTTAATTGTCAAGACTCCGACATTATCAGATCTTATATTTCTATCGTCTAAGGCACTTTGTACCGTATCAATCCACCTATATCTTGGTCTTCCTCTGGGTCGTTTTCCTGCCAACCTGGCAGAGAACGCTTGTTTTGCTAATCTTTCTTCGCCCATTCTGTTTAAGTGACCATAACACCTGAGATTAACTCTGCTAACGCATTCCTGGATGCTGACAATGTCAAGTTCTTTCCTAATATATTCTTTTTAATATGATATTCCCATTAATGCCATCTATTCACACCTCTAATCTTTCTCAGGACTCTCATATCTGTGGTCTCTAGTCTTTGGTCAAGTGTTTTACTTCTGACCCAGCTCTCAGATCCATAAGTTAAAACTGGTTTGAACACTGTCTTGTATACAGCTAATTTAGTGTTCCGACTAATTTCTCTCTTATTCCATATGAATTTATTCAATTGACTTCCCACCATACCAGATTTGCTGATTCTGTTATCTATTTCTATATTTAATTTACCATCTTCACTAAAAATCGTGCATAAGTAGCAGAAATGTTTTACATGTTCCACAGGTTCTCCATTCACAATACAGTTGACATTTTCAATGATTCTGCCTATTTTCATTGTGTTTGTCTTTTTATTGATGACCTTCATACGATATCTATTACAACAGTTATTCAGTTATTCAATTTAGTCAGAGAATCCTGCAAGCTTGTAGCAGATTTATTTAGAAGTATAACATCATCTGCATAAAGCAAAGAGCTGACATTAACATCTCGAATTTTGATATCAGGTTTAATACCACTTTCCTTCATAATGTGATCCATATAGATAATGAATAACAGAGGGGATAATGTACATCCTTGTCTCACACCAGATTTAACATTAAACCATCTTCCTGTACTTCCTTCAATTCTAACTGCTGACTTACAACTCAAATAAAGACTAAGTATTGCTTGATATAATGCCCCATTGACACCATATAACTGTAGCATATTGAATAGCTTCTCTCTTGGCACCTTGTCATATGCCTTTTCCAAATCGACAAAACTTAAATACAGATCTTTGTTATATTCCCATGCTTTCTCGACTGTTTGTCGTAAAGTGAAGATCTGATCCTGACAGCCTCTATTTGGCCTGAATCCAGCTTGTTCTTCACCAAGCTTTTCTTCCACAATTCTTCGCAACTGTTTCTCAAGTATACTTGCATAGATCTTGCCAGAAACACTCAGTAGGGAAATACCTCTGTAATTCTCACATTCAGTTTTATTTCCTGTTTTATATATGCGTACTATGAGAGCTCTACTCCAATCATCGGGAATTCGTCTCTCTGTCCAGGCTTTCTGAACTATGCAGTGCAGCCATTGTAAGACTCTTATACCACCATACTTCAGCATTTCTGGTCGAATATCATCTACTCCTGTTACCTTTCCACATTTCAAGCCTTTGACGGCTTTTTCTACTTCAAGTATGGATATGTATTCCTGACTGCATGCCTAGTCAGTGATTTTTACCACTGTGCTGTCATCACTGCTTGTTTCATTTAGCAACTTTTCGAAGTAATTACTCCTTACTTCAAGGATATCTTTTTCTCCCGTTTTCATTTCACCTTTATCATCTCTAACTCCTTTTACAGCACTCTTTCCTCCATTCCTAAGCTTCTTCAATAACCTCCAGAATATTTTGCCACCTTCTTGATATTTATTTTTTGTATTCTTGCCAAAGTTCTGCCATGACTTTTGCTTAGCTAGTTTTACGCAGTGCCTAGCATTCTTGCGTTTGTCTCTGTATTCTCTAAGAGCACAAGCTGACTTATTTGCCAGGAACTTTTGATATGCTTTCTTCTTTCCTTCACTGCCTCTTTAACTTCCTGTGTCCAACATGGAGTTCTAATTTTTCTATCCTTGCAGACAACTTCACCACATGCTGCTCTAGCTGAATCAATCAGGGCTTTTTTCAAGGCTTGCCACCGAATCTCCAGGGTTTGATTCCTGTTCTTAAACTCTGTCATTTTTTCTTCAATAATCTTTGTGTATTTTAGTCTACAGATTCACATCTGAGAGCTGCTTAACTTTTATTTACTTTAAAACTTTCTTACATGTTATTCTTTTCAATATGAAATTCATTTTTATCCTGCTCAAGACTAAATAGTGATCACTTCCAATTTCAAATCCTCTGTACACTCTGGTGTCCTGCACCAGAGAGAAAACATCACTATCAACAATAACATAGTCAATGAGACTTTTCTTATTCCTTGCCTCTTCTCTCCATGTGAATTTGTGCACATTTTTATGTTGGAACATGGTGTTAGTAATAACTACTCCATGTCCTGAGCAGAAATCCAGCAGATATTTGCCATTATTATTAGCTTTGCTCTTTTCTCCAAATTTTCCCAAAATATTTTTGTATGTCTCACATTCATTTCTTACTCTACTATTTAGATCCCCAACAAGGACCAACTTTTCCTTCTTCATTGTGTCAGTTGCTTTTTCTAAAGCCTCAAAAAATTCCTCCGCTTCTAATTTAATAGAACCTTCTGTGGGACCATGGGCACAAATAAGTCTCATTGTCCAGTTCCCCATTCTCATATTTTCCCACATTACTCTACTTGAGACTGCTTGCCATTCAAGAAGATTAGCTTCCTATTTTGTGTTGAATACTAAAGTTTGTATTTATTGCTCAGAAAGATCTCACCATTTTTTATCTTTTTTTGTTTCAGTCACCGCTATTATGTCGATCTGGTACTTATCTAATTCCTCAGCTAGCTCCATTTCTTTGCCATTCAGGCCTCTTATGTTGATAGTACCGATCTTTAACTCTAGCGATGTTGAGTTGGGGTGTGTTTTCAGAATTTTTCCAGTAGCTGACTTTTCGCTGTTCGCCCTGGTTCCCTGGCAAAAACAATGGGGGTCTTGTTTAACCGGGCAACGCCCCAGCCGGCATGAAATTTTGTCATGTTGTACCATCATTTTTTATTTTGGTTTAACCAATAAGAATACAATTTGGTCGGCTAATCTCAAATTGCCAGCCCATCCTCGTTTGTTCAGTATCCAAGTAGGTACCCAACAGGGTGCACCGCGAGAAGGTGAGGATTGGACATTAGGGCAGAAGCCCTGGTCAGTTCTCCGCATTCCTTGAAAGGCTATGTCTCCTTTCAAGGAATCCTCTCAGTTATGCAGCTTTGACCCTTAAGCACCCCCCCCCAAGCCTCCTTGTCCTAATCTTTCTTACTCTGAATTTAAGCATTGAAATCACTGAAGAATAACAATAATTTAATTATTATGAAATCTAATAAATGGAAGGCTGTAGTTATTCAAAATAGGAAGGAATATGAGAGAAAAATGTCTCTATTACTCCACGACTATTCAATTTATAGTCCTCTTACATCGGAACCTACAGGGAGTCAATTGAATAGTTAATTCTCTTATAAATAATATATCAACTTGGAATGAAGATCAAAAGAAAAAACTTAGAACCTTCTTCGGTCATCCACCTAGATCATCCACGGTCATCCACCTAGATTGTATGGTCTTCCGAAAGTTCATAAACCAGGCATTCCCTTGAGGCCAGTTGTAGATTGTATAGGTTGTCCCACTTACAAAATTTCAAAATATTTATCAAATTTATTCACTTCCTCAACTAGAAGAACTGATACTTATATAAAAAATATTTTAGATTTCAAAAATAAAATTTCAGATCTTTATTTGGACGTTTCTGGTATCATGATCAGCTTAGATGTTGTGTCTTTATTTACAAATGTTCCTTTATCTGAAAGTATTAAATTACTGTAACAGGAATTTCCTTCAGAAATTGTAAAAATATTTGATTTTGTAATACATTCTGGCTATTTTTCCTTTAAAAATAAGTTGTATCAACAAATTGAAGGAACAGCAATGGGCAATCCTCTTTCTCCTGCTATCTCCAACTTCTTTATGGAACATTTTGAAAAACGTATCTTTGACAACATTTCTCTCAGACCTACTCATTGGTTCAGATATGTCAATGAGATATTTGCTGTTTGGAATGGCTCTTCTGATGAACTTCAACAGTTTCTCACTAAGTTAAATGCACTTCATCCAAGAATCCAGTTTACCCTAGAAATAGAATCAAATAGGCAGTTAGCTTTTTTAGATCTTCTAATTCTTCGCCAACCAGATGGTAACCTACATTTCTCAGTCTATAGAAAGAAGACTCATACTGGCCATTATATCCATGCTGAATCTCATCACCATCCCAGTCAAAAGGCAGGAACTATTAAAACACTGGTTCATCAGGCCCACTCCTTTTGTTCTTCAGATGATCTATTACAGAAAGAACTGCAATATATTACTTCTTCCTTTCTATCTAATGGATACAAGAATTCCTTCATCAAAAGAGCTTTGAGTAGTTTTAATATGTCTTCCTCTTCAAATACAGAAGAAATAACATGCATTCCTATCCCTTATGTACACGGCATTAGTGAACATATAGCAAAAGTTTTAAAACCACTTAATATTTTGTTGCCTTTTGACCAGTCAGAAAAATCTCCACCTTTCTCACTTCTCCTAAGGACAAGCTTCCACATCTTAATTATCCAGATGTCTACCCGATTCCTTGCTCTTGTGGATTATCTTATTTCGGACAAACAGGAAGATCTGCTTCTATTCGACTAGAAGAACACCAGTCTTATATTAAGTACCTTAAGCCTGAACAGTCTGGACTTGCAGAACATGCCATCTTAACCAGACATAGAGTTCACTGATGAAAGACATGACTCCTTCACAAAAGTAGGTTCCTCATAGAACGGCTTTATAAAGAAACATGTGAGACTTTAATCTACTCTCCCCTTAATGGGAGGTAATATTTTACTTTTTATTGTATATATATAGTTTTTTTTTTTTTTTTGTTAGGAAATTTTATTGACCTTTTTAGTTATCTTACACTAGCTACTCAGGTGGTGCTTTTTGGAATTGTCAGTTATTGTTTAATTTGAGCTTAAAATGTACTGAAGATGCCTGTGACACACAGGCGAAAATTATACTATTAAAAAAATCTTTTTATGTGAGTTTTTCCGTCATTAATTTTTTATTTATTTTAGAAATTTTGATATTTTGTAAGTGGGACAACCTATACAGTCTACAACAGGTCTTAATGAAATTCCTGGCTTATGTGCTTTTGGAAGACCATATAATCTCGGTGGGCGCCCGAAGGAGGTCTTTAGTGTTTTCTTTTTATCTTCATCCTGTATCAATATTTTTTCCATAAGAGCATTAAGCGTTTTTATTTGACTACCTGAAGGATCAAGTGAATAAACAGTTAGCCATTCTAGACCTCTTAATTCTTTGCCAACCAGATGGCAACCTACAATTCAGTCTATAGGAAGGAGACTTATACAGGCCAGTACAGCCATGCTGAATCACATCACCATTCCAGTCAAAAGGCAGGTACTATTAAAACACTGGTTCATAGAGCCCACTCCTTTTGTTCTTCAGAAGAACTATTACAAAAAGAATTACAAAAATATTAATTCCTCCTTCATATCCAATGGTTATAAGAATTCCTTCATAAAAAGAGCTTTAAGTAGTCGTGCTTCAGCATCCTCTTCAAATACAGAAGAACCTACTCGTATACCTATCCCCTATGTGCAAGACATTAGCGAATGCAGCTGACGTGTTAAAACCACTAAATATTTGTGTGGCCTATCGACCCATCAGAAAAATCTTCACATTCCTCACGTCTCCAAAAGACAAGCTTCCACATCTCAGCTATCCAGGTGTCTACTAGATTCCCTGCTCTTGTGGATTATCATATTTCGGACACACAGGAAGATCTGTGCTGATCCGGTTAGAAGAACACAAGTTGTATATCCAGTACCTTGAACCTGAACAGTCTGGTCTTGCAGAACATGCCATCAACACTAGGCATAAAGCTCAGTGGAACAAGACAAAAGTCATTCACAAAAGTCGGTTCCTAATGGAATGGCTTTACAAAGAAACATGTGAAACATTACTCACTCCCCTAACCTAAACAGATCCGATGGTCTACGTCTTTTCCCCTTGTGGGAGATAGTACTCTATAAATCAGCAAATCTTTCCTAACTTGTAATTGTATACACATATATGTATTTTTAATTTAAAAACATTTTTTTTTATTTATTTTATTTTATTTTATTTTTATTTATTTATTTATTTTAAATAAATTTAGGAATTTAGGTGGCACTTTGTGAATATAACAGTTATTGTTTAATTAGCTTTTGTACCTGTACTGATGATGCCTGTGATACTCAGGAGAAAATTCTGCGAATAAATAATATTTTACGTGAGTTAATTCCGTTATTATAATAGTAAGTAATTAGTCAGGGAATCCTGCTGACTTTTGCTGGATTTGTTTAGAAGTACAACATCATATGCATAATGTAAAGAGCTAAGTTGAATATCTTCAGTTTTAGTGTTAAGCCTGATGCCACATTTCCTTAATAATGTGATCTATATTACATGATGAATAACAGTAGAGATATGATGGTTGTTTGAAAAGTTTGGTAAAAAAATAAGTTAAACACATTTTTTTGGAAAAATATCACCTTTATTTCTCAACATAGTCTCCATCAATATCTACACATTTGGTCCAGCGAGTTTTCAATTTTTTCATCCCATCTAAAAAGTAGGATTTGTCAAATTGTGCAAAATAGTCATTGAGCCTTGATGATATTCTTGTTTGAAGAAACATTTTGCCCTCTGAGCGAGATTTTTGAGTTTGGGAACAAGAAGTCACATGGGGACAAGTTTGGTGAATATGGTAGATGTGGAACCAATTTGAACCTCGATTCATGCAATTTTGCCATTGCGATGGCCGATGTGTGTGACGGTACATTGTCTTGATGAAAGAGCACTTTTTTGTGTGCCAATCTCGGTTGTTTTTTCTTCAGTTCTTCTTTTAAACGGTCCAACAATGACACATAATAGACTCCTGTTATTGTCTTACCTTCTAAATATTCTATCACGACAATTCCTTGGGAATCCCAAAAAACAGTGGCTATCACCTTCCCAGCTGACAAAACGGAATTCACTTTTTTTCGATGCTCTTTCACCAGGCATTGTCCACTGTTTTGACTACTGGTGTGTGTAGTGGTGCATCCAAGTTCATCTACAGTCAGGAATCAAAGCAAAAAATCCTGCAAAATGCAATGAAACATTGCCAAACACTGCACTGAAATGTCTTTTTGCATTCATTTTTGATTGACAGTCAACAATTGTGGCGCACACAGCTTTTTCATGTGCAGTTTTTCGTGCAGGATATTATACACTCGTTCAGTTGCGACGCCCACAATCTCATGCACTTTCAGTTGGCAGTCTTCCATAATGATACCATGGATTTTGTCAATCATTTTCTTCACATAGTGATCTCAGTCGGGCGTCTGGAGTGCTCTTCATCTTCGATGGACTTATGACCACATTTAAACTCATTAATCCAAAAATAGTCTTTAATGCTGGTGCAGAGTCCCCATGAACTGCATCTAACTCAGCTTTGATCTGTGCAGAAATCCACTTCTTCAAATAAAAGTATTTTATCCCTGCACGAAACTCATTTTTCTCCATTTTTATGAAAAATTAACACGGTCATTTTAAATGTTTGCCAAACGAGAACTACGCATCGCATGTGACTAAAATTTTGTCAGAAGTCATGAAAAAGATACGTGCTGACACTGGTATGAATGAACAAATTGTGTCACTATCTATTGGAAATTTACCAAACTTTTCAAACAATAATGTGCACTCTTGTCTCACACTTGATTTAACATTAAACTATCTTCTTGTATCTCCTTCAATTCTAATTGCTGACTTACATCTCAGATGTAGACTATGTATTGCTCAATATAATATACCATTTAAACCATGTAATTGTACCTTTGATGGCTTTTTGCTTGGTACCTTGTCATATTCCTTTTCTAAATTTAGATATGGGTCCTTTTATATTCCCTTGATCTCATCATCATCATCATCAAATTCCTGCCATGTACCCTCAAGGGGTGTACAGGATATGACAGTACTACATGAAAAAATTACATCATTACTAACTTCCTATCTACAATTTTCCTCCAAATCAGTCTGTTACTTGTCAAGACTCCAACATTATCAGATCTTATATTTCTATCGTCTAAGGCACTTTGTACCGTATCAATCCACCTATATCTTGGTCTTCCTCTGGGTCGTTTTCCTGCCAACCTGGCAGAGAACACTTGTTTTGCTAATCTTTCCTCTCCCATTCTATTTAAATGACCATACCACCTGAGATTAGCTCTGCTAACGCATTCCTGGATGCTGACATTGTCAAGTTCTTTCCTAATATCCTCATTTTTAATATGATATTGCCATTGATGCCATCTGTTCACGCCTCGAATCTTTCTCAGTACTCTCATATCTGCGGTCTCTAGTCTTTGGTCAAGTGTTTTACTTCTGACCCAGCTCTCAGATCCATAAGTTAAAACTGGTTTGAACACTGTCTTGTATACAGCTAATTTAGTGTTCCGACTAATTTCTCTCTTACTACATATGAATTTATTCAATTGACTTCCCACCATACCAGCTTTGCTGATTCTGTTGTCTATTTCTATATTTAATTTACCATCTTCAGTAAAAATCGTGCCTAAGTAGCTGAAATGTTTTACTTGTTTCACAGGTTCTCCATTCACAACACAGTTGACATTTTCAATGATTCTGCCTATTTTCATTGTCTTTGTCTTTTTATTGCTGACCTTCATACCATATCTATTACAACAGCTATTCAATTTAGTCAGAGAATCTTGCAGACTTGTAGCGGATTTATTTAGAAGTATAACATCATCCGCATAAAGCAAAGAGCTGACATTAACATCTCCAATTTTGATATCAGGTTTAATACCACTTTCCTTCATATTGTGATCCATATAGATAATGAATAACAGAGGGGATAATGTACATCCTTGTCTCACACCAGATTTAACATTAAACCATCTTCCTGTACTTCCTTCAATTCTAACTGCTGACTTACAACTCAAATAAAGACTAAGTATTGCTTGATATAATGCCCCATTGACACCATATAACTGCAGCGTATTGAATAGCTTCTCTCTTGGCACCTTGTCATATGCCTTTTCCAAATCGACAAAACTTAAATACAGATCTTTGTTATATTCCCATGCTTTCTCGACTGTTTGTCGTAAAGTGAAGATCTGATCCTGACAGCCTCTATTTGGCCTGAATCCAGCTTGTTCTTCACCAAGCTTTTCTTCCACAATTCTTCTCAACCGTTTCTCAAGTATACTTGCATAGATCTTGCCAGGAACACTCAGTAGGGAAATACCTCTGTAATTCTCACATTCAGTTTTATTTACCTTTTTATATATGGGTACTATGAGAGCTCTACTCCAATCATCGGGAATTCGTGTCTCTGCCCAGGCTTTCTGAACTATGCAGTGCAGCCACTGTAAGACTCTTATACCACCATACTTCAGCATTTCTGGTCGAATATCATCTACTCCTGCTGCCTTTCCACATTTCAAGCCTTTGATGGCTTTTTCTACTTCAAGTATGGATATGTATTCCTGACTGCATGCCTGGTCAGTGTTTTTTATCACTGTGCTGTCATCACTGCTTGTTTCATTTAGCAGTTTTTCAAAGTAATTACTCCATTGATTACTCCCTTGATCTCTTAACTGTTTATCTTAAAGTAAAAATCTTTTCCTGACAACCTCTATTTGGTCTGGGCTGCTTGTTCTTTTCCAAGCTGCCTGTCCACAATTTCTCTAGATCAGGCCACATCTGTACTATTGTGCCCAGATCTTATCACCAGGATTTGAGGAGGATAAATTAACCCTGAAGAGAGTAGAGAGGAAATAACCAAAATGATATCAAAACTCTACAGTGCTATTTATGAGTATAGACTGAGGGCATGTAAACTACAGCATTGGGTGAATATGAGATGAAGCAGTGACAGATTGAAACATTTAAACTGCTAAAAGGTATTTACAGGATTGACACAAGGGAGATTTTTCATATAATAGAACAAAGGGAGAGGAACAAGGACAAGAGACCATACCTGGAAGTTACAAAAGGAAGTGGCAAGCAAAAGGATGAGAAGTAGCTTTTTTTTTTTTTTTTTTTTTTTCATGGAGAGTGGTTGGACCATGGAATTTATTACCTGATAGAGTAGTATGATAGACTTTATGTTGTCTATGACAGGCCTTCCATGATGAGTCTTATGACTCCATGTAGGTCTGCAGTAGTAATAATGATAAGAATTTACCAGAATACCAGTAATTAAATTTCTCTGTAATTTTCACATTGGGCTTTATTTCCCTTTTTATAGAATAGTACTCTAAAAGCTCTTCTGAATTATGCAATATCGCCACTGCAAAACTTTTATTCCTCCATATTTGAGCATATCTGGTCGATCACCTACTTCAAGCATTGATATGTATTCCTGATTGCTTTCCTATTGAGTATTTTCTACTACTGTGCTGTCACTGTGCTTGTTTCATTTAGCCATCTTTCAATAAGTAATTACTCCAGACATCTGGAATATCTTTTATCTTCAGTTTTAACTTTGCCTTTATCATCTTTGGTTTGTAATATTGGAATTACAAACCATTAAGAAAAAGAAAACTAGGATGTCCTCTTAAGAGATTCAACGATGACTTCTAAAGCCAGAACAGACCACTCTAGGCCTAAATCCTTGATAGGCATGATGATGATGATGATCTTTGGTTCCTTTTACAGTACCTTTTTCTCCATTTCTAAGCTTTTCAATAGCCTCCAGAATATTTTGCCATCTTCCTGATATTTATTTTCTATGTTAATTTCTCTTATCTAGATGCTAGGATCAGAAGCAATAATCAGACCATGGAAGCAATGTGTGAGTCCCAAAGGTCATCCCAGTTGGCACTATTGTAGTGCCACTAGATACGAGCCTGTGAATGACTGGAATAAGGCAAGGGAGACATGGACAAGGTTATGGTCAGACTTTGCAGGAGAAGATTTAACATCATTAGTGTATTTGGAGGGGGAGCTAGTTATGAAAATGTCCAAGGTGTTGTGAGAATGAAGGGGATTGTCTGGAATTCTGGTTGGGTTTGATCATTGCTGATAGCAAACAGTTCAGCTTTTTTTCCAGTTTGGTCTGCAAAGTTGGAAAAGCCAGTCAGAAAGAATTGTGGACGTTGAAATTACCAAGGAAGATTATCTGATTGTTTGGGTAGTTAGAGTGTAATCGACTTTCAGAGATAGGTAGTTAAAGAGGTCAGTGAAATCATTAGAGTTTGGAGAATGGTAGGGAGATCTTGAGCCATAGCAGATCATATAAAGGGGATTCCAGGTCCAGTAACCTTTGGTATGGGATATCAGACAAAAGACCATCCTTCTTTTGAAATGCATCATAATAGAAGATGTAATGAAGAAAGTTGAGGTGAGACATTGTTGTAGAAGGTGCCAGTTTTGGTTGAGTGATAGATAATATTGATGATTGTGGGTGGTGATGCCCATCTTTGATATTGGAATTAAAAGCATGAAGTGAATATGGAAGATTTTTTTTTTATTGTGAGGAATTCTGAGGTTTTTTTTTTTTTGTGTGTGTGTATTTTTTTTTACAATTTTTTGAAGCGATTTGTTGTTTTTTTGGAAGAAGATATTTTGTATTGTTGGTCATGAGTAAACACAGAATGGAAAAATTAAGGAGTAGGGAACATGCAGCAGGAGTGAAGAACTCAGGAATAATCACTCCTCCATAAGGGTAACCAGACTTCAAGCATGATCAGACAGTGCCCCCCCTCATAAGCTTCTTACTACAGGCACAACCTGAAAAAGTAAGCAACAGTTTGATGCACACAGAATAGAATATTCTGATTTCTTACCTGTTTGGACCAAAAGTTTAAGTTCTGAGCCATCTGCCAGTTGTGCTGCAGTTTTTCCTGACTGCATTGTCTCCAGTCAGATTCCACTTGAATGCAACCACTGTAATACGGTTTTTTCTTTAACGATACTTGTGACATAATGATTATTAAATGTATACGTGTTTACACAAGAATAATATTTAATTTGCCAAATATTTCAGTCTGAATATTACAGACCATCTTCAGTGGCTACATAGGAATAGTTTTAAAAAAACAAGGTGGAATACAAACAATTGATCATTCACACATAGAACGAGCCGTGTGATGTCATATCGCTAAGTATTAGAAGAGTAAACATTTTAAAGTCATAATTAAAAAGATATTAATTCAGGAATTCATGTAATAATCTTAAATAACATTAGACTAATATAGGAAATTTACATAAAAAAATATTTAAAAAAATTAATGTGGTATCCTGATTAAACTTTCCCAAATTTTTGATATAGATATGCAGTCATTATGATTCAAGTTAGGACCTTGAAGTAAGACCTCCACACTTTCTTTAAATAAACGTTCAAATTTGTAGCGACATCTGTGTAGGAGGAAAGTCTTTGACCAAAGGATCTTGTGGCTTGTTTCTAATCCATGTTGAGCTAATCCAGATTTCTTGGGTTTGTTGTGTTGAATTGATGATTGATGCTCTTGAATTCTTTTTTCTATAGAACGCCCAAATTAATCTTTTCTACTTTGTCCAAAGTAGAAAAGATTAATTGCAAGGAACTTGATTCACACCAGGTAGAGACAAAGTTGAGCATTTCTAATCCAGGATAACACATTAATTTTTTTTAATGTAAATTTCCTATATTAGTCTAATGTTATTTAAGATTATTACATGAATTTCTGAATTAATATCTTTAATTATGACTTTAAAATGTTTACTCTTCTAATGCTTAGCGATATGACATCACGTGGCTCATTCTATGTGTGAATGATCAATTGTTCGTATTCCACCTTGTTTTTTTAAAACTATTCCTATGTAGCCACTGAAGATAGTCTGTAATATTCAGACTGAAATATTTGGCAAATTAAATATTATTCTTGTGTAAACGTGTATATATATTTAATAATCATTATGTCACAAATATTGTTAAAGAAAAAATTTTATTCCTTCATGGAGAAAACTTGACCAAAAAACCCAGTAAATTAGGTAAACTATCCGTAACTCAAGGTAAGTTGCGAGCGAGGATCATCTTTTTAAAAAATGCCGCGACAACAAGATAATTCCTAATTTCGCTAAGATTAAAGAAACCATTAAATCTCCTGGAGCTCATAATATTTACAGGAACACCAGTTTATCTTTAATCTGTAATCAACTCAGAGCAGCTAAACACGATCTGGCTAATAACATTCATCAAGTTTCTGATCTCCATTCCTATATCTCCACAAACTTAGAACCACATCTTTTAAACATAGTTCTGAATGTAGCTAAACGCTCTATACAACGTTCGTATAAAAAACAGAATCAACATCTAAACCACAAATATGATGTTCTTGTTTCTAGACAAATCAAGCCATTCCAGATAATTCAATCGTCAACGTATCCGGTTGGCCTTTAACTAACAGTGAAACACTCATCCTCTCAAAAGGACATGATTTCTCTATAGTCCCTAAAAAGATTCCATATCTAGATTTTCTAGTTAACATCGAACGAAACTTCGCTCATCTTTCCAGTGAAAAAGCTAAGAAAAGCTAGAAGTTGCTTCTTCGCTACTTAAAGCTAAGCTTCCTCCTTCGAACATATCTCCTTCTGAGAAGAATGCTATACATTCCTTAAGAAACAACAGTCACCTCATCATTACTAAAGCTGACAAGGGGAAAGCAACGGTAATTATGGACTCTTCAAACTATAGAAGAAAACTTTCTCTTTTACTTCGAGATCGCTCAACATACCAAGAACTTGATTACGATCCAACCAACAGACAACTGAAAATTCCCTGCTAGATGAGGTCATAAGTTTGGATGTAAACACTATTGAAAGACAAAAAACTCATTTTGCAAGGCCTCCTGGGTTTTATGGTCTACCTAAAATACAACAGATATTCCTCTTCGCCCTATAGTGGGTTGTATTGATTCTCCTACTTATCGCATATCCAAATATCTATCTAAATTATTGAAATCACACATTGGCAACTCGAGCTCTTTTTTGAAAAACTCTTCTGCTTTCTTAAATAAATTGAAAAACATCGCTTTACAACCTACAGTTCTTATGGTTAGCTTTGATGTAAAATCTTTATATACAAATGTACCTCTCAAAGAGACTTTAGAATTACTTGCTGACACCTTCCCACAAGATATTATAAAGTTACTTGATTTCGTATATTTCTGGATATTTCTTATGTCAAAACAAATTTTACAACCAAGTGGAAGGAACAGCCATGGGAAGTCCATTCTCTCCTGCTCTTGCCAACTTTTATTTGGAACATCTAGAAGAAGTCCTGTTCTCATCTATATTCCCTCAACTTTTAGATATATAGGGTTAGATATATGGACGACATCTTTGTTGTATGGCCTCACAAGAGAGACTCCTTACCTTCCTTTTTAAGCAGTATCAATTCCTTACATTCTCTTATAAAGTTCACCATGGAGATTGAAAAAGACAACAAGTTATAATTTTTAGAAATCCTTCTCATCTGTTCGCCTTACAACAACAGTTTACAGAAAACCAACTTTCACAGGTCGTTATATTCTAAAAGAATCTGCCCATCATCCTTGTCAAAAAACAGGAATCATAAAATGTTTAATCCGACGAGCCAAAACTAATTTTTCAACTTCTCATTTATTACAGAAAGAACTTTCGACTATCAAACATCACATGAAACTAAATGGCCTCTCCGAAAAGAGTACACATCTTTCGATTCTTACAATCCAACACAGAACAGCAAAGATTCAATACGTCGAGTTCCAATTCCTTACATTTCCGGGATTTCAGAACCAATTTCAAGAATTCTAAAGAAATATGATTTAATAGCCACTACTCATATTAACAAATTATCCACCCATTTTCCTTCATCTAAAGATAAACGCTCAGCCTTTCTCTACCTGGTGTGTATCAAGTTCCTTGCAACTGTAATCTTTTCTACTTTGGACAGTTCTATATAATAAATTTAGTTTAATCCTTTATCCAAGTGTGAGCAAACAAAGTTTGCACCTGAAAGTATCTTCAGGACTGGGGTAAGGTGGTACAACACCAGGGCAACTTGTTGCAAAGGTGGAACAAGCTACCAACACTCCTGTCTCAGTATCTCCTATAATGCAAAACACATCTCCTTGTGGATATGTGTTGGTATCTTGCTCCACCTTTGCAACGAGTTGCCCTGGTGTTGTACCACATTACCCCAGTCCTGAAGATACTTTCAGGCGCAAACTTTGTTTGCTCACACTTGGATAAAGGATTAAACTAAATTTATTATACTCTAACCAAGTGAAAAATAAACTTTGAACGTTCTATAGAAAAAAGAATTCAAGAGCATTAATTCAACACAACAAACCCAAGAAATCTGGATTAGCTCAGCATGGATTAGAAACAAGCCACAACATCCTTTTTGTCAAAGACTCTCCTCCTACACAGATGTCGCTACAAATTTGAATGTTTATTTAAAGAAAGTGTGGAGGCCTTACTTCAACGTCCTAACTTGAATCATAATGAGTGTATATCTATATCAAAAATTTGGGAAAGTTTAATCAGGATAACACATTAATTTTTTTTTAATATTTTTTTATGTAAATTTCCTATATTAGTCTAATGTTATTTAAGATTATTACATGAATTTCTGAATTAATATCTTCTTTAATTATGACTTTAAAATGTTTACTTTTCTAATACTTAGCGATATGACATCACATGGCTCGTTCTATGTGTGAATGATCAATTGTTCGTATTCCACCTTGTTTTTTTAAAACTATTCCTGTGTAGCCACTGAAGATGGTCTGTAATATTCAGACTGAAATATTTGGCAAATTAAATATTATTCTTGTGTAAACGTGTATATATTTAATACTGTAATACTGAGCTGCATGACACCCAGCTTGAAATAGTACATAGAAAACCACTACCAAAAATGTGGAATATATAGAGACTTATTGAGTTTTTTTACTGGCGATCTCCTCTTTCCTGTGTACAAGCTATATCCAGACTTATTTGTGCCTGCAATTATTGTATAAAATAAAGATCCTTAATTTTGATGTTCACTTATGTTAGATTCCAGCCACATTGGAATAAAAGGTAATGAGACTGTAGCTGCAAGATCAACTTATACTTTTTCCCACATACTGTTTGTCAGTCCCCTATTAAAGTTATTTAATCAGAGCAAAGTTAATTAATCAATAGCAGTAATGATATCAGGAAATGTTAACAAATAAATTTCATGAAGTCTGAAATTAAGCAGTTAAGGTAGAAACAGAAGAGAGGAAGTTTTTCTTGCTATGCTCAGCATAGGGTACTCATATTACATATTGTTATCTACTGAGGGCCAGTGACCCACATATGTGGTGACAGTGTAACACTCACAATTTGCCATGTTTTGTAGGAGATCCAGCACTTCATTGGAGAAAGAAATTAAATTTTTACTAACCTGTCTGAGCCGTATACTGTTAGGCAAATCTTGTCAGATTTAGACAAATTGTATGAAATTTTTAACGTTTTTAAAAAAGAATTAATTTATACAAACATATTTAATGGTCATAAATGCAATTTATGTGTAGATGTAGCATTGCTCAGCTGTTTTTTTTTTATTTGTTTTCTTGAACCTAAGATGTTTGCTAATTTAGCTATTTATACTTTTATTACTTTGTCTGTTGTAATCTTATTTAAGTGCAGTATGACCTTTGTTGTCTGTAGTACCGAACAGAAAATGCTTCGCTAATCTTCTTGAATGGCGAGCAATACAAAGTAGAGTGATGTGGGCAATGAGACTTATTTGTGCCTATGGTCCCACAGAAGGTTCTACTAAGGTAGAAATGGAGGAATTTTGTGAGGCTTTTGAGAAAGCAACTGACACAATGAAAAAGGAAACGTTGGTGCTTCTTGGGATCTAAATAGCAGAGTAGGAAATGATTGTGAGACATACAAAAATATTTTGGGAAAATTTGGAGAAAAGAGCAAAGCTAATAATGGCAAATACCTCTTGGATTTCTACTCAGGACATGGACTGGTTATTACTAACACAACATAAAAAGTGCATAAATTCACATGGAGAGAAGAGGCAAGGAGTAAGAAGAGTCTCATTGACTTATTGTTGATAGTGATGTTTCCTCCCTGGTGCAGGACACTAGAGTGTACAGAGGTTTTGAAATTTGAAGTGATCACCATTTAGTCTTGAGCAGGATAAAATTGAATTTCATATTGAAAAGAATAACATGTAAGACCGTTTTAAAGTGAATAAAAGTGGAGCAGCTCTCAGATGTGAACTGTAGACTAAAATACACAAACATGATTGAAGAAAAAATGAAAAAGTTTGAGAACAGGAACCAAACCTTGGAGATTCAGTGGCAAGCCTTGAAGAAAACATTGATTGATTCAACCAGAGAGGCATGTGAGGTTGTCTGCAAGGATAAAAAAAAAAGCAGAACTCCACACAGAAAGTTAAAGAGGCAGTTAAGGAAAAGAAAAAAGCATATCAAAAGTTCCTGGCAAATAAGTTAGCTTGTGCTCTTACAGAATACAGAGACAAATGTAAGAAAGCTAAACACTGTGTAAAACTAGCTAAACAAAGGTCATGGGAAGACTTTGTTAAGAACATAGAAAATAAATATCAAGAAAGTGGCAAAATATTCTGGAAGTTGTTGCAAAAGTTCAGAAATGAAAGAAAGTGTGATATAAAAGGAATGAAAGATGATAAAGGTGACATGAAAACCAGAGAAAAATATATCTCTGATATATTTAGTAATTACTTCAAAAAATTGCTAAATGAAACAAGCAGTGGTAAAAACACTCAACAGGCATGCAGTCAGGAATACATATCCATACTTGAAGTAAGAAAAAGCTGTCAAATGCCTGAAATGTGTGAAAGACAGCTGGAGTAGATGATATTTGACCAGAAATGCTCAAGTATGGAGGTATAAAAGTCTTGCAGTGACTGTGCTGCATAGTTCAGAAGGCCTGGACAGAGGGACAAATTCCAGATGGTTGAAGTAAAGCTCTCATAGTACCCATATATAAAAAGAGAATAAAACTGAATGTGAGAATTACAGTGGTATTTCTCTACTGAGTGTTCCTGGTAAGATTTATGCAAATTTTCTTTAGAAATGGTTGAGAAGGATTGTGGAAGTGAAGCTTGGTGAAGTACAAGCCTGGATTCAGGTCAGTTAGAGGCTGTCAATATCAGATTTTCACTTTACGACAGATAGTTGAGAAATCATGGGAATATTGCAAAGATCTGCATTTAAATTTTATAGATCTGGAAAAGCTGTACAAAACACTACAGTTGTATGGTGTCAATGGAACATTATATCAATCAATGCTTAGTCTTTATTTGAGTTGTAAGTCAGCAGCTAGAATTGAGGGAAGCACAGGAAGATGGTTTAATGTTAATTCTGGTGTCGGACAAGGATGTACATTATTCCCTCTGTTATTTATTATCTATATGGATCACATTATGAAGGAAAGTGGTATTAAACCTGATATCAAAACTGTAGATGTTAATCTCAGCCCTTTACTTTATGCAGATGATGTTATACTTCTGAATGAATCCAGTACAAGTCTGCAAGATTCCCTGACTAAATTCAATAACTGTTGTAATAGATGTAACAGACAGCAATAATAAGACAAAGACAATGAAAATAGGCAGAAGCATTGAAAATATCAACTGCATTGTGAACGGAGAACCTATGGAACAAGTAAAACATTTCAGCTACTTAGGCACGATTTTTAGTGAAAATGGTAAATTTAATATGGAAATAGACAACAGAATCAATAAAGCTGGTATGCTAGGCAATCAACTGAATAAATTTATTTGGAATAAGAGAAAAATTAGTCAAAACACTAAATTAACTGTATACAAGGCAGTGTTCAAACCAATTTTAACTTATGGATCTGAGAGCTGGGTTAGAAATAAAACATGACCACAGATATGAGAGTCCTGAGAAAGATTAGAGGTAAACAGATGGCATCAGTGGCAATATCATATTAAAAACAAGAATATTAAGAAAGAACTTAAACATTGTTAGCAGAGATAATCTCAGGTGGTATGGTCATTTAAACAGAATGGGAAAGGAAAGATTAGCAAAACAATTTTTCTTTGCCAGGTTGGCAGGAAAAAGACTCAGAGGAAGACCAAGATATAGGTGGATTGATACAGTAAAAAGTGCCTTAGAAGATAGAAATATAAGATCTGATAATGTTGGAGTCTTAGCATGTAACATATTGATTTGGAGGAAAATTGTCGATAGGAAGTTGATAATGATGTAAGTTTTTCATTTAGTACTATCATATTCTGTACACCCCTTGAAGATAGATATCATCATGATGGTGAAGCTACCCACCAAAATATCATCATCACTATCAAATTCCTTATCAGGAATTTGATGGTGATGATGATATTTTGGTGGATAGCTTCACCATTTGTGTTATGCCATTGCTAACAGAATAACAAATACCTTGGCATTCTTGGATGCTTGATCCATGAAATTAGAGAAGTGTAGTCAATGACATTAACGATTTAACTGAATGGTACTTAGAATTAAGCCACATTTTGATTAAGAGTCTTTGGTATTTATTTCTATAAACAATTTGCTATGTTCTAGTCTCTGTGAATTTGCTATGGTGTGAGTTTACTTTGTTGTGCTATATAACACATTTGTTAATCCTGTGGGAATCAAATGCAAATTCAATGAAATGCATTTTGATATACAATTCCCTGTAATAAAATTTAGTGCAATCATTGTTCTTATAAATATGAGCCATCAAAGCAATAATATATAAAAATACCTGTTTTAACCAGTTTGTGCCATTCCTCTATATGGTAATTCTTGTGCACTTGCTAAGCTGTTACTGCATCCTGGAGGATTCTAAATATAGTTATTTTAATTCTTGGACCACTGGAGTATAATGGTTTGTTTGTTTGTAATTACATTAAAAATGTGCAAAATTTTATATTAGCACATTGGGTCTGCTCAGAAGAATGATCATGCACTTTGTTAAAAACCTGGAATTTAAAACCTATTTAGGATGTGTGAAATGTTTATAAAATTTTTTGCAACCAGTCTCATAAGGAGATGACAAAGTTTCTTCAACTGCTAAACAGGCAAACTGACTAAATAATGCATGAATTGACAAATATGTGGCTGGAGATAGGATAAAAAGACATTTCACTATGACCCAAATTAGATTTATATAAGTTACTTGGTGATAATAAGCCATTTGACCTAATATATGTGTCCTCAGCAGACTTTATGAGGATATCATGGCATTTGCTTTTTGACTGGAAAGGCATCATTTATTATAATCCTGCCTGTGATGCAAGGAATCTTTATAAGGGCTTGACAAATGAAAGTATGTTAACCAGTCTGGCTGCATAGTTGCTTCAA
Source organism: Typopeltis vanoorti (assembly GCF_054136105.1). Lineage (NCBI taxonomy): Eukaryota > Metazoa > Arthropoda > Arachnida > Uropygi > Thelyphonidae > Typopeltis > Typopeltis vanoorti. The sequence goes on from NC_143556.1 coordinate 10,744,344, forward strand.
TGATAATTCCAGCATACTCAGTTTATGTTTCTGAGGTTCAATATGATAATACTCGCCCTTTCCCACTTCTCAGACTATGATATCAATATATCATAGTTTGTGGCATACCATGTATTAATTTCCATTGCCAGATTATTATTATTTTTGCACGAGTATCTCTATGGAGTCAGAAAATTCATTGCAGGAGACCTGCACTAACCTATATACACACAATACCTATCATACCTCTCCTTAAAACTCATCCACTATCAGTACTCACAACTAATAATGTCAATCCATTCCACACACTCACCATTCTCCAAGCAAAAAATCTAGTCTGTAGACCCTTACTAACCACACTCTTACACAATTTCCAGGAATGACCTCTATTAATAGTGTATTGAAAATTTGTCTTTGTGTTAATCTTATACAACCCCTTTAATAACGTATTTCCTATCATATTTCCTCCTTTCAACTAAACATTGCAAACTTCACACCTTCAACCTCTTCTCATAGGGAGAATTTCACAAACCTGTCACCATCTTAGTCACTTGTTTCTGAATACTCTCCACCATCTCCTGATCCCCTAGAAATGAAGGTGACCAAATCTGTGCACAGTACAGATGCAACCAAATCATAGCATTATAAAGAGGGACCACTCCCTTTCTTTTCTTGTTAGCATGTTTTTCAACATCAAGTAATTCTTAGCACTGTTTTACCAACTTTTGCAGTAAGCTCTGAACTTCAACTCCCTGTCCACCATTTCCCCCAAGTTCCTAGCCTCATTAATCTCCTGCAATCCACTACCATCATTGTGATACCCAATATATAACTTTTCAACCCCAAGTGCATAACCTTACATTTTGCAATATTAAATTGACAATCATTATCCTTCGGCCTCACATGGAAAAGACACTCCTCTCTGGTATGTGTCTCTCTCACCCCCATCACTTTCATATCCATTTCCATTCACTCCAACTATTGTGATAGTTGGAGTAAATGGAAATGGATATGAAACGTGATATTCTGTCAAATGCCTTTGCAAAGTCTAGCAGCATCACATTTCCCTTTTCTAATTCTGCTGTCACTCAATTATAAAATGTGAGTAACTTAGTAAGGCTGGGCTTACCTTTTACAAAGCCATGCTGCCGAACATAAAGTATTGTATTCCATACCTACTGTTGGATTTTACCTTGAACCAACTTTACCAATACTTTAACAACCACTCCTGAAATATTCATTTGAATGTAATTTGATACTTGTCTCTTGGAGCACTTTTATGTAATGGAACTATCTTACAAATGCCTATATGTCAAATATCTCATTCCTCTCCCTTGAAATCTTGCCAGAACTGAGACTTAGATTGAAAAATTTCATCAATGGCATTGCCTGTTCTGTTGCACATTTGCATCACATACAGGCTACTGGATTCCATCCAGTCCCACTGCTGTATTCATATTAATATATTTCAGTATGCTGAGCAACTCCTGTTCATCTACCTTAATTCTGACATCAGACTCTGTCACATCAGCAACTGCAAAATCTCCTGGATGCTACACCTTTGCAAAGTGATCACTCAGTAACTCAACTATTTCTTTTGTTTCTCTCACCTTTCTACCATCACCATTGATTAATGTCATTCCTCTCATAGACATTCTTCCTCTTACTTGCTACATAATGAAAAAACTATTTGGATTTACTTTGGCCTACTTAGCTAATTTTTTTCGTATAATCTGATTTATAATTTGACATGTAGCCACCCTCAACATAAGATCACTATACCGACCTGGAAAATTACAATTAGTCCAGGAAAATTTAAAAAGACTGAAATGGAGTATTTTAGGTTTATCAGAGACATATTGGTGTGGAGATGGATTCATGGATTTACCAGAAGGAAGACTGTACTTCTCAGGAAGAAAAGATAACATACGCAGAGAAGGAGTTGCATTATTAATTGAAAAGAAACTTACACACTCAGTAATTGAAATAAACCCAGTGTCTCCTAGAATAATCACAGCCAAACTTCAAGCAAAAAAAAAAAGGTCAAACAATTAAAATAATCCAAATATATGCACCAGACAGTAACCATTCAGAGGAAGAAATAGAAAATTTCTATGAAGAACTACAACAGGAAATAGATAATCCCAAAAATAGAGAACTCATGATAGTGATGGGAGATTTTAATGCTAAAATAGGACAGTTCACAGCAGACAGAAAAGATGTGATGGGGAAATTTGGATACGGAGAGCTTAACGACAGAGGAGAACAGTTACTTCACTTCTGTAAAACAAACAATCTAATGATTACAAACACATTGTTCTATCAACGCCCTAATAATAAATATACATGGACATCCCCAGATGGTAATATAAAGAACTGCATAGACTATATCATTATAAACAAACAATGAAAAGATCAGTAAATAATGTACGAACATTAAGAAGTTTTGATTTTGACACTGACCACGAAATATTAACTGCCAAAGTGAAGATAAAATTCAACAGGAAAAACAATATCAGAAAAGAAGAAAACATCAACCTATCAAAACTAAAAGATAGCTCAAGCAGAAGTCGATCTTTAGAACAGATGTGCTTGAAATTAATTATTATTTTATTTTTTATCTTCCAGAACAGCGGAAAATACTGGGAAGAAGGAGAAGAAACAGTGTTATCAATTGCAAAAGACACTCTAGGTTCCGAACCCAAAATAAACAAACAGTGGATAACCCAAGAAATCATAGCTACCATAGAAGAGAAAAGAGAAGCCAAGATACTTGTAAACCAACAAAACAATGAAGAGAATAGAGAAAAATACAGAGCACTAAAAAATAAAGTTGATAACCTATGCAAAAAAGCCAAAGAAAAATGGTTAGAAGAAAAAGCTAAGAAATGCCAAGAAGCTTACCAACAAAACAACCTAAAAGTCTTCCATGATACTGTAAGAGAAATTACAAAGGAATTCTCAGCAAAAGTAGTAACAATGATAAACAACAAGATGACTGAAACCGGGAATATTGAATATATAAGAAAAATCTGGCCAAACCATTTTAAGACTATCTTCCACCAAGGAAACAAAACTACAATGCCAACAATAGAAGAAAATAATGATCACCCAAAAATTTTACAAGAAGAAGTTAGATACACAGTAAAACAGATGAAAAACAATAAAGCACCAGGCATTGATACTATCCCTTCTGAACTGTAGTCATATGGAGGCAGCATATCAGTAGAATATTTAACAACCCTGTTCAATGAAATACTACAAACAGGAGAGATTCCAGATTACTGGAGACCTGGAAAGATCATCCCAATATACAAGAAAGGAGACAAAAGAGACTGCAGAAATTACAGACCAATCAATTTACTCCCTCACACCTATAAAATATTCATAAGAATTATACAAAATAGATTAAAAAACACCTATGAAGAAATGATAGGCATAGAACAAGCTGGTTTCCAAGGAAACTATTCAACAATAGACCAAATTTTCACATTGCACCAACTAGCAGAGCTCAGCTGGGAAGACCATAAAGAACTATATTGTTGTTTTGTGGACTTTAATAAACATCATCTCTGTTGATGTTTCTTGCTTTCGATAACATCAACAGAGAAATCCTTCTTAAAATTCTACTAGAAAAAGCAATAGACAAATATATAATACAGTTTCTGATAAAATATTACTCTAAGACAAATGCAATAATTAAAAAGGACACACTCACAACAGAACCCATAGAGATCCAAAAAGGAGTAATGCAAAGGATACCCATTACCCCATGCCTGTTTAACATATATCTAGAAGAAGTTGTAAAGAAGGCAATAGACAATGAGCCTGGAATCAATGTCAATGGTTTAAACCTAAATAATATCAAATATGCAGACGATCTCGTCCTTCTTGCAAGAACCCCAAATGAACTACAAAAGTTGATCAACAAGCTAAACGAAACCCGTAAAACATATGACATGACAATAAATATACAAAAGACAAAAGTGATGAAAATAGGGAGGAATGGAACTACCATCTCAGCCACCCTAAACGGAGAACAAATAGAACAAGTAGACTGCTTCATATACCTTGGATCAAAGCTAACAGAAACAATAGATAAACTCAAAACAATCAAACACAGAATAGTGATAGGATGGACCACTATGGGAAAATTACAGAAAATCTGGAAAACAAACAAGATATCTGAGCAAGCCAAAATCAAATTATATGAAGCAATAATTATACCAACAGTCATCTATGGAGCAGAATCATGGACAGTTAAAAAAAGAAAGGAGAAAAAACTGCTGGCATTTGAAATGAAATGCTTAAGAAAAATAAATAGAACAAGTTGGATAGAAAAGAAAACAAACATCACAGTCAGACAAGAACTATTGTATAAAAAGACAATAATAGAAAAAATTAGAAAACAACAACTGAGATGGTTTCGACACACTGTACGCATGGACACAGACAGACTTCCTAACGTCCTAATCAATACTTTTCCAACTGAAAAAAGAAGACCCGTAAGACCAAGAATTACCTGGCTGAAATTAATAAAGAACATCTCGGGATGCAGAACATATTAGGAACTTTTTCGAACAGCAAGGCATAGAGAAGACTGGAAGATCCTGCTCAAGAGAAGACTCAACCCGTCTTAGACGGAAGAGGAGAAGAAGAAGAATCTGATTTGACTATTCTTACCATATTAGTCATCCTTCTTGTTTGCATTTTGTTACTGCTCCTCAGTATGCTGATCACCACCTTTTATTCTCTTGCTTTATATCACTACTTATCCACTTAACTCCCCCATTTGGTTAAGTGGATAAATTGACAATCATTATCTTTCATCTCACATGGAAAAGACACTCCTCTCTGGTGTGTGTCTCTCTCACCCCCATCAGTTCATTTCCATTCACTCCAACTATTGTAATAGTTTTCCGTGTGGTATTCTGTCAAATGCCTTTGCAAAGTCCTGGACTTTGAATATTGCATATCATGACCATGGATATGCAATATGATACTGCTTCTCTCAAACAATCTCTGACCACTTTTCATGCATTACTGACATTCTTGTAGCTTCTTAAGCCATGACACTGCTCCCAGATACCTAAATCTGTCATAATTACCAGCTTTATAGTTCAGCATAAACCCTTTCTTACCAGAAAAGTTCATGTTAATAACTTCCTGAATTCAGACCCCCCCCCCCCCCCAGTCCCCCTCTGTGACATGCTATTTCAGGTAATTAACACTTATCAACTAAATAAATTCCATTTTCACACTGCCATTCCCCACCCTCATTTTCTCTGTCCAATCTATGTGCCCATAGTTGAAGTCTCCCATAATAATTGCACTTCCTGTACTCATTGTGTGAATATGCTGATGCCTGCTTCCAGTCTATAGCAGTAACATAATATCCTCTATCTTGCACCAGATAGCTTCAAATGAACCATTTCAACCCCTCCCCCTAAAATCCTCTTTAACTTCTAATTTTGTTGGTTAAAGTTCTCCAGGAGTGAGTTATTGCTGACTATCATCAGCAATAACTCACTCCTGTCCTATTCCCTCTCTCCTCCCTGAAAATGCAATATCCTTTTACTTTCTGTTCCTGTAAGTATATCATCTTCTGTCAACCAGATCTCATTAATGCCTATGATTTTTAGCTAAGTCAAGCTGACTAATGCCAGAAACTTCCCTCCTTTATTTTTGATACTTGTGGCATTGGTGTACATGCATTTCAACATCTTCTGGGCCCACAGTTATACTTGTGTAATGTCATTACCAACCTATTCAAATTTGAATCCTGTGAAACTGAATTCACCATTGCATAATCATTTTTCTCAGTGGTGGCTGAAACCACTTCAGTGCATTCCCCCTAATACATCTAGTTTACCTGCATTTATACTTCCAGTCTCTCACTGAACAACACTCTACCTGTCTCTCTCTCCAAACATCTAATTCCAAAACCATTTAAATGCAGTTTATCAAACATATACAATCCTTTTGTCCATCAGATTACCCTATACATCTATAAACTGCGCACCATTCCTCCTGCATAAATCGTCTCATTGACTCATTTGTAATCATGGCCTTCTCAGTCACTTCTGTATACGGAGACAGCAGACCCACCATCCTTACTTTATCACTGTTTTTTTGCTTCTATCAGCAACTCTTTCATATCTTCTCTCATTTCATAATTTTCACCTTTCAAATCATTCATGCCTGCCAAAACAGTTAATTCTTTCACTTCTCCCCTCTGCAAGCTAACAGCTTCACTAACATCTTGATCTTTTCATCTAGGAAAATGCTTTCATGACTTTCTCATTAAATATATCTCTTATCATACAATAGCTTCTCCTTACTTCCACTTTCTCACACTTTCATACTTTTCTCGTTCACGTTTTCTTTGTCTCCTTCCTGATATACTATGCAACAATCTTTTATTGTTGTATTATATCATGTTGCTCCTGATATACCATATCAGGTATGGTGTACCTGATAGCTCACATTTTGTCTTGTGAATGATACTGCATAAGTGTGCTATTTCACTTCTTACTGTCACTTTATTATCCACACTACCTTTGGCGACTTCTTTCATTCGTATTTTGTACACTATCATTCACTCCATCCACATTCTTTGTAACACTTTTGCTATCTTTCCTTATATTGTTAATACTATTTTCTTCGTTCTTTCACTTTTCGCATGGCTGACATTTTTTGCACTCACATGAGATATTTCCACTACACTACTCTCTCTCCACTCTCACTTTCTTACCATAAACCATTCCCTCTTGGTAATGCATACATAGAATAGGCTGCCATTTTCTTCATACACATCAATGCCATACTAGCTCAAACTATCAAGATGTTCTTTTTTTCTCTTTCATTCAAATGGTGGATTGTATGTAAAAAAACTTCTATGTATGTTTAATTTGGTTGACTTCCTAGTGCAATATCTATCTTCCAACTGAATTTGTTACTTTCTTTGATAAAATAGTAACCATGAATTCATGATTCTGGTTATCTTTTACTAGAATAGTAGCATGTATATTAGTCAATGTTCATCATCAGTTATTACCTTTTTCATGAAGCACAAAAAATTGCAAAACTATTTCAGATTTATTAATTTAGAAGAGATGATCTTGTTATTTAATTAAAAATATTAATAAATTAACAAATAAATAAATAGATAGTAGCAAATATGATTTTAAATAACTGGGCTTTATTAGACTGTAGTATGGTACATATGTGGTTAAGCCAGTTGGTATAATCGTCTGTAATATTATGACCTAATGAAGCCCAATTATTTAATTACATTTGAAAACCACATTTGTGTTTGGTTAAAAATTCTACATACTCATCAAGATAGTAGTAAAATTATTCAGTTGTAGAGCTAAGCCTCATATATATATATATATATATATATATATATATATATATATATTTTTTTTTTTTTTTTTTTTTTTTTTTTTTTTTTTTTTTCCCTAGGCACAAGATAAATCTGATACTCTTAGTTCTGAGCTAGCATCTACAAGAAAATCACTGATAGAATGTGAAGATGAAAAGAGAAGGCTGGAAGTAGAAGTAACTCAGGTAAGTTATGTAATTGTAATAATGTGATAGGTAAACTGCATCCTTAGTAATCTTAAATATTTTATTGAAAATGATCAAAATAATGCCTTGTTTTAATTGCCTTCAACAGTGAGTGGAAGTGGTATATCCTTCAAGAGAAGAATTTTTATATGGATTTTTTCAATTGAAAGCGAGTTAGCCAATCTCATATGGAGATAGCAGGGTTTCCTTCCCGAAAACTCGGGTGTTTCATCCCACATGTACAGACAAATCAGCCTTGAGAACACACACAATTTACAGACAAAAAATACTGGTGGTGGTGGACAGTAGATGGCATGCGTGTAGATGATGGTGGTAGTAGTGGTTTGCTGTAGTTGGAGTAAAGGTGGAGACAGAGAGCTATAGAGTAGCTGCCCTCCTTTGATGAGTTCTTGGAGGTGTCACGTAATAATAATAATGTGTTTTTTTTTTTTTTTCCATGATATACCTTTTACTATATTTATATGCTATTTATCAAGTGCAGTGCATGTGCCAAAAATATAAACAAAAAATCCCCAAATTGTTACATCTCAGTTTTTTAGTCTGCATATATATTGTCAGTTATTTTCTTTTTTTAGTTTGTGTATTTTTTTTTATTTTCCATCATTTCAACTTGTTCAAAAGGAAAGAGTATTATTATTATGACACCTCCAGGGAGTTCAAAGACTCATTGAAGGTGGGCACCTACTCTACAACTCTCTGTCTCCACACACTATCCACCAACTACAACAAACCGCAACTACACCAATGCCATCTACCGCCAACTACCACCACAACTAGTATTTTCGCAAACAATCACAAACATCCATGCACACGGCAGGATTTGAACCCACAGCCTTTTGGATGGAGAGTGAATACTCTAACCACTCGGCCAACCAGGCCATCCTTTTACCTAAGTAGTAGCAAACAAAAGTTTGTACAGCTAGGCTAATTGTGTATAGAAACTGTTGACTTCACATCAATTACCTCAGTATCCTATAATGCACGGTGCACTTTTTTTCAAATGTGTATGTTGCGGTACATCATGTGTGGATGCTTCATGTACAAACTTTTGTTTTGCTTAGATAAAGGACTAAAACAATATAATTTCTTCTCAGTTCAAAAACAAACACTGAAAAAAAATTACAAGAAATTATGAAAAAAAATCTCATGTATAGTTCAAAGTTTAACACTAGACTTTAGATCTGGTGATAAACCACGAACTATATCGATAAGATGATAGCAAGAATAATATAATAAAGTTACTGATTTTTGCATGCAGTTTTCTTAGTTATAATTTCTGAATAACTTTTTATGGCAAAGTTCCCCCCCCCCCCTCATGCTTACACAGTTATCAGAATACATCATGAAAATTATGGAAACAACTAAACATGTTAAACATGTTAAAGTAAAACTTTAGTTTAATATAAACCAAAATAAACACTACACTTTGACCTTCACATTAAGGTCATCATCTGGAGTATACACATATATACAAAGAAACAAGCTGCACTACAATCTGCATGGTATGCTAAAGTTAGTGATCAACCATTAAAACTAATGGCCTGATCTCTGGTGAGATAAAAAAAAAAAAAAAACCTTACTACATCAAAGCTAGAGTCCTGTTATTATTATTTATTAGGTTACAAAATTAAATTAAGCAGGAGAACACGTTCACACACAAAAAAAATTAAAATAAAAAAATACTTATATAAGTATACGTATAAATTACAATAAATTGGTATTGATAGTGGCTAATAAAAGCTGAAAAATTGCTTAGAATCCTAAAGTCAGGGTTTGCTGGAAAACTAAGTGGACTGAATGTGTGCCATCCAAATTCTAAGGATTTTTATGCCACCATTATTGTTAAGATTACGGTGGTTAATCAAAATTTCACAGGCTTCTTTAAATTTCCATTCATACCAAGTTTTTGTATGATGTAAAGAACAAGTACTTTTCCAATCAATTTCATGTAGGATGTTAAGAACATGATCTGAGAGGTCTGCTTCCCCAAAATTGTTGAATTTAATGTGTTGTTTGTGTTCTTTTTTACGGATAAAGATTGTACATCCGGTTTCCCCAATATACGTAGGTTAAAGGTGCAATAGATGTAATAAACTCCAGGGTGTGCCAATGGGGGAAGAGGATCCTTAAAGGAGTTGAATATGTTTTTTAATTTTAAAGGTGATTTAAAAGTGGCATTACGATTATAATGGTGTAGGATTGTATTAATTTTTTCTGATAACCCTTTAATGTATGAGATAGCTGTGGTTTTACTGTAATCTGTATTATTTTTTGATGAAGTTTTATGAAGAACTTTATTAGTAGTATTTTTTCTATAGCCATTATTTATAAATGTATTGCTAATAATTTTTAATTCTTGTTTAAGAGCTTGTTCATTATAGCAAATTTTTATAGCTCTGTTTTTGAGGGTGTTGACTCCAAATTTTTGCAAAGGGTGGTGATATGAGTTAGCATGTATATATTGACTGGTATGTGTAGGCTTGTAGTAAACAGTGAAGGATAGACTGCCTGAGGGACATTACTAATAAAAATGTCATTGCTTGATGTTACACCAGATGTGCTCACTGCATGTGGCAGGAAATTGATTGCGGATGGGACGTCTGCAGAATTACTGGAGGCAGTCATATCAAACTTTAACTGTGTTGAAACTTCAAGTATTACACTACATTTGCATCATAATAAAAATTGTTCATCTATCACTATTTACGTTCTCTTGTCTCATTCAAAGTTGTATACCCCCTTTTAAAACACCCTGTATATATTTGCACGCTTTCTTGATCAAATTTTACCACAGTAAAACTCCAAAAATCCTGTAATACAACTGTGCCAATTGTGAAAATTATTTAACACATTTAAATGTTTAAAAGATATTTAAATATCTTTAAGTACTAAAAGACTATTTGAAAAGCAAAGCATTGTTACAACAGATCAAAGACCTAATGCAAAAGGGAAGTAACCAAGATAATAATAGATCTGCAGAAGGCTTGTTACAAGAATAAATTAAAGGTTTATGGTTTGGAAAATTTGGTTAAGGCAGAAAACAAGAGAATATAATACAAAAACACCAAAGTGACTAAAAGAATTTTATACAATAGATGGAGAAGAGATTTTTTACTATATAGTAAAAAATCTCTTCTCCATCTATTGAGTAGAATGAGCACTGATGTGAGAGACTATCTTATCTCTTGTCACTGCTTGAATAATAACAAAATGATTAAGAGATGCAAGTGGTGTCATTCTGTCATTTAAAGTTTTTAACATTCAGAATTTCATACATATATGTATATATAAAATGATTAAGTTCAAAGATTTAAGCTCAGTAATATCTTATTTTCTTTAGTTAAAAGAAATGTGCAGAAGAGAATTACAAAGAGCAGAAAGTGATATAGTACGGAATAACACTATCATATCTGAATATAAACAGGTAAGTATTTAAATTTAAATAGTCAATCTTAGGATCTTCTTTTCATTAAATTTATCATTCCATTCATTATTAGTTATCAGAAGTGGGAGATGAATTTCTTGCCAAGTGTGAGACTACTACCTCATTTATTGGTGACCTGAAGTGACTTGAAAAAGTCCCGTGTTTGGTCTCTAGAGCAGTGGTTTCCAGAATGTGTGAAAAGTAAATAAAATGATAAAATAGTAGTTTGGAACCTTTCAACAAAGAACATTTTAGGTGTTTTGCAGCAGTGTGTAAGCAGTGTTAGTATTATAATAATCTGTTTGCACAGATTATTATAGTACTTGCAATCTTTACTAAACATTTTTAAAGCTGCTTCATAGTGGTTTAAAGTAGAAATATCCTCATACCTATATTTAAAAAAGGGTAAATAATAATAATATAGAAATAGGAAACCCTATTATTGAAGCCATTATACAGATGTGACAATGCAGCATATCGTTCTTGTTCTGTTTTGTTGATATTTACTCGTAGCTACACGTTATGTTAACATAAGCAGACTTAAGTCTGCTTATGTTAAGTCTTCTAATAAGTCACTGAAATAAATCTGCTAATTTTTCATTGGATTGATTATACCACCAAACTGCAAACAGAAATATGTGCCCCTCCTACCCTAACCAGTTTCTACTGGAAACAGTTGTTGAATATTTAAAAAATCAAACCTTCAACTAGCTATATTTATAACTTGCATAATTAAGCTGTGCACTGTATTGATGGTAGTGAACTGTAAGAAATGAATGAAGCCAGGGACTTCGGATCCCTCCATATAAAGCACTTTGTGATGGAGGAGACCTCTCAGTGATGGCACTGGCTCTTTTTGCTCTTATTCTTTTTGTATCCTTTTCACTCTTATTCTTTGCTCTCCTTCTCTTGAGTTTTTATTACTATCCATCTTCCAGACCACCATCACTGGGATCGTTGGATCATTGCCTTGCTGTCATGTTTTCCATGTGACATTATGGGAGCCTGGTAGTGTCACAGTACTTTGGCCTCTGCTTCAGCAAAATGAGTGGTCCTGGATGGCCTGGCCAGAATCAGTTGGCTAGTGGGTTTGCCTGCAAGGGTCAAGACTGTTGCAGTGGGTCTCCTTCCCATGATTTGGGGACAGGGTCCAAGGCTTGCTGTAGTTCCTGTATAGCATCTGGGGTAGTCCTTGCATTACACTTTCAAGTTCGGTCACTGCTTGCCAGAAAGTAGCCATCCATGCATAGCTCCATGGTGGGTGGGTGGGGAGCTCTGGCACAAAACTAAACTCCTCCTGAGAATGAATACTTCTTCATCCTCTTGTTTATCAGGAGCACCCAACAAGCCTCAACCATGTTAAAAACAATAGAAACACAAACTGAACATAAGAAGAAGAAGAAAACATCAGAAGCTACAATCGACACACCACTTTTTGGACTTTTGGAGAAATGTCATTTTCAGTTTCAGGGTTTGGAAGAGTTGGTAGGTTCTCCAAAGTCTATAAAGAAGCTCCATTTGGGAGATATACTTATCGAAACATCAGCTAAGAAACAATCAGGAAGGTTACTTCGTGCATCGGGCAAATACCAATTATCGTTACCCTCCACAAAACTTAAACTTTAAACTTTTCCAAAGTCATAATATCAGAGTGGAATCTCCTCAACATACCGGATAAAAAAGATCTCCAAAATGATAGATCAGGGAGTGACACCCATGAGGAGAATTCTTATATGTAGAGAGGGTCACTTGGTTTCCATCAGCAACATCATCCTTACATTTAACACATCAACATCCCTCAAAGCAGGCTATCTCAACTGCCAAGTTAGGTTCTACATCCCAAATCCTTTGTGCTGCCTTAAATGTCAGAAGTATATTCATTCTGATATGTCTGTTCTGGCTCTGCCATCTGCACCCAATGTGGCAGTGAAGACCATGAAAGCAAAGATTGCAAGAGCAAAATACTTTAATTGTGAGGGAGCATAAGAAGGAGATACAAAAAAATAAAAACAGAGCAATGTGTCACTTATCTGGAGGCAGAGGGGCAATATATATTACAAAAGTGCAAGCAACATCTTACAACTGTGAAAAAAAAGTGTTAATTTGAATCCAGACATGTATGCCAATCTCACCTTCTCACAGTTATAACACCTCTAAAAGGTATGACTCGCTTACTATCTCCTCTGAGCAAATGAAGGAAACCAGTTGGTAGGGATTTGCTCCTGAGGACTTTCCAAAGATGGTCCCATTACATGAAAATCCACTAATAAAAAAAGATATGTCTCGAGATCCTCTAATACAAGGTTTCCCAAACTTTTTTTTCCGTGTCCTGGTTATTTTAATACTTCATCTTCACGACCCACTAAATTTTTATGGCCAGTAGGTAAAATGAAACAGATTTGAATGTTCATAGAGTTTTTTTCATTTATTGTTATTATAATAAAGAAGCATTTACTCTTACAAAAATATAAAGAAATTAAACTAAAGCCAAGTAATTTATTAATGAGAAGTGTGATGCTGTTGTTTGTTAACTAGAAACTTCAGGTTTGGAGGAAAAGATGATAACTTTATTCTTAAATCCGGTTTGACTTCCAATCGGTTTCTATATTTATATTTTAGAAAAACCAGTGTTGAAAAGCCTGTTTCACACTTATAGGTTGTGACAAAAGGCATTAGAAATTTTATCAGTTTTTCTGCTAAAACTGGGTACTCCTGACAACAAGACAGCCAAAAATCCATCAGTGGTATTGTGTTGAAGATGTCTTTGAGTGCCATATCACATGACAGTTCAGTTATAGATTCAATATCTGAATCTGGCAATTCTGTCTCAGATTCTGCGTTCACCGTAAAAGGGTTCCTTATCCATGCTTTGTTGCTGTTGATTGTGGGGAAATATTCCTTCAGACTTGCCTGCAGTCCTAGCATATGTTCCTTGATAACGGCTGAAATCTCATCTGGCATGGAACTTATATTATACTCTTTTTGAAATTCTGTTAGCTTTGTAAAAGATTTGTAATTCCTGCTTCTGCACGACAGGACCACAAATTGAGTTTTTTTGTTGCAGCTTCTACCTTCTCTTGCACTTTAAATGCAGTTACATTTGCTACCTTGTAATGTCAGATTTATTTAAATTATTCAAAAAATCAAAAATGTTACAAAGGTAGGCAACCTTGATTAACCAATTGACATCATAAAAACTGTCTTTGAAATCAAATATTACATCCCTAGCCATTGGGAGATGTTGGTCTAAGAACATTAAAACTTCATCCTTCATTTCAGTAAGTCTTCTTAAAACATTCCCTCTTGACAGCCATTGCACCTCGCAGTGTAAAAGAAGATGTCCATGTTCGCTCCCCATTTCTTTGCACAACGCAGAGAATATTCTTGAATTCAATGGACGAGATTTTATAAAGTTTATAAATTGTACACACTCTTGCATAGTTACATTTAAAAGCAATGGCATTCTTTTGACAGCCAATGCTTCTCTGAATGCTACAGTGCACCCATACACAGTCGGGTGCTACGGCTTTGATCTTCGGAAAAAATCCAGTACGTGTGCCTGCCATTGCACGTGCTCCATCGCTACTCAGTCCCACACATTTCTTCCATTCAATGCCCTTTTCATTGATGAATTTGCAATCAAATTAAAATTTTCTTCAGCTGTTGTTCTTGTTGTCAGAGGTTTACAAAAAAGAAATTCCGTGTGAGTTGTATTGTCACAATCGTATCTCACAAAATACATTAAATTGGCATTGTCCGATATATCTGTACTTTCATCGACTACCGAGGGAAAAAACTGCAATCTTTTAAGTGACCTACGACAGTTCCTTCAATTTATCTGCCATCTCCAGGATTCTACACTTCACTGTGTTATTTGATAGCATCATATTTACTTGGCTCTCTGTTTTTTTATCACATATTCGAGATGCTAACATTTTCATAGCTGGAACTATTAATTTCTCGGCAACTGTGTGAGGATAACCAGTTTCAGCAATTCATTTTGATATTTCATAAGAAGCCATTACAAGGTTTTCAGACTGAGCTCCCTGAGAAAAATTCAAAGACATAGTCTTCTTGGTATTAGTTCTCTCTTTTTATTTATAAAGAAATCTATTGGCTTACTACTGTAGTTTGGCTGTTTTGATTCCAAATGTCGCCTCAACTTTGAAGGTCTCATGGACTCGTTTGAAAGTGCTGCACAACAAATAACACAATGGTTTGTCATCAGCACCCTTGATGAAACCGAATTGTATGTAATCCTCAGAATACTGTCGAGTTCAGTACATCTTCTTTTTTGTAAGAGTAGTAGACAACACATTGTGCAACCATTTGTTAGTGCTGTTCTCAGAACTCGTTTGGATGTTTCAATTCCAAATGTCGCTTCAACTTTGAAGGTCTCATGGACTTGTTTGAAAGTGCCGCACAAAAAATAACACGATGGTTTGTCATCAGCACCCTTGATGAAACCGAATTGTATGTAATCCTCAAAATACTGTCAGGTTCAGTACATCTTCTTCTTTTTTGAGAGTAGTAGACAACACATCATGTGACCGTTTGTTAGTGCTGTTCTCAGAACTCGTGCCCGACTGCACGTCACTCGATTGTTCATTGGTGTTCGAATCTAAGAGTTTGTAACCGGCACATTTGTTGTTTTATTACCCATTTATCCATCGTTAAATGAGTAATGGCAAGCGAGATGAAAAAAGAATGAAATAAATTATTTAAAAACAATTATAATAATTATGGTTATTCAGCCGAACCCACCAGGCAAGATACATGTAATCAGTAAATACAAAAAAAAAACGCTCTCTCTCGATGCTTAACTCAATCTGAACAAGCAGAGTAAGCACGTGGTGGGAGAGTAAAACCAACGCCAGACTGCCAAACGATTTGACTGATGGCACAGTTGCTGTCATGCAGCCTGTCATTAGCTACTTTACCATGAACAATGCCAACGCGGACGGAGCGCGTTTTTTGTCTCTGTTAATTAAATTATTTATTCATTAGTCCTGATTAAATGCTATTTACTTGTATTTTAGAGTTTCATAGAAAGAAGAAAACCCATAAACGAAACACCAAGGTTTTCGAGAGTTTTTTTAGGCGACCCGGCATTTAGCTTTCATGACCCACCATTTCGGAAACGCTGCTCTAATAGATGGATCATATTCATATGGCATAGATACTTCTATTCCCCCTGAAGAAGATAAAATAATTCATGTACCTTGTGCCTTAGAAGGAGTGCAATATAGCAATGTCTTCAATATTTACCTAATGAAGAGGGAATGATTGATACTGGCTGTCCTCAATTCTCTAAAAAGAAAAAATCAAGACAAATGAAAGCAAAGCTACTCAACATTGGAAGCCAGATGATACCACCAAAAAGGAAATAAAGAAAATATTCCTACAATAGAATTGTCCTGGATTCTGTCAAAACTTTGATGACATCGAGCCCCTCTTGCAGGGGTATAAACCAGTTTGCTTCTGCCTGCAAGAAACATATCTAAAGCTGAGAGACGATCCAACATTACAAGATATTACCATCGTTTATAAGGACAGGATAGGGGATGGACCTACCCAAGAAGGAGTCACTATCCTCGTGGGCATCTATACCCTACTTTCAGTAAGTCTCACTCAGTGTGAATATAGAAGCATTTGCAGTCTGACTCTCAGTTGGAACTGTATGAACAGTATGTTGCATTTACATTCCTCCTGCCACAAATCTCTCTCAAGATGACCTTGATGGTGTCATATTGTAATTACGGTCTTCTTCCTCCTTACTTTTAATAGGGATTTAAATAATCACAGTATTCTATGGGATAGTGCTTGAACATTAGAGGAAGAGTTGTTGAACATATTCTTCATCATCATCATCATCAAATTCCTGCCATGTACCCTCAAGTGGTGTACAGGATATGACAGTACTACATGAAAAAATTACATCATTACAAACTTTCTATCTACAATTTTCCTCCAAATCAGTCTGTTACTTGTCAAGACTCCAACATTATCAGATCTTATATTTCTATCGTCTAAGGCACTTTGTACCGTATCAATCCACCTATATCTTGGTCTTCCTCTGGGTCGTTTTCCTGCCAACCTGGGAGAGAACACTTGTTTTGCTAATCTTTCCTCTCCCATTCTATTTAAGTGACCATACCATCTGAGATTAGCTCTGCTAACGCATTCCTGGATGCTGACAATGTCAAGTTCTTTCCTAATATCCTCATTTTTAATATGATATTGCCATTGATGCCATCTGTTCACGCCTCTAATCTTTCTCAGGATTCTCATATCTGCGGTCTCTAGTCTTTGGTCAAGTGTTTTACTTCTGACCCAGCTCTCAGATCCATAAGTTAAAATTGGTTTGAACACAGTCTTGTATACAGCTAATTTAGTGTTCCGACTAATTTCTCTCTTATTCCATATGAATTTATTCAATTGACTTCCCACGATACCAGCTTTGCTGATTCTGTTGTCTATTTCTATATTTAGTTTACCATCTTCAGTAAATATTGTGCCTAAGTAGCTGAAATGTTTTACTTGTTCCACAGGTTCTCCATTCACAACACAGTTGACATTTTCAATGATTCTGCCTATTTTCATTGTCTTTGTCTTTTTATTGCTGACCTTCATACCATATCTATTACAACAGCTATTCAATTTAGTCAGAGAATCTTGCAGACTTGTAGCGGATTTATTTAGAAGTATAACATCATCCGCATAAAGCAAAGAGCTGACATTAACATCTCCAATTTTGATATCAGGTTTAATACCACATTCCTTCATAATGTGATCCATATAGATAATGAATAACAGAGGGGATAATGTACATCCTTGTCTCACACCAGATTTAACATTAAACCATCTTCCTGTACTTCCTTCAATTCTAACTGCTGACTCACAACTCAAATAAAGACTAAGTATTGCTTGATATAATGCCCCATTGACACCATATAACTGCAGCGTATTGAATAGCTTCTCTCTTGGCACCTTGTCATATGCCTTTTCCAAATCGACAAAACTTAAATACAGATCTTTGTTATATTCCCATGCTTTCTCGACTATTTGTCGTAAAGTGAAGATCTGATCCTGACAGCCTCTATTTGGCCTGAATCCAGCTTGTTCTTCACCAAGCTTTTCTTCCACAATTCTTCTCAACCGTTTCTCAAGTATACTTGCTTAGATCTTGCCAGGAACACTCAGTAGCGAAATACCTCTGTAATTCTCACATTCAGTTTTATTTCCCTTTTTATATATGGGTACTATGAGAGCTCTACTCCAATCATCGGGAATTTGTCCCTCTGTCCAGGCTTTCTGAACTATGCAGTGCAGCCACTGTAAGACTTTTATACCACCATACTTCAGCATTTCAGGTCGAATATCATCTACTCCTGCTGCCTTTCCACATTTCAAGCCTTTGATGGCTTTTTCTAATTCAAGTATGGATATGTATTCCTGACTGCATGCCTGGTCAGTGTTTTTTATCACTGTGCTGTCATCACTGCTTGTTTCATTTAGCAGTTTTTCAAAGTAATTACTCCATACTTCAAGGATATCTTTTTCTCCTGTTTTCATGTCACCTTTATCATGTCTAATTCCTTTTACAGCACTCTTTCCTCCATTCCTAAGCTTCTTCAACAACCTCCAGAATATTTTGTCACCTTCTTGATATTTATTTTCTATATTCTTGCCAAAGTCCTCCCATGACTTTTGTTTAGCTAGTTTTACACACTGTTTAGCTTTCTTACATTTGTCTCTGTATTCTGTAAGAGTAAAAGCTGACTTATTTGCCAGGAACTTTTGATATGCTTTCTTCTTTTCCTTCACTGCCTCTTTAACTTCCTGTGTCCACCAGGGAGTTCTGATTTTTTTATCCTTGCACACAACCTCACCACATGCGTCTCTGGCAGAATCAATCAACGTTTCCTTCAGAGTTTGCCACTGAATCTCCACGGTTTGATTCCTGTTCTCAAACTCTTTCATTTTCTTTTCAATAATATTTCTGTATTTTAGTCTACAGTTCACATCTGAGAGCTGCTCAACTTTTATTCACTTTAAAACTTTCTTACATTTTATTCTTTTCAATATGAAATTCAATTTTATCCTGCTCAAGACTAAATAGTGATCACTTCCAATTTCAAATCCTCTGTACACTCTGGTGTCCTGCACCAGGGAGAAAACATCACTATCAACAATAACATAGTCAATGAGACTTTTCTTATCCCTAGCCTCTTCTCTCCATGTGAATTTGTGCACATTTTTATGTTGGAACATGGTGTTAGTAATAACCAGTCCATGTCCTGAGCAGAAATCCAACAGATATTTGCCATTATTATTAGCTTTGCTCTTTTCTCCAAATTTTCCCAAAATATTTTTGTATGTCTCACAATCATTTCCTACTCTACTATTTAGATCCCCAACAAGGACCAACTTTTCCTTTTTCATTGTGTCAGTTGCTTTTTCTAAAGCCTCAAAAAATTCCTCCACTTCTACCTTAGTAGAACCTTCTGTGGGACCATAGGCACAAATAAGTCTCATTGTCCAGTTCCCCATTCTCATATTTGCCCACATTACTCTACTTGAGACTGACTGCCATTCAAGAAGATTAGCCTCGTATTTTGTGTTGAATACTATGGCTACTCCTTCTTTTCCTTGATTGTCATTGCCTGAATATAACATTTTGTATTTATTGCTCAGAAAGATCTCACCAGTTTTGGTCTTTTTTGTTTCAGTCACCCCTATTATGTCGATCTGGTACTTATCTAATTCCTCAGCTAGCTCCATTTCTTTGCCATTCAGGCTTCTTACGTTGATAGTACCGATCTTTAACTCTGGTGATGTTGAGTTGGGGTTTGTTTTCAGATTTGTTCCAGTAGCTGACTTTTCGCTGTTCGCCCTGGTTCCCTGGCGAAAACAACGGGGGCCTTGTTTAACCGGGCGACGCCCCAGCCGGCATGAAATTTTGTCATGTTGTACCATCATTTTTTATTTTGGTTTAACCAATAAGAATACAATTTGGTCAGCTAAATCCCAAATTGCCAGCCCATCCTCGTTCGTTCAGTATCAAAGTAGATACCCAACAGGGTGCACCACGAGAAGGTGAGGATTGGACATTAGGTCAGAAGCCCTGGTCGGTTCTCCGCATTCCTTTAAAGGCTATGTGGAGGTCTCCTCTCAGTTATACAGCTTTGACCCTTAAGCACCCCTGAACATATTCTTGTCAACAATAATCTCTGCCTCCTAAACACAGGAAGTAACACTTTCTTACACCTACGTCAACATTCACTGTCTTGGCCTTTACTATCTGCTTGCAGATAGTAAAGGCCATCAGGAGTATCCATCATTCTCTCTTCATTAGGTAAATATTGATGACATTGCTATATTGCACTCCTTCTAGGGCACAAGGTACATGAATTATTTTATCTTCTTTAGGGGGAATAGAAGTATCTATGCCATCTGAATATGATCCATCTATTAGAGCAGCGTTTCCCAAATGGTGGGTCACGACCCGGCACCAGGTCACAAAAGCTAAATGCTAGGTTGCCTAAAAAAAATCTAGAAAACCTACGTGTTTCGTTTTTGGGTTTTCTTTTTTCAAGTGGGAAACTGAAAAGGAAGGTGGATATCATATCACAGGAAATTTATTTGGGAGTGATCACTTTCCTGTTATATGATATCCAACTTAATGCATATATGATAGAATATGAAAGATACAATGCATTTAGGGAGGATAGAGAGAGATGGGGAGAGGAGTGTTATTGATGATAGCCAATGAACTGCAACCAAAGAGAGTAGAAGATCAGCACTACAGGCCAGTGAAAATAGGACATTTGAGGCTATCTGGTGTGAGAGAGAGGCCAACAGAACAAAATATACAGTTGGATACTGCTATAGACCAGGGGATGGAAAAGATAGTTGGCAGATAAGTTCAATGAGGCAGGTAACTATTATGGTGGATTTCAAAGCAACTATGGGAACATAGATTGCTAGGAGGAGAGGACACATGGGAGGAAAGAATGAAATTTATGCAGTTACTAAGGAATGATTTCCTGAGACAGCATATGATGAAATATACTAGGGGTTTGAGAGTGCTCGATCTGGTAATTGTATCTGAGAACTTGTCTATAAGCAATTGGTGAGAGTGATCATGTGGTCTTGACTTGGAAGTTAGATAAATGTGTAGAATTTTCAGTTAAGAAAGGATATATGTGGAAATACAGGGGTGGTGCGTGTGACAAGCTTAGTAGATTGCTTGGATTAGTGTCATGGCATGTGAAACTACAGGGGTTGGATGTTGATGGTGCATGGGAGTGTTTGAGGGAAGTAGTAGCAGACTGCATACTAGGAGAATAAATCAAGTGGAAGTTAAATGAATGAATATCATCATTAAGCTGGAGCTGCAAAAAAAAAAAAAAAAAAAAAAAAAAAAAAATTGTGGAGGGAATTCAAGAAGAAAGGTGACCAGTAGGTTCATGAGCAGTACAAAGCTCAAGCCAGAAGGGTAACCAGTGTGGTAAAAAAGGCAAAAAGCAGAGTATGCAAGGAAATTAGCAGTGCAAGCCAAAGATAATCCAAAACATTTCTTTCAATATGCTGCAAGTAAAAGAAAGAATGTTTGTGGCAGAATGATTTTAATGAATGCCGATTGTAGGGAGGTAACTGAATCAGTTGAAATAATAGAATTACTAAGTGAACACCTTTGCAGGAGTATATGATCCAGGTGGAGATATTGCAGTAATGAGAGATACAAAGGCTTATATGGGAAGTGAGGTAAATGAAATGGAGGAGGTACATAGCATATTACAGAACCTTAATGACAGCTGTTGGGTTAGATGATATACCAGCTTAAGTTTTACCTTAAGCTGGTATATCACAGGGACAGGGACAACTCATAGTAAAGGTGGGTTAAGCTCTGATCACCATCCTTAGTATTTCCCTATAATGTAAAACACATCTCCTAAGAAATGTATGATGTTATACATAATGGGGGGGGGGGGGGCTTTTGTAATGTGACCTCTTGGCAATTCGTATGGTAAAGTATAACCTCTGCATCACTACAACCTGAGTATTTACATTTACAATTTGGGTCTGCCTACTCACTGATGAGACCTCAACAAAGGTCGGAACCGGTCTGGATAGTAATCCCCCCCCCCCCCTATAATGTATAATATCATACATCTCCTAGGAAATGTGTTTTACATTATGGGAAAATACTAAGGATAGTGATCAGAGCTTAACCCACCTTTACTACGAGTTGTACCTGTCATAAAAGGTTTGCTTACGCTTGGATCTGCCGAAACATTTATAGTTTCTATCTATATTGGGCATGAAACTCTTGCAGTTTCTGTATTCAGCTTTGAAATAATGTTGGATTCAATATCCACTTATATTTGAATAATTTTGCATCGCCGAAGTGAAGCCTTTTAGCTCTCTATTTCAGTTATCCGAAAGTAGTTTATTCAGGAGTCGAGTCCAGAAGACCTGTAATAACTAGGGGTGTGATACAGGACTCTGTTCTTGGGCCACTACTGTTTAATTTGTACATTAATGATATAGGAAAGGGACTGTTCAGTTGCTTGCCAATGATACAAAGTTGGGTACAGCAATAGTTAATACAAACGATGTTAAAATTTTGCAAGATAATTTGGATAGACTGGCAGTCTGTGCAAAGGAGAATGGATGTCACTTTAATGTGGCAAAGTGTAAGGTTATGCATTTTGGGGTGAAAAGATTATCAGCTATATACCACATTGATGGAACTGTACTCCAGGAAATTGATGAAGCCAGAGATTTGGGAGTGTTCATGGATAGGGAGTTAAAGTTCAGAGAGCACATAGCAAAAGTGGCTAAATCAGCTTATCAAATTAATTAGTATTCTTTAATTACTGAAGAATACTTTGATGAGCAGAGACAAGCAGGTTGTTATTCCTCTTTATCAGGCATTGCTAAGACTCCATCTTGACTACTGTTCACAGATCTGGTCACCGGAGTTTCTAGGCGATGAAGAGGTGGAGAGGATCCAGAGGCAAGTGACCAAGATGGTAGCAGGTCTATGGAATGAACCTTATGAGAATATGTTGAAGATTTGGGAATTACAAAAACTGATTGACAGGCAGAAAAGGGATGATATAATTGAGACATGTAAATTACTGAAGGGTTTTTACAAGATTAATGAAGAGGAAATTTTTCAGAATAGGTCTGGTGGTGGGAGAACTAACAGCCATCCTTGGAAACTGGGTAAGAGAGTAGGCAAGGATGTTAGAACTAGGTTTTATGCTTGGAGATTGGTGAATGAGCAGAAGGTTGCAAGAGTCTGTTGTGGGTGCTATAACTGTGAATGAGTTCAAAGCAAGTATGATAGATATGTGCAAATGTTGGATTGTGCTTGACATGATGTTTAGGGCCTCCCTCAATGAGTCTAAGGACTCCATGGAGTAGCCCACAATAATAATAATAATAACACCTCTGTAAAATCAGATATAATTATTAACACATTGACTGCCACTACGGAATAACTCATAATTGGCAGTCTATGTTAAGGTGCCAACTGTGAGTTATCTCATATTGTGTTTGTCATGCTTACTATTATTGTGGACTACAAGATAATACAGTGAAATCTGAACTAAATACTTTTTTACAAGTGAATAAATGAAGGAAGTAATACAACAGATTTGTAAAAAAAAATACAAAAATTATAGCACTGGAGTTGTACTAACTTGATTTTGGAGCTTACACACATTTATATTGGTGGTTTTTCTAGAACATGGGAGAAGGAAACATCCAGCTCATAAGAAGCAGGTGCCACCAAATTTGTACTAACATCAACAGGCAATAATATAAGTCATTTATATTTTATAGGTCTAAACTAATTTTTCTTCAGGAACTTATGTGTGAGATATTGGACATGGCAAAATATCTCGTAGATGGTATATATAAAAGAAGTAGTTATTCATATGAGATAATTTGATTCTTGTGTCTTTACTAAAAAAAGAAAAAAATTTGTAGCTACAGTGACAAAGCAAAAAAATTAATAAAAATAAGAAGAATTATAATTTTTGAAGAGAAAATACTATGAACATTTTGGCAGTAGTGGCAGGTTGATGACTGGCTTATGGTAGCAGTGTGGGAATGTTACTGTAACATTGGTGTTGCTTACTTCTAATGAGCTGGCTGCTCCCTTCCTACTCAGGACTAGAAACTTTCAGGCCAATAAATATAACCATGTAAGCTCCAAAAAGTTTTACTATTATAATTATGCTACAAGCAATGAAGTTTTCAGATTGGTATAATATGCAAAAGCATATAGGAAACTAGAAATAAAATTGACCACCCAAACTGAGTAGGATGAAAACAGTTGTATTGAAAAAGAAGAATGGGTTCTAATGTTGTGAAAGGAATCAGTCAAACAATTCTTATATATAAACTTCAGATTTAAAATATACAGATAGTAGTGGAGGGGGGGGAAGCAAAACAGTTTGAAAATGAAAATCAAATGTTACAAACTGCATGGCAAAATCTGAAGAAAACATTGATTGACTTATCCAGGATAGCATATAGTCAAGTTGTCTGCAAAGTTAAAAAATAAAAATAAATCTATACTAGTTTCATGATGTTAAAGAACATACGAGGGTGGTCTGAAAAGTTCTCGGCCTCGACCATTGATGGAAACACTATAGGCAAGATTTTTTTTTTCTAAGTTGGTACATCTGTCATAAGCATCCATGTGAAATTGCAAGTCATTCTATCAAGTAGTTTGTTTTATACAGCTGTCTAAAACAAAAGTGTGAAGCAAAAGTGTAACCCATTGAAATGGATAAAATTGAGTATTGTGATTATAAAATTCTTTGTAAAAGAAGGTTTAACGGCAAAAGAAATTCATCTGAAGTTCATAAAAGTTTATGAGCACTCTATTCCTTCATTTTCGACAATTAA
This sequence comes from Typopeltis vanoorti, assembly GCF_054136105.1. Classification (NCBI taxonomy): domain Eukaryota; kingdom Metazoa; phylum Arthropoda; class Arachnida; order Uropygi; family Thelyphonidae; genus Typopeltis; species Typopeltis vanoorti. The sequence goes on from NC_143556.1 coordinate 10,769,272, forward strand.
GAAATGGGCTGCCGAGTTTAAACATGGCTTTACCAGCCTTGAAGATGATCCACATGAAGGACATCCAAAAAGTGTAACAACACCAGAATCAATGATCAAGTGCAAGATATAGTATTGGATGACCGGCAAGTCAAAGTGCGTGGAATTGCTGAGACATAAACATTTCAAAAGAACATGTAGGATATATTTTGCATGAAGAATTGCAAATGAAAAAGTTTTATGCAAGATGGGTGCCGCGCTTGCTCATAGCAGATCAAAAACACACTCGCATGAAAATCTCTGAACAGTGCTTGGAGTGTTTTTACAAGAATAAAAGATTTTGTGTGTCGATTTATTACTATGGATAAGACTTGGATTCACCATTACACCAGAATCCAAACAACAGTCAAAACAGTGGACAGAAGCCGGTTGTTCAACGGCAAAGAAGACAAAGTTGGTTCCATCATCAGGAAAGGTCATGGCATCAGTGTTTTGGGATGCTAAAGGCATTTTGTTTATTAATTATCTTGAAAAGGGTAAAACAATAACTGGGGAATATTATTCCAGTCTTTTAACCAGACTAGATGAAAAAAATTGTGAGAAAAGACCCGGTTTGCAGAAGTAAAAAATCATCTTTCATCAGGACAATGCACCTACCCACAAAGGTGTTTTGGCAGTAGGAAAATTAAGGGATCTGCACTATGAAGTGTTGGAACATCCACCCTATTCCCCAGATTTGGCTCTCTCTGACTTCTATCTCTTCCCAAAACTAAAACTCTTCCTCGCTGGCCAGCATTTTTCTTTGAATCAAGAGGTGATTGCAGATGTGGTATTTTACAGATCTTACTGAGAACCTCTACAGAGACGGGATAATGGTGCTGGAGCATCACTGGAATAAACGTATTAGTCTTAAGGGCGATTATGTTGAAAAATAAAAATAATTTTTAAATTATAAATTCGTTTTTTCATTGTTAGGCCGAGGACTTTTCAGACCACCTTCGTATATGAAATGAAGAAATCATATCAAAAGTTTCTGGCTAGTAAGTCAGCAGGTTCTCTTAGAGAATATGGAGTAAAATGTAGGAAAACTTTGCCAAATTAGCTAAACAAAAATCATTGTTAGATTTTGGCTAAACAGTATTGAATATAAATATCAAAGTGGTGATATTTAAATTTTTACAAGTTAATAAGAAAGCTAAGAAATGGAGAAAAGACTACAAAAAGAATCTGAAGCGATAAAAGTGATAAAGAGTTATATTTAATCTGAAGGATAGTTTGTTTTCTGTAGTAACTTAGCCAGCCTTGTTGTGCAAGTGAATATAGGTCAAACATATAGGTCATGATGTTCAGATCTCACTTCAAGTGTGAATTCCTTGAGATGCTAGATGAATATTGTCACCTGGTGTGAGTCCACCACCACTACTCTGTTTATTGCAAACCTGAAGTTGCTTGACGAAGGTTTCACATTTACACTCCTTAGATCAGGATTTCCAAATTATCTAATCATATCCCACTCACAATACTAATGTATGATAGGTTTAGCACCTTTGATTTATATATATATATATATATTAAATACTTTTAAAAAAATTTTAGGAAGGTAATAAGAATGGAACTGTCATAGAAAATGACCAGGAGCATTCAGTCAGAGGATTATAGCAATATTTCTAGTGTTAAAAACTTGCAGAAACCCCAGATGTGGAAAGCATCTGGAATAGATGCTATTCATTCTGAAATGTTGAAATATACGGATATAAAAGTTTTGCAGATAAACTACATTCTCTAAAGTCTTGGTCACAAGGTCAAATTTTAGGTGATTGGAATAGAGTTCTCTTCTACCATTTGATGGAGGGAATATAAAACTGAATGTGAGAATTATAATTTCCTTATTAGTATTCCAGGAAATATCTATGAATGCACACATGAGAAAAAAAAAAAAAAAGAAAAATTGTGAATGGGAGAATTAGTGAAGAACAGATTCAATGTAGGGCAAATAAGGATTCCCAAGATCAGATTTTAACTCTGAGAGAAATAGTCAGAAGAATTGGAAAAGTATTATCCATCCATCTATTTCTCATCCCTCCATAATGGGTTAAATTCCCTGATTGACTGCCATTTGCTTGTTTGGCATACACATGAAAGAATAGGCAAAAATATGAAAGAATATATGGCTTGCCATTCCTATGCTGCATCCCTTGAGGGATTTTTCATGTTTGTAGAACTGTGTTGTGTGTTCATGGGACCAGTGTGCCTGTTCTCAGGGATGAAAAACCCAAGTTTCTTTCCAGGAGGGAAAAAAACACACTATCTCCATATGAGACAAACTAACTCACCATTTGATTGAAAAGACCTGATAAAGGTTTCTTATGTTGTAGACAGGATTCAAACCCTGGTCTTTTATTTAAACCAAACGGCTTGTCTATGCCAACTGAGCTATGGAGGCTCCAGAAAAGGACCATGTTAATATAATTGGTGTTATCAAAACTGGGGGGGGGCTATGAAATTCTTCTAAATAATACTGAAAGTTCAAGAAGCAATTTCAGGTAGAGTGATGTAGGCAAACATCAGTATGGGGGGGGGGGGACTGGACAGTAAGACTTATACCAGCAGTCTCACAGAATGTTCTACTAAGGAAAAAGTAGTAGTGAGATTTTTCAAATCATTAAATACAAGAAACCAGCTGATTCTATTAATTCGTGGGAAATTGGACAGTGAAACTTATTTGTGCCAGTGGTCTCTCATTCATTGTTCTACTAGAGACAAAGTAGGGGCATTTTTCAAATCATATGCTCCCAAGTTCTTACTTAATCTTTTGCCAACTTAAATAATTGCTGTGAGAAATTTGTGTAAATCAGCAAGCAGTAAAAACAGACTGTATCTATGAAAATAGGTAAGCAAACATCAGTTGCATTCTCATAGTTCTGTTTGTATGGACAAGCAATTAAGGAGAAAGAAGGATTGGTTGTATGTGTTTACAGGAAAGTTGAGGAATGTTGTGAGGCCAGTGAAGTGAAAATATCTGTAGAAAATGTAGTGCAGAAAAGTCATTCTATGAGCAAAAGGGATTGGAGGAAGTCAGGTTGGAAGGGGTCATTCTGTTAAATAGATGACCCTCTTCTGGATGGCATCAAGCATTCTTATGAAGGTTTTTAGAAGAATAGGAAAGAAAGCAGTCAAAAAAGTAAGTTAACAGTATAAAGACAAAGTTCAAGCCATTTTTAGGTACATTTCATAAAATGCATAAGTACCTATAAATCATTTGATTACCCACACTCATGCTCTAACTCTCAGGCAAAATACATTTTGTTCATATACTGTATATATACAGATACCACTGATTTCCTAGCACCCTTGGTTCCAGAGCGTTGCTGGACCAATGGTGGTCACATAATAATAATTCATCAGTACACCTGTGATCCATAAATAAATTCATTTTAGTAAAATTATGGAGACTACAACTGTGTTAGAAATAATTACTTTAATTTCCCAACGTTTTGACCCTCATATTAAGGTCATAATCTGGAATATATACAGAGATAAGCTATATTACATCTCAAACAGACAATGATTTGATCAGCCATTATTCTACTGGCCTGACCTCTAGTGGAAAAAAAAAAAAAAACTACATCAAACCTGTATTCTATTTATAACATTATCAGAGAACAAATTCATATAGATAGTTTTATTACAGCAAAAGTGGTGTCTTAATTTAACACGAGAGTTGTTATATTATAGTTAAGATCCTGGATTACTTACAGTCCTATTTATAATTAACTCTTGGATGAAAAGGTTATGTGATAGAATATGTGCCTTCCATATTCTTGGGATTTTATGACCACCATTATTGTTAAGATCAGGGTGGTTGATAAGAATTTCACAGGCCTCCTTAAATTTACGTTCATACACATTTTGGTGTGATGTAAACAAAGGTACCTTTCCGATCAGTATGTACAGCATTCAGGGCATGATCAGAAAGGCTAGATTTACCATAGTTATTGAATTTAATGTGCCATTTATGTTCCTTTTTTCTGATAAGAAAAATTATAGACCACAGATATGGTTTTGAGAATGGAAAAATCATGTTAGAAAGGAGCTTGGCATCACTAGCATTTCATAATATGTGTGACTAATGATAACTAACACTAGGTTCAACAGGTGGTAATATAAATAGTTAAACCTACCAGTTTTGCAACATATGCAAGTGGCTTCTTCGTTAGAAAAAACAAAAAATATACAATAAGCACTACACATGAACCATTACATAACTCCAACCAAATATGTAGGAACTGTACGGCACCTAAGTGTGATAAATGCAAAAGAATCGGACATGATACAGAAGACTGTAAAGGGCAAACATATGCATCAATGTTGGTTAAACGACCAGCAGTAAACCAACCAAACCAAGAAGAAGATGATTCATTTTTTTAATTTTATAATACCACTCAAAGTATATATGAAATGTCATCTTGATGGTTTAGACTGGATTTCTATGTTATATTTCTATGTTATATCTTGAGCCAATGCTCCTGTTTCACCTATGTGGGGCAAATTACAGGTATAATGTATATGGTATACTCCAGCAGAAGAAGTGGATCCTTGGATGAGTTGAGTAAGTTCTTGAATTTTGCAGGAGTTTTAAAGATGGCATTAAGGTTGTATTTCTGTAGTATTCTGTTTATTTTATCTGATATCCCTTTAATGTATGGAATGGTTGCAGTTTTATTGTAATCTGGTTTATTTTTGTTTTTCAGTGAGGTTTTGTGAAGAATTTTGTTGGTGGTATTTTGGCTGTAGTCATTTTTCGGGAAGGTATTGCTGATAACTTTTAATTCATTTTTAAGTGTTTGTTCACTGGAGCCATCTTCAAAGCCCTGTTTTAGTGTGCTAATGACACCTAGTTTTTGTGTTGGATGGTGGTAGGAGTTTATGTATTTTTATATTGGCCAGTATGTGTAGGCTTCTGGTAAACAGTGAAGGAAAGACTGTCAGAAGGAAGATGTGTGACAAGTGTATCTAGAAAAGGAAGTGTGTTCTGACTTTCAATCTCAATTGTGAATTGTATGCATTTGTGTTGTTTGTTTAGGTTGCTGAGGAAAGTGTCTAAAGTCTGGTGGCCAAGGGACCAGATAGTGAAAACATCATCAACATATCTAAGCCAGACTTCAGATTTTAAAGTACAGGAATCTAGAGTGCATTGCCCAAAAGCTTCCATATAAAACTTAGCAGTTGGGTGGGAATAATGGCAAGTCCATGGCTGTGCTGCCTTTTTGTAGGTAGAAAGTGTTTTTCCACACAAAATAGCCAGAACTTTGTTCTCTAAAAGAAGAATTGTACCATTGATTGGGACATTTGTGAAGAGGGTAGAGATGTCAAAACTGACTAATAAATCAATTTTTTCCAGTGTGATGTCTTTAATTTTGTTTACAATCGTGTGTTTTTAGTATAGGAGGGGGAATGACCTACCAACTCCTGCCAACTTCCATTCTGCTTGTGAATCTTAAGATTCACAAGCAGAATGGAAGGCACATATTCTACCCACATAACCTTTCCTTCTAAGAGTTAATTATAACTAGGACTGTATGCAATCCAGTATCTTAACTCTAATATAACAACTCTCGTGTTAAATTAAGACACCACTTTTGCTGTAATAAAACAATCTATATGAAATTGTCCTCTGATGATGTTATAAATAGAATATAGCTTTGATGTAATTATTTTATTTTTTATTTGTTTATTTTTTACTAGAAGACGGGTCAGTAGAATAATGGTTGATCAAATCATTGTCTCTCTGGCATTCTGTTTGAAATGTAATATAGTTTGTCTCTGTATATATACATGTATACTCCAGATGATGAACCTTAATATAAAGTTCGAGTTATCAGGAAATTAAAGTAATAATTTCTAACACGGTTCTAGTTTCCATAATTTTACTAAAATAAATGCTGATCACTATGTGATACTAAAGGAAAGGATCCACAAATAAAGTTCTCGCATGTCTCTAAAGCACCATGGATGTGCTACTATTTAATATGCTGTGAGAGCATATTGAAATATTAGTTAAGAATACAATAAGTCCTCATAGAACTTTAACTTCATAGAACTTGATCTCAGACATCCCTGCTATGAATGTTCTTTCACTAAAAAATCTGATCTATCTAATTTATTACCATAAGTATATCATACATGAACAAAATATAAGGCAAAAAAATAAACTTTATTAATACGTAATAGAAGAAATGTTTTTGCATGTGATGATAAAAGAGATAATTGCTTAAATTGGCAATGTTTTTATATATATATATATATATATATATATATTATATTTATGATAGAAGCAGAATTAATGATCTTAAATAGCATGTATTTATGTTTTCCAGATATGTAGTCAACTAAATTCCAGATTAGAGAAAGAACAGAAAATTTCAAAAGAAACAATAGAAAGGCTGAAGGTATGATATTGTTAAATATTGTATGCACCTTCATAATGTCTGACAACATAAGATATGACCAGGGCTTGCCAAATTATGCACACCCTACTCACTGAAAAAAAAAAAAAAAAAATTTACTCATTCACGACATTCCCATTTTTTAATGTTATGTTCCAATTAGTTCTATAACATGATTAGTGAGTTGTCATTTATATTATAAATGACAACTCACTTATCATTGGGTGCCACATGATAACTTGAAGAAAACATAAAATATTCTTAAAGTTACAATTTTTTTTTTTCCTTGTTAAATATAAAAAAATTCTATTTTGTTCATTCTGCAGCTATTTGCCAGCTGGTAAAATCTACTCACCACAGGGGATGAGAGAATGCATTTGTTGAGCCCTGGATATAATTGTCTATGTTAAAAAATAATAATAATATTATTATAATATTATTATTATTATTATTAAAAAATAATAATAATAATAATAGTGGGGAGTATGGAAAGGTTGAATGATTCTGAAGTTTTAGGAGATGGTCTCAATTGGGAGGATGAATGGCTAACAAGAGTGGCTGACTTACAGAGAGAGAGAGAGATGAGCTGAAAGAGCAGGTGGAATGTCTGGGGAATGAGATGGGAAGTGTGAAAGATGAGATTAGGCGAATCGAAGAGACGAATGCAAGGCGAATCACAGGAGTGAGAGAGAGTTATGGGAATGAGAGGAGAGGATAGGATAGGAACAATAGTAGGGGAGAGTGAATGAGAGAGTTATGGGAATGGTAAAAGAAGAGAGAGAGAGTTGGAACAGTATATGAGAGAGAGTTATGGGAGTGATAGAAGAGGAGAGAATGGGAACAGTAAAAGAGAGGGATTGAGAGAGAGTTGTATGAATGATAGAAGAGGTGAGAATAGGATAAGTGGAAGAGAGGGAATGAGTGTCAGATATAGGAATGATAGAAGAGGAAAGAATAGAAACAGCAGGAGAGAGGGAATGCAAGGGAGCACAGGGACTAGGGATAGAGTGATGTCAGGTAAGTAGAGGAGCACAGAGAGAAAGTGTTACAGGAGAGAGAGAGAGAGTAAGGGATGTATGTGAACAATCAAGGAATAGGGTGGTAAGAAGTGTAATGTATGGGGACTCAATGATCTGTGGTGTTCAAGATAGGATGCGTGAGGAGTGTTTGCCAGGAGGAATGGTAGAAAGTGTGACTATGGCAATTAAGAGGGGTGAAAGGGTGGATGAGATGATTGTGATGGTAGGAACAAATGACTTGAGTGGTAATGTAAGTAGGGCAGCGAGAGATATGAAATTCTTGCTTGAGGGTGTACAAAAGAAGACATAGAGAGAAAAGATAGTGTGTATGTTGCCTAGATATGATAGTGATGAGCTGAGCAGTGATATTGAATGGCATAATAGCAAGAATGTGTCAGAAGAGAGGATTGGAATATGTGGATGCTTGGAGTGGTTTAAGGAGAGGAATTGTATGCCAGAGACCGCTTGCATTTAAATGAGGAAGGACGTAGGCATCTGGAGAAATTGCTGTTCTGAACGAGTCAGTGTGTCCCAGTGTGGATGGTAGCAGGGGTGGCCTCTTGTGAGAATGGGTACTTGGGAGAAGGGAGGTGACATCAGGTAATGCTGAGCCCAGTGGAGTCTAGAGGGGATAATGCTGGGTATAGAAACAATCGCAATTTTATGCTAATGCCAGGAGTATTCAGAATAAGGGAGAGGAATTGGTGGCACTGTTAGCATCAGCCTGGCCAAAGATTATTGGGATCACCAAGATGTGGTTGACAGAAGAGGATATAATAACAGGAATAGAAGTTGCTGGGTACAGCATTTTTCGGCAGGATAGGAAGGGAAAGCATGGTGGCAGAATGCTGCTTATGATAAGTGACGACCTATGTCCTCTAAGAGTGGAGGCTTTGGAAAGCTGTGACACTAATGATTTTGAAAGCATATTGTGTGAGGTGGAGGTGGGCAAAACAGGATATTTAGTGGGGTGTTGCTACAGACCAAGGAGCACAGAGGGTGGGGAACAGGAAATGAGCGTGGCAGGTGCAAGAAGAATGATTGTTATGGGAGATTTTAACTACAGCACTATAAATTGGGGAGACGAAGATGCATGTAGCAATAAGGGAAAGGAATTTCTAGAATTCTTGAGGTACAAGGAATTCTTGAGGTACATTGTGGGATAAAAATGGGAATAGAGTGACTGATGCAGAGGACATAGTGGAATTGTTCAATGAACACTTTATTGGAGTATTTCATCCTGGAGGAGTCAATTTGAATACTAGAGGGATAGGGCAGGTTCGAGGTTTAGAGGTGCAGGAGGAGAGTGTGTTCCAAATACTGAGTACTCTGGATGTCAGTATAGCTGTGGGACTGGATGGTATTTCACCACGAGTTTTGAGAGAATGTTCCAGGGAACTGACAGTGCCTTTGACCTGGCTTTTCAATGAAAGTCTGACTGCGGGAAAGGTGCCCATGGTATGGAAGGAAGGTAAGATAGTGCCATTGCATAAGGGCGGTAGCAGACTGAAAGTGTCTAATTATATGCCAGTTTGTGTGTCATCAGTAGTTAGTAAGATCTTTTAGAAAGTAGTGAGGGACCGTAGTCAGCATTGGGCAGATGAGGTAATGTTATCTGTGAGAGTCAACATGGATTTGTGAAGGGGTGCTCTTGTTTTAGCAATATGCTATCCTTTTATAATAAAGTTACAAGAGCATTAGATGAGGGAAAGGCATATACTGCCATTTTCCTAGACTTAGCAAAGGCATTTGACAGGGTGCCACATCATAAGCTGATATTCAAGTTGCAGCACATGTGTCTGGAAGTCAGATTGGTCAACTGGATTCAGGATTGACTGTCCGATAGGTATCAGAGAGTTGTGTATGGTATAGCAATATCAAAGAGGCAGAAGGTTACAAGTGGGATTCCATAGGGCTCAGTACTGTGACCTATATTGTTTAACCTTTATATCAATGACATTGTCCATGGATTGCAAGGAGATATTCAGTTGTTTGCAGATAATGCGAAGCTGGGAAGGGTTATTAGTAATAGTGCAGATGTGGTAGCCCTGCAAGAGGATTTGAATAAACTAGATAGATGGGCAAATGAATGGGGGTGTGGGTTTAATGCAGCAAAATGTAAGGTCTTGAGGTTTGGGACGCTGCATACTCTATGGGAGGAGTTAAACTGGAGGAAGTAGGGGAGAGAAGAGATCTGGGATTGATGATTGTCAGAAACCTGAAATTTAGTGGACATATTGCAAAGGTAGTGAAGGTAACACAGAGGATTGCTGCAATAATGAGAAGGATACTGACCTGCAGAGATAAAAGGATTATCATTCCATTGTATAAGACTCTGATCAGACCACACTTAGACTATTGTTCTCAGATCTGGTCCCCAGGATTTGAAGGGGATAAATTAACTGTGGAAAGGGTACAAAGGCAGATAACAAAGATGGTGTCAGGACTGTACAATGTTAGTTATGAGGATCGGCTGAGGGAGTGTGGTCTGCAGAATTTGGTGGATAGAAGAAGTAGAGGTGATATGATTGAGACTTTTAAACTGTTGAGAGGTGGTTACAGGGTTGACACTGGGGAGTTCTTTCGCTTGGTTGAACAGCGGGAAGGAGTCATGACAAGGGGCCTTCCCTGGAAGTTGCAAAAGGAGACTGTGAGAAAGAGGGTGAGGAGTGGTTTCTTTGTATGGAGGGTGGTTGAACCATGGAATGCATTGCCTGATAGAGTGGTGAGAGCGAGAACGGTCAATGAGTTTAAGAAGTGGTATGATAGCCTTTGTGTTTCCTAGCAGGGACCTCCCTCGATGAGTCTTGATAGACTTGTGTTTCTTAGAAAGGACCTCCCACGATGAGTCTTTATGGAGGCCTGAATAATAATAATAATATTGTGTAGTTTTTTTATTATTAACATATAAGTATAGGATGTTGTTTTCAGGCACTAATGACCCAGGAAAGGAAGGAGTAGTGATGGTATTCAACACCAAACATGAAGATAAACTTCTTCATTGGAAGGCAGTTTCAAGTAGAGTTATGTGGGCAAACTTCAAAATGGGGACATGGACAATGAAACTTATTTGTGGCTATGGTCTCACAGAAGGTTCTTCCAAGTAAACGGAAAAAATTTTTGAGTCATGAACAGGCAGCTAAAATAAAGAAAATGGATAACGTGGTCCTTATCAGAGCTCTGAGCAGCAGAGAAGGAAATGAATCCCATCAGGCGTATAGGAGCATTTGGAGAAAAGGGCAAATCTAATAATAATGGTATGTATTTACTGGACTTCTCAGGACATGGACTAGTCATTACTAACACCATATTTCAACATAAAGATGTGCACAAGTTCACATGAAGAAAAGACACAAGAAATAAGAAAACCTCATTGACTATGTCATTGCTGATAGTGATATCTTCGAGCTCATTCAAGATTGAAATTGGATTTAAATGTACTATTCTGCTTGATATATAATTACTGTATTTTTTGCCTTATGAGATGCATTGTCAAATTATTCTTTGCAGTATAAGATGCACAAATTATGCATCATATTTTTCTTTTAAATATTATTTTTGTTTATTTTAAATTTTAATACATGTGTTATCCATTTATTAGATAAAAAAACAATTATTCTTAAAAACATTATCAAATCATTAAAAAATCTAACATATAATAATGTGTAATGTGTATATATATGCGCCAATGACAATGGGTACAGGAGATATTAGAAGACTGGAAGCATTTGAAATGTGGTGTTGGAGACGAATGCAAATGATAAAATGGACAACCAAAATATCTAATGAAGAAATGCTTAAGGAAATAAATGAACCCAGAACACTGATAAAGACATTAATAACAAGAAGAGACAGGTGGATTGGACATATCTTATGACATGAAAATCTGACAAGAAGAATAATAAAAGGCAAAATCAAAGAAAAAGAGAAATAAGAAGACCGAGGAAAAGATATCTTGTCCCTTCCATTACATGCTGAGACAGCATATAATGGGAGGGACAAGAGATTCTAGAGTGTTAGATCTGGTCATAACATCGGAAAACATATCAATAAGTAATTTAATTAACTATCTCCACTTGGGGAAAGTGATCATGTGGTCTTGACCTGGGAGATTGTAAGATGTGCTGAATATTCTGTTAAGAAGGGGTATATGTGGAATTACAAGGCTGGTGATTATGACAAGCTGAGAAGTCAACTTTCGTCAGTTCTATGGCATGAGAATTTGTAAGGGAGAGATGTTGATGGTGCGTGGGAGATTGTCAAGGAGTATTTAAAGAAAGCTGTATCAGACTGTATTCCCAGAGTCAGAAGGAGAAATCAAGTAGGAGTAAGATGGATGAATAATATTATTAAGCAGGAGTTGCAGATAAAGAAAAGGTTGTGGAGGAAGTATAAAGAAAAATGTGATGAGCGTTCCCATGATCAGTACAAGATACAGGCAAAGAGAGAAACATGTATGCTAAGGAAAGCCAAAGCTAATTATGAGAGGAAGCTAGCTGATGAATCCAAAAGAAACCCTGATGAGTTCTTTCACTATATGGCAAGTAAAAGGAGGAATAACCATGGAAAGATTACTTTAAAAAGCATTGATGGTAGGGAAATTACAGAAGCAAATCAATTAATTGAGTTGCTTAGTGATCATTTTGCAAACGTGTACCATCTTGTTTGTGATAGTGCAGTGTTAAATGTGTCATTGATTGATGAGAGTCTAGAGATAGACGAAATAGAGGTGCATAATATATTACAGAACCTTAATGCTAACACTGCCATTGGGTTAGATGGCATATTGGCCCATGTGCAAGAGAATTAGCACCTCCTATAACAAGACAGTTTAATTTACGTCTCAGTTCTGGTAAAATACCAATAGAGGGGAAAATAATTCCACTGCACAAGAGAGGCTCCAAGACTGAGGTTGCAAATTATAGACCAATCAATATATCTGGAGTGGTGGTTAAGGTTTTGGAGAAATTGGTAAAAATTAGACCTCAGGACTGGGTGGACAGCAATATGATACTTTATAAGGGACAACATGGTTTTGTGAAAGGTAGGTCTTGCCTCAGTAATTTGCTTACTTTCTATAATAACTATAATAAAGTAACAGTAGAGTTGTATAAAGGAAATCCTTACTCAGTGATATTGCTGGACTTTGCAAAGGCATTTGACAAGATTCCACACAGAACTCTGTTGCATAAATTAGAGCAAATGGGTCTGAAGCTGGTGATTTGGATTAGAAGATGGTGGATAGATACCAAAGAGTGGTTTACGGAGGAGCTGAGTCCAGGAAAAGGCTAGTGACTAGTGGTGTGCCTCAAGGCTCAGTGCTTGGTCCGCTATTGTTTAATTTGTACATCAATGATATTGGGAATACTTGGAAAGGATATATCCACTTGTTTGCTGATGATGCAAAATTAAGAAGAGCAATAGTCAATTCAGATGATGTAGATATCTTGCAGGATGACTTAAATAGGCTGATGGTATGGACTAAGGTAAATGGCTGTCAGTTTAATGTGGCTAAGTGTAAGGTGATGTACTTCGGAAGGATGAAATCACATGCTGAGATCACACTATATTAATGGAACTGAACTGCAAGAAGTTGATGAGGCAAGGAACTTGGGAGTTATTGTGGACAGGGAACCTTAAGTTTAAAGGGCATATTGCAAAGATTGCCAAAGCATCACATCAAATTAAATGGTTGTTGAAGAACACACTAACAAGCAGGGATATGGAAGTTATTGTTCCACTTTATAAGGCATTAATAAGATCGCATTTGGACTATTGTGTACAGATCTGGTCACCTGGATTTCTTGCTGATGAAGAAATGGTGGAGAGGATTCAGAGGCAACTTACAAAGATTGTTGCAGGTCTGTGAGATGTTTCCTATGAGGATAGATTGAAGATCTGTGGGCTCTAAAAACTAGCTGATAGACGTAGGAGAGGGGATATGATAGAAGCATATAAATTGTTAAAGGGATTTTACATGATTGATACTGATGACATTTATAAGACCAGTGCAGGAAGGGATAGAACGAAGGCCATCCATGGAGATTATGTAAGAGTGTGGTTAACAAGGGCGTTAGGACTAGATTTTTTACTTGGAGGGTTGTGAAGGGGTAGAATGCATTGCCAGAGGTGGTTGTGAATGAATTTAAGGAGAAGTGTGATAGGTATACTGTGTAAATAATGGTTAGTGTGTCAATGTGAGGTCTCCCGCAATGAGTCTTTTGACTCTCATGAAGACACCGTTATAATAATAATAAGATACTTTTATCAAATAAAATAAATCACTGGACTAAAAACATACTACGAAATAAAGAAGAAAGCAAACAGAAAGAAGAATGGAAGGAAATGCTGCTGAGCTGCCAGTCATAAGACTGATGCAATAGAAGATTATAATATAAACAAAATATTTTTTTATAAATTTTATTAATCTTTTCAAATCTTTATTCATCTTCATCAGAAACTGAGTAATAACTGTCTTGAAATAAGTCATACTCCATCCCATCAAGAGAATTACTATTGCCATACTTTTGAAAAGATATTATAATTTTGGGTTTCACTTCATACCATGAACTCTTTATCCATACATACACCTGTGTCTTAAATTTTCATTATTACCAAGTACCCCTAATCAATTAATTAAAACTAAATTAATAAATTAATTTAAAATATTAATTAAAATTAAATATCTATTTTATTTGAATTTATATGTTCATGTAAATAAAAAATGTGATTTATTTTTAAATTTTGGTTCTCTAGAGATGTCAGACAACGCACTCATCAATTTCATTTGATCCAGATGCAATATCAACGTTTTCTTGTTGCTTACAGCTACTTGTATTTATAAATCCAATCTTTAACCATTGATCCATACGTAAGAATTTGAAAGCTAAAAAATACTGTATTTACTCGAATATAACTCTAAATTTTTTCCCAAAATTAAAGCTAAAAAATCGTGTTGCGAGATACATGCGGGAATTTTCGAAAACTAAAGTTTTTAGAATAAAACTGAAAATGGTGCGACTTACCAAGATCCTCCTACTCGCTATCACTACTTTTGGCATCAAGAACAGTTTCTTTGTGTGCATCGTCAAAGTCATCTATCCAAATAGCGTCACCTTCTTTCCCATTATTTCAAGCAAAAATTACCAGTAATTTACAAGACTTGAGATACGTAGAGCAGCAAAGAACTGCATATGATTGGTGCGGTATTAACAAAAGATCGCGTGAATAGACAAATTAGCATTTCAACAGTTGAGTTGAAATGCTAATTCCTTTCAACTGAATTCCATAATATCTGAAACACATTCACTATATATTTCTTAGTTTTAACATGTTAACGACAGAGGTGGTGTCAAGCAAAACCATATGTTCCACCTGCAACATATGGTCTAAACAGCAGTTTCTGTTGGAGAGGGGATGTGATTCATTAGTTAGTGCCGTTTTATTCTGGTTGTCTCTAATTGCACTGTTAGTTGAAAAATATGATGACTCCTTTAATTATGCATAGCTGAAAATTCCTGGGATTACAACTATTTTTGTGTTCATTTTGCAAAGTTCATTCTTAACAGCTCCAGTTTTATGACATGATCTAAACCGATCCCATACTAACAGAGCAGGTTTCTGACGTAAACTTCCAGGACGTCTGGACCACACCTTCTTTATCCATAACTTCATCCCTTCCTCATCCATCCATCCATCCATTTGGATGAATATGAATGTAAACTCCTTTGGGGAGTTTTTCTTTTAAAAATTAAAAAAGGTAGCAATTTTGTTCCATCTGTACAGCACAATAAAAGAACAGTATAGTGGATTTTTCGTGCCCAGAAGTTTTAACAGTGATTTTTTTTTTTTTTTTTTACTTTTGGAGTCAACTGTCTTGTTAGAGGGCACATAAAAAGTTAGAGGCACTTCATACATATTAGCTATCTGTGAAAGTTCAAAATTGAGCATTTATAATGGATCTTTGAAACTCAATTTCATTTTCACATTTGTCTGGCATTTTTTCTGATAATTTCGTTTTTGCACACATGCATAAATCATTTCTCTTCATAAATTTAAAGCATCATGATGGCAACCCTGTAAAATCACTGATATTTTTTTCTGTTGCCAATAATTTTGCTCTTTGAATAAGCATTTTTGTAGATATGCATCAACCCGATCTTCTTTGATCCATTATTCAAGTTTTTAATTCGTTTTCAATTTCTGGCAATTTTGCCAGTTTTCTGCAAGATTGCATTTTTTAGAATTTGTTTCTATTAATTGCTGCTCTTGTTTCCTCTTCAAACCATTTATTTCTGTAGGCAGAGGCCCAAAATTCTGCTCTGCTTCCCTATTGCCATTCTTTCTGTATAACTCAATCACACCATGCTTAATGCAATCGTATAGCATTTTGTAGAATCCATGGGTTATAAAATAAATGTAAATATAAAGTATTGATTACTATGTGTGACTGTTAACAACCGTGCAACTATTCAAACTGATTATACATTACTGACCAGCGATGACACACTGTAACTGTGCATTAATAAAAAAACATATTGGTGTATAAGATGCATTTGGCTTATAGGATGCATCCTAATTTTCAAATAAATTTTAGGTACAAAAAGCACATCTTATAAAGCGAAAAATATGATACATCTTCTTGTTCTTTTATATCTTTATATATCATTCCAGGCTGCCTCTATGCTACATCCTGTCGATGGTACAGAGCAGAGTAGACAAACATGAAGGATCAACTAAGGATGTTGCATAGAGGCAGCCTGCCTCATGGCGCTGCTTAATAAGAGCGCTTGTTCAGCAATATTGTGGTAGGCACTGTATTATGGCAACAAGATATTTTACAAATATATGGCGTTTATGTGCTTATTAATTTTTTTATTATTTTAATAATAAAAAAAATTATAGTCATACATACTAAAACTAAACATTTTAGAACTCAAGAAAGATTGGTTGGTCTAGCAACTATATCAATAGAGGCGGACATAGCTTATAATTTAAATTTAGAAAGAGCTTATGAGCAGTTTTATTGTGCGATATCCCTGTAGAGCAAACATTTAATTAATATTATTATGTAATTGTTTTGCATTAATGTTTCTCTTGTAATAAAAACAAAATAGCAATTGGAGTTTTCTTATATTTTTGTCTTATAGGGGTGATATTTAATTGTTTGCCTCAGGACATGATCTAATCTGGCGATGGCCCTGACTCTGCTATTATATTAGTATTTAATTTCCAATTATTTTGTTTTATTCCTTTACCATTTTTCTTTGTTTCTGATACTTTATAAATTTTATGGTTATGATTTTCAAATCTGTCAGTTAATTCTTGTTTTCCTTTTAGTGATCTTACATTCCAAGTACCATTTTCCCAGTACTTTCTCTTTCAGTTTTGCATTTCTTATTTCATTCCTGTTCAGTTCCAATATAGCCTTCTGATATTTCAAACTAGGATTTCTCTGAGCAGTTTAACGTTCTTTGATGAGCTTCTAACTCACCATCATCCATTCCCCTCCACACCACAGAGTGGAGTTAATGTTTATATATATATATATATATATATATATATATATATCAGGGGCATATAATCAGCGTGTGCTACACCCATGGAATAGCAGTATCACTGATATTATATTTTTGAATTTATTCCTGTTAAAGACTCAATCCTCTAATTGTTTTCTGGCTTCATATGATTCCTAAAATTAAACACAAGATACTAATGCTTCATGAAGAAGACACTTTTAGACACATAAACATTGCATAACATCCACATTAATAGCCCAGGTGTGCAGTCACAAATATGGACACTTTTGAGTCCTTTGAAAAGATGCATAGATTTCCCAGCGAGTCAAATTCTTAGTGTTCCGTTGGTTTTAAACCATCCATAAGGTGCAGCAGGGGGTACACCAAGACACTAGCACCCAGAAATCAATGGTGGTGATTGGTTATTGTGTCAATCAATCCAGTTGAATGGTGTCTTTTGTCATGAGTCAGCATCAAATTCCTTCCATGTACCCTCAAGGGGTGTACAGGATATGATAGTACTACATGAAAAATTTACATGATTACTAACTTCCTATCTACAATTTTCCTCCAAATCAGTCTGTTACTTATTAAGACTCCAACATTATCAGATCTTATATTTCAATCATCTAAAGCACTTTTTACCATATCAACCCACCTATATCTTGGTCATTTTCCTGCCAACCTGGCAGAAAACACTTGTTTTGCTAATCTTTCCTTGCACATTCTGTTTTAAGTGATCATACCACCTGAGATTAGCTCTGTTAATGCATTCCTGGGACTGACAATGTCAAGTTCTTTCCTAATATCCTCGTTTTTAATATGATATTACCATTCATGCCACCTGTTTGTGCCTCTAATCTTTCTCAGGACTCCCATATCTGCAGTCTCTAGTCTTTGGTCAAGTGTTTTACTTCTGACCCAGCTCTCAGATCCATAAGTTAAAACTAGTTTGAACACTGTTATGTATACAGCTAATTTAGTGTTCTGACTAATTTCTCTCTTATTCTATATGAATTTATTCAATTGACTTCCTACCATACCAGCTTTATTGACTCTGTTATCTATTTCTATATTTAATTTACCATCTTCACTAAAAATCGTGCCTAAGTAACTGAAATGTTTTACTTGTTCCACAGGTTCTCCATTCACAATGTAGTTGACATTTTCAATGCTTCTGCCTATTTTCATTATCTTCGTCTTGTTATTGCTGTCCTTCCTACCATATCTATTACAACAGTTATTCAATTTAGTCAGGGAATCTTGCAGACTTGTAGCAGATTTATTTAGAAGTATAACAGCGTCTGCATAAAGCAAAGAGCTGATATTAACATTTCCTATTTTGATATCAGGTTTAATACCACTTTCCTTCATAATGTGATCCATATAAATAATGAATAATAGAGTGGGTAATGTACATCCTTGTCTCACACCAGATTTAACATTAAACCATCTTCCTATACTTCAATTCTAACTGCTGACTTACAACTCAAATGAAGACTAAGTATTGCTTGATATAATGCCCCACAGACACCATACAACTGTAGCATTTCGTATAGCTTTTCTCTTGGTACCTTGTCATATGCCTTTTCAAGATCTACAAAACTTAAATACAGATCTTTGTTATATTCCCATGATTTCTTATTTCTTAACAGTTTGATGTAAAATGAAAATCTGATCCACAGCCTGTTTGGCCTGAATCCAGCTTGTTCTTCACCACACTTCTCTTCTACAATCCTTCTCAGCCATTACTCAAGTATACTTGCATAAATTTTACCAGAAACACTCATTATGGAAATATCTATGTAATTTTCATATTCAGTTTTATTTCCCTTTTTGTATATAGGTATACTATGAGAGCTCTGCTCCAGTCATCTGGAATTCGTCCCTCTGAAGTATGCAGTGCAGCCACTGTAAGATTTTTATACCTCCATACTTCAGTGTTTCTGGTCTAATATCATCTATTCCTGCTGCCTTTCCACAATACAAGCCTCTGATGGCTTTTTCTACTCAACAGGCATACATTCAGTAATACATATCCATACCTGAATGTATGCCTGTTGAATTTTTTTTACCACAGTGCTTGTTTCATTTAGCAATTTTTCGAAGTAATTACTTCATACTTCAAGGATGTCTTTTTCTCCAGATTTCATGTCGTTTTTACAACACTCCTCCATTTCTGAGCTTCTTCAACAACCTCCAGAATATCATGCCACCCTCTTGATATTTATTTTCTATGTTCTTACCAAAGTCTTCACATGACTTTTGTTTAGCCCGTTTTACAGTGTTTGAACAGGTTTCTTACATTTGTGTCTGTATTCTTCAAGAGCACAAGCTGACTTATTTGCCAGGAACTTTTGATATGCTTTCTTCTTTTCCTTCACTGCCTCTTTAACTTCCTGTGTCCACAATGGAGTTCTATCCTTGCAGACAACCTTACCACATGCCTCTCTGGCTGAATCAATCAATGTTTTCTTCAAGGCTTGCCACTGAATCTCCAAGGTTTGGTTCCTGTTCTCAAACTTTTTCATTTTTTCTTCAATAACCTTTGTGTATTTTAGTCTATAGTTCAAATCTGAGAGCTGCTCAACTTTTATTTGCTTTAAAACTTTCTTAAATGTTCTGCTTTTCAAAATAAAATTCAATTTTAGCCTGCTCAAGACTAAATATTGATCACTTCCAATTTCAAATCCTCTGCACACTCTGGTGTCCTGCACCAGGGAGAAAACATCACTATCGACAATAACATAGTCAATGAGACTTTTCTTATTCCTTGCTTCTTCTCTCCATGTGAATTTGTGCACATTTTTATGTTGAAACATGGTGTTAGTAATAACCAGTCCATGTCCTGAGCAGAAATTCAACAGGTATTTCCCATTATTATTAACTTTTCTCCAAATTTTCCCAAAATATTTTTGTATGTCTGACAATCATTTCCTACTCTGCTATTTAGATCCCTAACAATGACCAACTTTTGTGTTTTCATTCAGTTGCTTTCTCTAAAGCCTCAAAAAATTCCTCCACTTCTACCTTAGTAGAACCTTCTATGTTATACTACCTTAGTAGTAGAACATAGGCACAAATAAGTCTAATTGTCCAGTTCCCCATTCTGATATCTGCCCACATCATGCTACTTGAGACTGCCTGCCATTCAAGAAGATTAGCATCGTATTTAGTATTGATTATTAGGGCTTCTCCTTATTTTCCTTGATTTTCATTGCCTGAATATAACATTTTGTATTTATTGCTCAGAAAGATCTCACCAGTTTTTGTCTTTTTTTTGTTTCAGTCACTCCTGTTATGTCGATCGATCTGGTACTTATCTAATTCCTCCGCTAGTTTCCATTTCTTTGCATTCAGGCTTCTTATGTTGATAGTACCGATCTTTAACTCAGGTGATGTTGAGTTTTCAGATTTGTTCCAATAAATGACTTTTCGCTGTTTGCCCTGGTTCCCTGGCCAAAACAACGGGGAGACCTTGTTTAACCAGGCGATGCCCCAGCCGGCATGAAATTCTGTCACATTATACCATCATTTTGTGCTTAAGGATCAAAGCTGTATAACTGAGAGGAGACCTCCACATAGCCTTTAAAGGAATGCAGACAACCGACCAGGGCTTCTGACCTAATGTCCAATCCTCATCTTCTTGTGGTGCACCCTGTTAGGGGCATCTAAGTGGATACTGAACAAATGAGGATGGGCTGGCAATTTGGAATTTAGCTGACCAAATTGTATTCTTATTGGCTTAAACCAAAATCCAAAATACAGATATTATAATTAGAAGCTAATTTTGCACAAGTTAAATTTAAAATGCCAATAAATTATATTGTTTAATCCCTCACTCAAGTCATTAAGAAGCCTTCCTTTATTCAAATTGTGAATAAATAAATTCAAATTGCGAATAAATAAATTCAAATTATGAATAAATATTTCTTACTTATGAATAGGTGTAATTGATGGGCTAGTGTTTAACTAATCAATATTTATTACAAATTTAACAAATTATACATTTTAGCATGAAATAATTTTAACAAGAATAGCAAAAAACGCTTTTGTTAATTTTTAATAGGGCATATATTCTCCATTAACAGCCAAAACAGTGGTACATCTTGACTGCATGTACCAGATAAAATGATCAAACACTTCTTGTGGGATATTTCCCCACTCTTCTGTGAGAACAATTTCGAGCTCTTGAAGTGACTGTGGTGGCAACAGTTGAGAAGAAACACAGCTACCTAAAGCATCCCAGGCATGTTTAATTGGATTACAATCCAGTGAACAGACAGGCCTGTTCATTTAATACTTTCTTCCTCAAGTCACTCTTGTACCAAATTTGCAAGGTATGGACGAGCATTGTCATTCATAAAAATGAATTCTTGGCCAATTGTAGCAGCATATGGATGAACTATAGGTTCCAAAATTATCATTGCGATACCTTTGGGCTGTCAAGGAACCGTTTCTTTCTGATCAAATAGAGATCAGTATCTCCATCTATACTTATTCCAGCCCATACCATCAAACTCCCACCTTGATATTGGGGTCTTTCACAAACAAACTGTGGATTATTTCTTGTTCCATTTTCACACATATCAAGATACACTGCTTATCTGGTTGTAGACTGAACCTGGACTCGTCACTAAAAAGTACACTAGCCCAATCTTCATTTGTTCATGCTGTTTTTATTTTTTATTTCATCTGTTTTTGTGTGTGAAGTATGAACTAATGTGTTTAGTACACCAATATAAACAAGTTTTTAACATATAATTTTCTATAAATAATTTATAACTTTTTTGCCCATATTTGCAATGGAAAACAGTGGTGATGATCTACTGAATGTCCCGTTTTCTGCCAGGGCTTTTGCAGATTGTGTGATTGTAGTCAGAGGTAAGCCTCGTCCTTATCTTCCAGTTTACTGTACAAGTACAAAGTTGCAAAAACTGTGTACATAGACACTTCTCTATTTCAGAATACAGTACAGTAGAATGATTAACTGGATGTGAAGTGCAGTAAAGACTTTTTTGTTGGTCTTGTTTGTTATTCTCCAAAGGGAAAGGCATTTGTAATAAGCACAGATATTCTGACCTTAATCATTTAGCTGCACATTGAAAAAACATGAGTGCTCCCAATCACATATTCATTCATTTTTAAATCGCAAGATGTTTGGAAGACCAAGAATTGAGACTCTCATTGACAAAGAAAAATTGAAATTACCCATCATACATTACTTACATCCTACAATTAATTGCATTAGACCAATTATGATGAGCACTCTTAAAACTTTCATGCATCGATAAACGTGCAATTATACAGTCCAGTTGATGTGAATTTTGTAGTTACATAAGCCACATGACAGCACACCCAACCTAAATGGGCACACGATGCAACTGATATATGTATATATGCTCACCATAAACAGATTTTTCTATAACAACCCAAAATTTGCAATAGTTTGCAGTAGAGGATAAGTGCTTATAGATGCCTGTACTGGTTCACATTATATTTATATGAAGCAGTCATTCGTTTCATAAAAACATATATTAGAACATTGCATAAATAACATACTGAGCAAGTCATCCCTTGTCAGATGTGTGCATTCGTGCAGTCTTAAATTAAATGCAACATTTCAGTTCACAAATTATTAATTATAATTCATAAAAATCAAGTGGATATTAGATCCAGCATTATTTCAAAGCCGAATGTAGAAACTATTAAAGTTTCATACAAAGTTTTGACCAGAGAGCTTACGGGAATATTCCTGCTGGCATTTACGAGTCGCCCTAGCGCAGTCCACTTTAGAAAACACTCACACTGCCCAGGCATCCGTATATATGCTTTCTAATTTGGTCCATTTTTTTTAAGGTTTCACTGGCCTGACAGCTGTTTCGAACTGGTTGGTTCTCCTCAGAGACCAGGCAGAAACCTTAAGAGAGTAAATATTCTCTTAAGAGTTCGAAACAGCTTTCAGGCCAGTGAAACCTTAAAAAAACATGGATCAAATTAGAAAACATATATATATGGATACCTGGGCAGCGTGCTTGTTTTCTAAAGTGGGCCACACTATGGCAACTCATAAATGCTGGTGAGAGTATTCCTGTAAGCTCTCTGGTCAACTTATTTGTGCGAAACTTTCATAGTTTCTATGTTCGATAATATCCACTTGATTTTTATAAATTTTGCATTGCCGAACTGAAGCCTTTTGGCTCTTCGTTTTAGAAAAAAAAATTAATTATGATTAATTTCTGTTGGCAAGGAACCTACCATCTGAAATGCTAATATTATTATTATTTGACACATCCAGGGAGTCCAAAGATTCATCGAGGGAGGGCACTTACTCCACATCTCTTGTCTCCACCATTCAAGCCACTAACTACAACGAACCGCAACTACTTTCATCATCCACACCAATGCCATCTATCACCGACTACCACCACCATTATTTTCACAGACAATCGCAAACATCCATGCCCAAGGCGGGATTCGAACTTGCAGCCTTTTATCTGGAGAGCGAATACGCTAACTGCTCGGCCAGCTAAATATTAACTAAGTACCATGGCATGTAATTGAGAAACTCAGATATATAACTAATACTCATACAGTTTTCTTTCTATGCATAAATACCACCATTCAGTACATAAATATCTTCCATTTCCTGTTGTGCACTCAAAGTATCTCTTAACTTCTACATATATTACATGACATCAAAATCCATTCCTAGTAGCATTTAACTGTTTTTCAACTCTTCTGCAAGTGAGTGACAAAAGTTCAAAGTGCCTAACAATATCTCCTTTAAAATATTATGGCCTATCAAATATCTGGAAATGGAAATTTATAATTAAAAATTCCCTTGAAACAACTGGCTTATGTATGAGATATGCAACACTGGTTGGTGGATAACAACAAATTAATTTTCTGAACTAGAATTAATATACTTTTTTATGATTTTGATATATAATAAAGCAGAAAGAATCGGTCCAAGAATTGCAATTTTTAAAGTGTGTGATGAGAGTTCTTGTTATTTTTCCCCCCCTTTAATAATATATTCAAGATTTGGTGATGAGTTTTTTGTTATTCATAATTTTGCCATTGAGAGGTATGTTATGATTTTTAGTATAATGCAATAACTGCTGTTACTGCATTACAGGCACAGATGATGGCATGTGAGCATTGTTCCCATTCACTGACTGAGCAAGATGTGCATGCTGTTAAAAATAGTATTCAGGTGAACGGCCCTCAGTCTACCCAACTACAAGATGCTGAGAAGCTAATTCGAGAACTTGAACTAGAATTAGCACAGACAAAACTGGCTCTGGTGGAAGCCGAGTGTAAAAATCAGGTATGTTGTCTCTTTTTCTCCAGTTAATAGTCAACACTCACTATAAAAAAAAAATAATAATAAAATATAAAAACACTACAGAGAAGTTCAGACAAGGCCACAGCATCACTATTATTCTGAAGAAAATTCACTGTAGCAAACTTTCCATCTCATCAAAGTATTCTTTTAGTTTTATAAGTTGTGTATAGGTGAGCTGACTGTAATTTCAGGTTATTCAGACTTATACTAGATATATTTGCTGAATAACTATTTAATTGTTATTCAGCAGTGTTAATGAATTGTTATTCATTAACAGTGCAGGATGGATTTTTTTTTCCCCAGTAGGGGAAAAACAGCATAACCATCTGCCATTGCCTGGTGTGCAAACCTGTTAACACTATTCTAATATTAGTTTAGCACACTTGGTTGTGATTTGTATCCAGTGACTGTAGTATGGGAAATGAAAGTCAATTTAATTACCTTTACCCATCTTCTTAATAACCATTAAGAATATGCTGAGGTAATTATATTAGTAAATTAGAGAAGAAATTTATAAACCACAAACTAAAATCTGTGAAGCAATACATTTCTTACAAAAAGAAACAATCCATATTAGAGAGATAGATGACTCCACAATGAATAGATTACATTATTGTAAACTCTAAATTATCTTTTAAAAGATTTTTATGAAATGTAGCTGATAATACTCTCTCAAATAATATTAGAAGAATGAAATGAAGTATTAAAAGAAATGAAAAAGTGAAAATCATCCATGAGAATCAAAAATCTTCCAGTTGAACATGTAAAATATGCAGGGTATAAATTTAAACAGAGATTCTTTACATCAACAAAATATATAATTATAACATTGATAAAATGCCCATTGACCGGAACCATGTAACTGTGATTCCCATTTTAAAAAAAAGTAAAGAATAGCTGTGAAAACTACAGAAGAATAAATTTATTAAATACAGGTTATAAAATATATGCAAAATGTACTAAAGAACAGAATCAATCCTGTCTTGAAAAAATTACAAATGAAGAACAAAATGGCTTTAGTAAAGGAAGATCCTACATATATCCACTCTGAAAATACTAATTGAGTGAAAGAAGAAAATTCAACTTAGAAATATATGTTGAATTTATAGACCATATGAAAATCTTTCATACACCATATAAAAAGAGATAAATTCTTTGGTATACTTAAAAAAAAAAAAAAAAGCTACGTATCTTTAAATTTATAAAACCCACTGTAAAACCTATATGAGAAAATAGTAATAAGGATAAAAAGAGGAAAGAACAGAACCAACAGGAAGACTTAGATAAGGATGTTCTCTATCCCGAATCTTATTATTACATAGACATCTCCAGAGAATTGGTAGTCTCTCAATGAGAGAAGCCATATGCATTTCAAAGTACTAACCATCATTTACGCAATATCTGCTTTGAATTGAATCACTAACAAAGTACTCATAACTGACTAAGTCATTCCACTCGTTCACCACTGTCCAAGTAAAAAATTTAGTCTTCATGTCCTTACTAACCCTTTGCTCAATTTCCAGGGTTGATCCCTGGTTTTGTATCCATCCACATATTCTCCATTTTATCAAGAGTTCCATGTGGCATCTCGTCAGATGCCTTTGCAAAGTTCAACAGTCTAGCCATTTCCTTTATCCAACTCAGTCATCACTTTTTTTTATATAAACATAAGCAAATTACTTTTATAAATTGTAAAATTTGATAAGTTATTTTTATCAGTTATGTTAAAGGTTGCTTGGTGAGTAAATTACTGAGATATGACCTGCTCTTCATAAAACCAGAAATTGGCTAACCAACTAACATTGATATAAAAAAGAAATTTTTTAGTATACATCTTAAAAATTATGGAAACAACTACTGTGTTAGAGTAAAACTTTAGTTTAATATAAAACAAAATAATCACTCGATGTTTTGACCTACACATTAAGGCCATCATCTGGGGTATACACATATGAAAAAAATTGATAAGGTATCTATATGGTATGCTAAAGCTACTGATCAACGGTTGCAACTATTGGCTTGACCTCTAGTGGGGGGAAAAAAAAAAAAACCTTCTACATCAAAGCTGGAGTCCTGTTATTATTATTATCTATTAGATTACAAATTAATTAATCAATGACTTCGAAGTTCTATAAAGAGTACAAAAACCTATCCTAGTGCAGATATTGCTTCTGATCATAACTTACTGGTGGCAGAGTTAAAACTTAGACTGAAAGCTATACTTAACAAACATCAACAAAAAAAGTTTAATTTAGGAAAATTAAAAAACATAGAGATAAGAAACAAATTGAGTCAAGATCTGAATCAAGAGCTAGCACTTATCAAGAATGATGACTGAAGAATGGAGAATATAAGACACAGGCCAGAAGAGTGACTAGTGTGGTACAGAAAGCAAAGCTGGAATATGAGAGGAGGTTGGCCCTAAGATCCAAAGAAAATCCTAGGGAATTTTTTAGCTATGTGGCCAGTAGGAGGAGAAATGACTGTGGAAGAATGATATTGTGGGATAAAAATGGGAACAGAGTGACTGATGCAGAGGACATAGTGGAATTGTTCAATGAACACTTTATTGGAGTATTTCATCCTAGAGGAGTCAGTTTTAATGCTAGAGGGATAGGGCTGATTCGAGGTTTAGAGGTACAGGAGGAGAGTGTGTTTCAGATACTGAGTACTCTGGATGTCAGTAAAGCTTTGGGACTGGATGGTATTTCACCACGAGTTTTGAGAGAATGTGCCAGGGAACTGACAGTGCCTTTAACCTGGCTTTTCAATGAAAGTCTGGCTTCGGCAAAGGTGCCCAGGGAATGGAAGGAAGGTAAGATAGTGCCATTGCATAAGGGTGGTAACAGACTGGAAGTGTCTAATTATAGGCCAGTCTGTGTGTCATCAGTAGTTATTAAGATCTTGGAGAAAGTAGTGAGGGACCATATACGACATTGGGCAGATGAGGGTAATGTTATCTGTGAGAATCAACATGGATTTGTGAAAGGGCGTTCTTGTTTTAGCAATATGCTAGCCTTTTATAATAAAGTTACAAGAACATTAGATGAGGGAAAGGCATATACTGCAATTTTCTTAGACTTAGCAAAGGCATTTGTCAGGGTGCCACATGATAAGCTGATATTTAAGTTGCAGCACATGGGTCTGGATGTCAGATTGGTCAACTGGATTCAGGATTGGCTGTCTGATAGGTATCAGAGAGTTGTGTATGGTGGAGCAGTTTCAAGGAAGCAGATGGTTACAAGTGGGGTCCCACAGGGCTCAGTACTAGGGCCTGTATTGTTTAACCTTTATATCAATGACATTGCCAGTGGATTGCAAGGGGATATTCAGTTGTTTGCAGATGATGCGAAGCTGGGAAGGATTATTAGTAATAGTGCAGATGTGGTAGCCCTGCAAGAGGATTTGAATAAGCTAGATAGATGGGCAAATGAATGGGGGTGTCAGTTTAATGCAGCAAAATGTAAGGTCTTAAGGTTTGGGACACTGCATACTCTATGGGAGGAGTTAAACTGGAGGAAGTAGGAGAGACAAGAGATCCGAGATTGATAGAAACCTGAAATTTAGGGGACATATTGCAAAGGTGGTGAAGGTAACACAGAGGATTGCTGCAATTATGAGAAGGACACTGACCTGCAGAGATAAGAGGGTTATCATTCCGTTGTATAAGTCTCTGATCAGACCACACTTGGACTATTGTTCTCAGATTTGGTCTCCAGGATTTGAAGGGGATTAATTAACTGTGGAAAGGATACAAAGACGGATGACAAAGATGGTTTCAGGACTGTACAAGGATAGTTACGAGGATCGGCTGAGGGAATGTGGACTGCAGAGTTTGGTGGATAGAAGGAGAGGCGATATGATTGAGACTTTTAAACTGTTGAGAGGTGGTTACACTGGGGAGTTCTTTAGCTTGTTGAACAGTGGGAAGGAGTGATGACAAGAGGCTATCCCTGGAAGTTACGAAAGGAAACTGTGAGCAAGAGGGTGAGGAGTGGTTTCTTTGCGTGGAGGGTGGTTGAACCGTGGAATGCATTGCCTGATGGAGTGGTGAGAGCGAGAACAGTCAATGAGTTTAAGGAGTGGTATGATAGATTTTGTGTTTCTTAGGCGGGGGACCTCCCCTCGATGAGTCTTGACAGACTTTATGTTCTTAGGAAGGACCTCCCACGATGAGTCTTTCGACTCCATGGAGGCCTGAATAATAATAATAATGACATAATGAGGGTTGATGAATCATGGAACAAATTAAAATCTGTCTTCATAGAGAAATGTATCAATACCTTGTGTCCTAATAGAGCAGTAAAAAAGAAAGATTGGATAACTGATGAAATTCTTTCTCTCATGGATCAACGCAGTTCATATAAAACTCATAGTCCAACAAAATATAAAGAGGTTCAGAAAATTATTAAATGCAAGATCAAAGAAGCAAAAGAAATCTGGATGAATGAAAAATGTAAAGAAATAGAAATTCTTCAGGAAAAGCATGACAATTTTAATGTACACAAAAAAAGCTGAAAGAGACCTTAGGTACAATATATTTAAGAGAAAACAATTCTGTATCCTTCGAAACGAAAAGGGAGAAATAATATCCGAAAAGATGACAAAATACAAGAATGGGTGAAATATATAGAACTCTTGACTGATAACAGACAGAACTCAGGAAATACTTATGAACATATGGAAGGTCCATGCATTCTAAGATCAGAGGTAGAATGTGCACTAAACTCAGCTAAAAATGGTAAAGCCTTAGCCCCGGAAATACTTATGAACATATGGAAGGTCCATGCATTCTAAGATCAGAGGTAGAATGTGCACTAAACTCAGCTAAAAATGGTAAAGCCTTAGGCCCGGATAGAATACCAGCAGAAATAGTAAAGTTATTAGAAGCTGACAACATTAATATATTAGTAAAGCTATTTAATAAGATCTACGATACAGGCATAATCCCTCAAGACTAGTTACAGTCGACCATCATCATGCTACCTAAAAAAGCAAATGTGAAAACTTGTAATGACTATAGAATGATCAGTCTAATGAGTCACGTTCTCAAAATGTTTCTGAAAATAATTCAAAAAAGAATATACAGAAAATGTGAAGACACCATCAGTGATACCCAATTCAGCTTTAGAAATGATTTGGGAAGAAGAGGCTCTTTTCTGTTTTCAGATCTTATTCCAAAAACGTATTGACCAAAACAAGGAAATATTCATTTGCTTCATCGACTTCGAGAAAACATTTGACAAAGTCCAACATGCTAAAATGATTGCTCTGTTAAAAAGAATTGGATTAGATCGTAAAGACATCAGGATCGTTGAAAACTTATGTTGGAATCAAAAGGCATCTGTTCAAGTTGATGACATTATTACAGACTCCATTAACATCAAACGAGGAGTAAGGCAAGGATGTGTGTTGTCACCTCTTCTTTTTAACGTATACTCAGAAGCCATATTTCAGAAAGTCTTGAAAGAAAGAAAGGAAGGGATTAGTGTAAATGATGAAATCATCAGTAACATCCGATGTGCTGATAACACAGCTTTCCTGACTGACAATATTCAGGATCTTCAAAACCTTTTGGAACTAATAAATGAAGACAGTGAAAAAATGGGATTAAAAATAAATATCACCAAAACTAAATTCATGGTCATAAGTAAGAAACCAATTCTTAATTCAGCACTTTCTTTAAATGGAAAACAAATATAAAGAGTAGCAAAGTTTAAATATCTTGGATGCTGGTTAAATGAAGATTGCAATCCAGAAATGGAAATAAAAATTAGAATTGAAATGACAAGAAAAAATTTTCTCTTGATGAAATCAACACTGTGTAACCGCAGTTTAAATTTAGAGCTTAGAGTATGCATGGTTAAATGCTATGTATGGTCTATACTGCTTTACGGTGCAGAAACTTGGACCTTGAAGACAACATCAATAAAAAGACGAAGTCTTTGAGATGTGGTTATACAGACGAATGTTAAAAATCCCATGGACAGCAAAAACGTCCAATCAGGAAGTACTGGAACAAATGGGGAAATCACGTGAACTTTTAGATACCATAAAAAGAAGGAAAACTGCATATCTTGGTCACCTACTTCGTAATGAAAAATATAAGATACTTCAATTGATTATAAAAGGGAAGATAAATAGAAGAAGAGGTCAAGGAAGACGAAGAAAATCTTGGTTGGCAGACATCAGACAGTGGACTTGCATGAACTCTGAGAGACTGCTCAGAGTGGCTGAGAATTGCTCAAAAATTACCAAGGTGGTCGCTGACCTCTGATAGGAGATGGCACTCAAAGAAGAAGGAGGTTACAAAATTAAATTAAGTTAGAAAGCAACATGTTCACACAGAAAAGTTGCTCATATAAGTATACATATAAATTAAAACAAACCAGTATGGATGGTGGCCAATAAAAGCCAAAAATTGCTTAGCGTCCTAAAGTCCAGGTTTGCTGGAAAACTTGAGGAGCTAGTTGAGCTGAATGTGTGCCATCCAAATTCTTGGGAATTTTATGCCACCATTGGCATGTTAAGAGTGTGACACCCTACACCAAATTGATTGGTAAAGTACTTGTTCTTTACATCATACAAAAACCTGGTATGAATGGAAATTAAAGAATGTAAAATTTTGATTAACCCTAATCTTAACAATAATGGTGGCATAAAAATCCCAAGAATTTGAATGGCACACATTCAGCTCACCTAGTTCTTCAGGTTTTGCAGCAAGCCTGGACTTGAGGACTCAAAGTAATTTTTCAGCTTTTATTGGCCACCATCCATACTGGTTTGTTTTAATTTATATGTATACTTATATGAGTAACTTTTTTGTGTCAAAATATTGCTTTCTAACTTAATTTCATTTTGTAACCTAATAGATAATAATAATAACAGGACTCTAGCTTTGATGTAGTAAGACTTTTTTTCCCACCAGACAGGCCAATAGTTGTACAGTTGACCTTTAGCATCCCATGTAGATTGTAGTGCAGCTTATTTCTCTGTATATATGTGTATACTCCAGATGATGACCTTAATGTGAAGGTCAAAATGTCGAGTGATTATTTTTAGTTTATATTAAACTGAAGTTTTTCTCTATGACGGTAGCTGTTTCCATAATTTTTAAGATGTATTGTGATCACTGTGTAAGCATTAATGAAAGGGGGAAAAAAATTAGTACATGATGAATAGGGGGATAACTAGATTTCACCTCTGGAAGTTGTGCAAGTGTGTCCAAATTTTTTGCTTGGAGATTGGTGAATGACTGGAATGGATTGCCAAAGCTAGTAGTGAATATCCTGACAGTAAATGAGTTAAAAGAGAGGTATGATTACATATTGTGTGAATAGTGGTTAGTGTGGATCTCCCATACTGAATCTTCTGACTTCATGGAGATACCTGTATAATAACAATAATGTTGCTTTACATCTGATTTAACATTGGTCCATCTTCCCACATCTCCACTAATTTCCAATTTGCAAATCACTCTACAGGGTTACACTTTACACCATATAAATAATGATAACATGTAATAATGTAATGAAATAATGATAAGATCTAACGGTAATGATAAAATGCCCCTTGGCATCTTATTACATGCATTTTTTTCTTTTATTTACATTGATTAAATAGAGATCCTCATTATATTTTAACTGGAAGGAGACCTCCACATAGCCTTTAAGGAATAACATAGAACTGAGTGGGGCTTGTTCTGTCCTAATGTCCATTTCTCACCTTCACATGGTACATCCCATTAGTAGTTTCCATTGACTGAACAAATGAGGATAGGCTGACAATTTGGCTGAATTAGCCATCCAAATTGTACTCTATTGGCTTAAATCAGAAATATGCAATCGATGAGATTTTGTGCCACTTGGGACATGACCAGATTATGCAAGATATCCCTGTTGTTTTCATTAGGGAAAACAGGGTGAACAGTGAAAATCAGCTACTGGAACAAACAAAACATCAGAGGGATTTCAGATAGGGGAACTATTAGCATAAAGATTATCAATGGAAATGAAATAGAACTTGCATAAGAACTAGAATATGAACAATTGAATAAGAACTATTCTATGTGGGCATAATTGGTGTTACTGAGACAAAGAAGACTAAGACAGGAGTGATGCTACTAAATAATAAAGGATATTATATTCAGGCAGTTGATTGGAGGACAATTTCAAATAAAGTTATGTGGGCTAGCTTCAAAATGGAAAAATGGACAATGAAACTTTGTGTAGATGGGTGAACACACAGAAGGCTCTTATAAGGAAGAAATGGAGGAATTTTTTGTGACATTAGAGAAGGAAGCAGGCATAAAAAAAAAAAATGGAAAAATGCACATTGAAAAGTTTTGGAGAAAAGGGCAAGGCTAACAGTAATGGTAAGTACCTGCTAGATTTCTTCAGGATACTGACTAGTCATTACAAACCAGCACCAACATAAAGATGTGCACAACTTTACAAATAGAGAAGACAGTGATATCTTCATGCTGATTCAAGATACAAGAATATGCAGAAAATTCGAAGTTAAAAGTGTTCATCACCTAATTTTAAGAGGGATTAAAAATGAATATCACATGGAAAAGAACAATATGTAAGAAAGTTAAAAATAATAATTAAAGCTGAGCAGCTTTTACAGGTGAACTGCAGACTCATCTATGCAAACATTATTCACAAAAAAAAATTAAACAGTTCAAAAACAAGAACCAAACCTTGGAGTCTCATTGACAAACTAGTTTCTCTCTTATTCCATATGACATTTATCCTGCCTGTTAATTCTGTTATCTATTGCCATTAATTTGGCATTTTCACTAAAAACTGCTTACCTAAATAACTGAAAAGTTTTACTTGCTCAGAAGGTTTTTACATCAAACCATCTCTCTGTCCATCCTTCAAATCTATCTGCTAATTTAAAGTATGTATTGCTTTGTATAATATCTTATTTACACTACAATGTTTTGATCAGCTTTTCGCTTGCACGTTATGTGCTTTTTTATCAGATCTACAGAACTTGAATATGAGCCCTTATATTTCTAGAATTTAAGGACTTGTATTCAATTTGTATACATCTGATAAAAAAAAAATAAAAAAAAGTGCAAATTTTTCTTAGCCTCTTAACCAGGTTTGATTTGCATAAATTGTAACCTTATTGCTCAGCAAAGAAGTTCCTGTTCAATTCTTACACTTTTTGCTGGTTACTATGAGAGTTTTCTGCTGTAATCATTCAGAAATTGATCCTCTGTTGACCATTCTCCTGAATTATTCTGCCTAACTCCACATTCATCTATTTCAGCTGCTTTTTCACATTTCAGATTTTTTTTTTTTTTTTTTTTTTTTTTTTTAAATCTCATGTATCACTACACATCCTCTTGACTATATTCCTCTTGGATATTTTCTCTTACTGTTCTGTCACTTCTTATCTCATTTTGGATCTTTCAAATTAATTACTCCAGACCAGAATAACCATATCTTCAGTTTTTATATCTCCTTTATCATCACTTCTACAACTATCTTTTATCCATCATATTTTATTAATATGGTGATACACCATTTTATTACTACTACAACTACTACTCCTTGGCATTACAGTCCATTTAGGACTGGGCCTGTCTTAGGATAGCCTTCCATTCTTCACGATTCTGTGCCTTGCTCCTCCTGTTCTTTACTCTCATTTTCTTTAAATCATCCTCCACATCTTCAAGCCATCTCCTTTTTGGTCGTCCTCTGGGCCTAGATCCACCTGGTCCATACATGAAGAAATTTTTTACGGCTCTGTCATCCTCCATTCGCTGAACATGTCCTAACCATTTCAGTCTTCTCACCTTTATTTCAGTAATAATATCCACTTCATTAAATTTCTCCATTATTTCTTTGTTATTCCTCTGGATCATAGCCATACAAAAGTATAGGTTTGAGGATTACTTTATATAGCTGGATTTTACTTTTTATCAAAATCAAATTAGATTTTAATAGTGGCTGAATACTATAATAAGTTCTATTTGCAGCAGCTATTCTATAGGTAATTTCAACTGACACATCATTGCTTTCTATTATTACTGAACCCAAATATTTGAATTGCTGGACTCGTTCAAAGGTTTCTTCATCTACCGTGAAACTTTAGCTGTTTCCAAAGTTTTGTTTATCTCTGGCAACAATTAAGTATTTTGTTTTAGTTTTGTTTGTTTGTAGTCTCATTTTCCTTGCCTCCTCTCTCATTTGTCTATAACTTTCTCTGAGGCTTCTCTCGGTCCTTGCAATACAGTCCACATCATCCACAAAGCCAAAAGCTGTAGACTTCTGTTCATAATATTTCCACCTCTGTTTATAATTACATTTTGTATTACCCTTTCAAGGCATAGGTTGAAAAGCATTGTTGATAGTTGATCTCCTTGTCGTAATCCTTTGGTAATCCTGAACTCAGGTGTGAGTTTGCCCTGTATTTGCACTCTATCCATAGTATTTCTGAGTGTCAATTTAACTAATCTTATCAGTTTAGGTGGAATTTGAAATTCCTTCATGACTTTAAATAGCTTATCTCTATTGATGTTATCATAGGCTTGTTTAAAGTCCACAACCAAATGGTGCAGATTGCTATTGAACTCGTAGCATTTCTCCATTATAGTTCGTACTGTAAAAATCTGGTCTGTTGTTGATCTATCATACCTAAAGCCACATTGGTAGTCGCCTGGTGTTTTTTCTATAAAGGGTTGCAATCTAGTTGCCAGTACCCTTGCAAATATTTTGTAAATTACTGCTAACAGTGATATTCCTCTATAATTTTGGCACAGAGACTTTCATTTTTCTTATGTATAGGAACGATAATAGCAGTGTTCCATTCAGTAGGCATAAACTCAGTTTCCCATACCTCTGACAAGCACTTATGTAATTTGATTAATAGTGATTGCCCACCATATTTTAATAGCTCAACTGGTATTCCATCTTCACCAGGTGCTTTATTATTTTTCATTCTCTTTAGGGCTAATTCCATCTAGTTTAATTCTGGTGCTTCCTCTGTCTCGGCTTTTCCCATACTTGCCAGGGGTTCGTTAAACTCATCTTCTTCTGGAAAGTTATTTTCCAAGCTTATTTTGTCCTGAAGGAGATCTTCAAAATATTCTGCCCACCTTCTCAAAATGTCCTCCTTTCTACCGAGCAAGTTGCCCTCATGGTCTCTGCAGAAAGTTGTTCTGGGTTGAAATCCACCTTTCCTCATCATCAAATTCCTGCCATGTACCCTCAAGGGGTGCACAGGATATGACAGTACTACATGAAAAAATTACATCATTACTAACTTCCTATCTACAATTTTCCTCCAAATCAGTCTTTTACTTGTCAAGACTCCAATATTATCATTATCAGATCTTATATTTATATCGTCTTAGGCACATTGTATCATATCAATCCACCTATATCTTGGTCTTCCTCTGGGTCGTTTTCCTGCCAACCTGGCAGAGAACACTTGTTTTGCTAATCTTTCCTCTCCCATTCTATTTAAATGACCATACCACCTGAGATTAGCTCTGCTAACGCATTCCTGGATGCTGACATTGTCAAGTTCTTTCCTAATATCCTCATTTTTAATATGATATTGCCATTGATGCCATCTGTTCACGCCTCGAATCTTTCTCAGTACTCTCATATCTGCGGTCTCTAGTCTTTGGTCAAGTGTTTTACTTCTGACCCAGCTCTCAGATCCATAAGTTAAAACTGGTTTGAACACTGTCTTGTATACAGCTAATTTAGTGTTCCGACTAATTTCTCTCTTACTACATATGAATTTATTCAATTGACTTCCCACCATACCAGCTTTGCTGATTCTGTTGTCTATTTCTATATTTAATTTACCATCTTCAGTAAAAATCGTGCCTAAGTAGCTGAAATGTTTTACTTGTTTCACAGGTTCTCCATTCACAACACAGTTGACATTTTCAATGATTCTGCCTATTTTCATTGTCTTTGTCTTTTTATTGCTGACCTTCATACCATATCTATTACAACAGCTATTCAATTTAGTCAGAGAATCTTGCAGACTTGTAGCGGATTTATTTAGAAGTATAACATCATCCGCATAAAGCAAAGAGCTGACATTAACATCTCCAATTTTGATATCAGGTTTAATACCACTTTCCTTCATATTGTGATCCATATAGATAATGAATAACAGAGGGGATAATGTACATCCTTGTCTCACACCAGATTTAACATTAAACCATCTTCCTGTACTTCCTTCAATTCTAACTGCTGACTTACAACTCAAATAAAGACTAAGTATTGCTTGATATAATGCCCCATTGACACCATATAACTGCAGCTTATTGAATAGCTTCTCTCTTGGCACCTTGTCATATGCCTTTTCCAAATCAACAAAACTTAAATACAGATCTTTGTTATATTCCCAGGCTTTCTTAACTATTTGTCGTAAAGTGAAGATCTGATCCTGACAGCCTCTATTTGGCCTGAATCCAGCTTGTTCTTCACCAAGCTTTTCTTCCACAATTCTTTTCAACCGTTTCTCAAGTATACTTGCATAGATCTTGCCAGGAACACTCAGTAGGGAAATACCTCTGTAATTCTCACATTCAGTTTTATTTCCCTTTTTTATATATGGGTACTATGAGAGCTCTACTCCAATCATCGGGAATTCGTCCCTCTGTCCAGGCTTTCTGAACTATGCAGTGCAGCCACTGTAAGACTTTTATACCACCATACTTCAGCATTTCTGGTCGAATATCATCTACTCCTGCTGCCTTTCCACATTTCAAGCCTTTGATGGCTTTTTCTAATTCAAGTATGGATATGTATTCCTGACTGCATACCTGGTCAGTGTTTTTTATCACTGTGCTGTCATCACTTCTTGTTTCATTTAGCAGTTTTTCAAAGTAATTACTCCATACTTCAAGGATATCTTTTTCTCCTGTTTTCATGTCACCTTTATCATCTCTAATTCCTTTTACAGCACTCTTTCCTCCATTCCTAAGCTTCTTCAACAACCTCCAGAATATTTTGCCACCTTCTTGATATTTATTTTCTATATTCTTGCCAAAGTCCTCCCATGACTTTTGTTTAGCTAGTTTTACACAGTGTTTAGCTTTCTTACATTTGTCTCTGTATTCTGTAAGAGTAAAAGCTGACTTATTTGCCAGGAACTTTTGATATGCTTTTTTTTTTTCCTTCACTGCCTCTTTAACTTCCTGTGTCCACCAGGGAGTTCTGATTTTTTTATCCTTGCACACAACCTCACCACATGCCTCTCTGGCAGAATCAATCAATGTTTTTTTCAGAGTTTGCCACTGAATCTCCAAGGCTTGATTCCTGTTCTCAAACTCTTTCATTTTCTTTTCAATAATCTTTCTGTATTTTAGTCTACAGTTCACATCTGAGAGCTGCTCAACTTTTATTCGCTTTAAAACTTTCTTACATGTTATTCTTTTCAATATGAAATTCAATTTTATCCTGCTCAAGACTAAATAGTGATCACTTCCAATTCCAAATCCTCTGTACACTCTGGTGTCCTGCACAAGGGAGAAAACATCACTATCAACAATAACATAGTCAATGAGACTTTTCTTATTCCTAGCCTCTTCTCTCCATGTGAATTTGTGCACATTTTTATGTTGGAACATGGTGTTAGTAATAACCAGTCCATGTCCTGAGCAGAAATCCAACAGATATTTGCCATTATTATTAGCTTTGCTCTTTTCACCAAATTTTCCCAAAGTATTTTTGTATATCTCACAATCATTTCCTACTCTGCTATTTAGATCCCCAACAAGGACCAACTTTTCCTTTTTCATTGTGTCAGTTGCTTTTTCTAAAGCGTCAAAAAATTCCTCCACTTCTACCTTAGTAGAACCTTCTGTGGGACCATAGGCACAAATAAGTCTCATTGTCCAGTTCCCCATTCTCATATTTGCCCACATTACTCTACTTGAGACTGACTGCCATTCAAGAAGATTAGCCTCATATTTTGTGTTGAATACTATGGCTACTCCTTCTCTTCCTTGATTGTCATTGCCTGAATATAACATTTTGTATTTATTGCTCAGAAAGATCTCACCAGTTTTGGTCTTTTTTGTTTCAGTCACCCCTATTATGTCGATCTGGTACTTATCTAATTCCTCAGCTAGCTCCATTTCTTTGCCATTCAGGCTTCTTATGTTGATAGTACCGATCTTTAACTCTGGTGATGTTGAGTTGGGGTTTGATTTCAGATTTTCAGATCCACCTTTCCTGTATTCTTCAAAATCTCAATTTCATTTAGCCTTGCCTTTTCCCATTCACTTTTTTTTCTTCTACACATCTTTTTGGCTTGTTTTCATTTTTTCTATATTCATTCTCATTTGCTCGAGTTTTTCATTCAAGCATCTTTATACGAGCTGTATTTCTGTCTTCAACACATTTACTACATTCCAAATCATACCATTCATTTCTTTTATCATTGTTTCTGAATCCCAGGACTTCTTCAGCCACTTTAGTAATTTTATTCTTGATCCCTTCCCATTTTTTATCTATAGTCATATCATTTGTATATTCATCCTCATTTTCTTCATTTATTTCTTCTCTCAATCTTTCAATATATTTTTGTCTGATTTTTCCATCTTTTAATTTTTGGATGTCATATCTTGGTGTTCTCTTTCCTCTACCTACTTTATTAATTTTTATCCTTTGTTTATATTTAATTCTTAACAAGTAATGATCCATATCACAATCTGCTCCTCTAAAATTTCTTACATCAATGATATCTGCCACATGTCGTCTATCAATCATCACATGATCTATCTGATTTTCCGTTATTCCATCTGCTGATCTCCAGGTAACTTTATGTACTTTTTTATGTGGAAAACAGGTTGTACATATGATCATATATCTTCTCCAATAATTCATAGAAATTCATCTTGTCTTCTTCACAAGAGTCCTCAGTTGGTGCATGTGCACATATAAGTGAAATATTGAATATCTTAAACTTTATTCTCAGTACACAAAGTCGATCATTAACTGGTCTAAAATCAAGAACCAAGTGTTTCCATTTTTTATTAACCAAAAATGCTGTACCAAAGAGTTTTTGATTTCCTCCACTGTAAAAAATAGTATGTGTTCTGGTATCAAATATGCCACTTCCTTTCCATATCACCTCCTGCAATGCTGTTATCCATACTCTATATCTCTGTAGTTCCTCACACACACTCTTCAATGTTCCTGGTCTTTCAGGCTCAGGACATTCCAGCTTCCAACCCAATATTCATAATCCTTTTGACTTTCTTAACAAGTTGAGTTTTTACAGGACAGGGTTGTTAGCCCTGCGCCCAACCTTACAAGAAGGAACCCAGCTATACCTCCGGGTACTGGGCACCCATTTTAGTCGTCTTTTACGACATGCATGGGCTACATTGGGACTATTCTTTAATTCTTTACATCACATGGGATATACACCATTTTATTACTTGCATGAAATATGACTTCTATGTTGATTTAACCTCAATATCTTCCTGGGTCCAGCTCATACCAATAAGACCTCAATAAAGGTTAAAATTGGTCTTTGTAGTGACCAATCTTGTAATACTTTTTGAATTATATGATACTGAGACAGTTGATATGAAGTCAGTAGCTATGCAAGTAGACTAATCATGAAGATATTTCATGCACAAACTTCTGTGCTTACACTTGAAACTACAAATACTACATATTAATGTATGTAATATATTATGTAATAAGTAAAAAAAAAATCTCCCCATTTAGGTTTATCATTAGACTCCCAGACATTTTGCCACTGTTATGATACTGTATTTATCTTCTTTGAATGATTAACCAGGTTTGACTTGTAGACTTTTTATTTACTAAAACAATGTTACTTTGACATGTTTTGCTGCCTTTATTGCTGACAGCATCATCAGGAAGATATTTAACATAAACAAAAAAAAAACCCTCAAATGTTTCCAGCAGCAATTATTTCTATACATTGAATTTATAGAAATAGAAATGTTGTCAACCATAAAGAAAGTGAAACGTGTCAAACCATTAATCATATCAAAGTTGATATAAACTCTCATAGTGAATTACTTAAAAAATGTATTTATCTTCTGTATTCATTACTGCTTATAAGGCTTTGTTACATAAAATAAGAAACTACAAAACTAAATGTGAATCACGTGGCTGGATGTACATACATTCAAATAAGATCAGCATTCCAAGTTTTCCAACTGAACTACTTTTTTGAGAGTGTTAACATTCATTGTGTATTATGCTATTGGCATTGATGCATAGTATTCCATCTTTGAATTGGTTGGTAGAACCATATACTTAAATGTTAGTTTGCCTTTTCTTTTTTTTTTTTTCATAAACTTACAAAAATTTATTTCAACATATTCTGATTTTTAGTTTAAAAAATATGTGTTCCAGAGTTTAGACTACCACATTTGAAGTAAGAATTCCTATAGTTATTACTGTTATCAACACCAGACCTCCATGTAGTCAAAAGACTCATTGTGGGAGGTACAAACTGTGCTTTAAACTCGTTCAATGTATTCACATTCACCACAATGTCAAGCAATGCATTTCACTCACCAACCACTCTGCTCCTGCTTACACACTTCCTTATATATCTTGAGTGTGGTAAGAAAAGCAAAAAAGGATTACGAAAGAACATTGGCCATGCAGGATAAAGAGAATCCTAAACAGTTTTTTAGATATGTAGCAAGTAAAAGGAAAAATGTACATTGCAGATTGATTTTAAAGAATGCCGATGGTAGGGAGGTAACTGAATCAGTTGAGATAGTTGAGTTACTGAGTGAGCACTTTGCAAAAGTATATCATCCAGGTGGTGACATTGCAGAAACGAATAAACCAGTAGATTATACGGGAATTGTGGTTAATGAAGTGGAGGTGAGTAGTCTATTGCATAACCTCAATGTCAATACATCTGTGGGATTGGATGGTATACCAGCTCGTGTTGTACGAGAAGCAGCTAAAGAATTGTCAGTACCCTTGACCATTTTGTTTAATTTGAGTCTCAGGTCTGGGTTAGTCCCGAGCGGGTGGAAAGAGGGGAAAATAGTTCCACTGCATAAAGGTGGTTCCAAGACCGCTGTTGTAAATTACCGACCGATTAGCATATCAGGAATCATTGTCAAGGTCTTAGAGAAATTAGTCAAGAAAAGAATACAGGATTGGATAGATGAAAATGGGATATTGTATGGGGGACAACATGGTTTTGTGAAGGGTAGATCATGCCTCAGTAACTTGCTCACGTTTTATAACACAGTGACGGCTGAACTGGATAGGGGTAATGGGTTTACAGTGATACTACTGGACCTTGCCAAGGCCTTTGACAGGATACCACATGGAACCCTAATCAGTAAACTGGAGCAGATGGGGATAGATATAGGGTTGGTAAGATGGATAGGAGGGTGGTTGAAGGAGAGATACCAAAGAGTGGTTTATTCAGGAGTGGAGTCAAAAAGACGTCTTGTGACTAGTGGAGTGCCATAGGGCTCTGTTCTTGGACCACTGCTTTTCAATTTGTTCATCAATGATATTGGAAAGGATCTGAGAAGAAGTGTTCACTTGTTTGCTGATGATGCAAAGTTGGGTAGAGCAATTGTGAGTGCAGATGATTTGGATGGTTTGGAGGACTGGGCTAGGAAAAATGGATGTCAATTTAATGTGGCAAAGTGTAAGGTTATGGATAGGGGTAATGGGGGTGAAAAGAATAGCAGCAGTATATCGCATTGGTGGAACCATACTCCAGGAGATTGATGAGGCCAGGGATTTGGGAGTGTTGGTGGATAGGGAGTTGAAGTTTAGGGGGCACATTGCAAAAGTAACTAAAACAGCTCACCAAATCACTTGGCTTCTGAAAAATACTTTAACATGCAGAGACGAACAAGTTGTTGTTCCTCTGTATCGAGCCTTGATAAGACCCCATCTGGACTTCTGTGCCCAGCTATGGGCACCAGGGTTTCTTCGTGATGGGGAGGAAGTGGAGAGGGTCCAGAGACGAGTGACCAAGATGATAGCAGGTCTGTGGAATGAACCTTATGAGAATAGGTTGAAGATTTGTGGGTTGCAGAAATTGGACGATAGGCGAAGGAGGGGTGATATGATTGAGACATTCAAATTACTGAAGGGTTTTTATAAGATTGATCCAGAAGATATTTTTGAAAATATGACTGGTGGTGGGAGGACTAGGGCCATGCATGGAAGCTGGGCAAGAGCGTGGTTGACAAGGGTGTTAGAGCTAGGTTCTTTACTTGGAGAGTGGTAAATGAGTGGAATAAGCTTCCAGAGTCTGTTGTGGGTGCTACGACCGTGAATGAGTTCAAGGCAAGGTATGATAGATACTGTGTGAATGTAGAATAGTTGTTCTTGACATGATGTTAGGGCCTCCCTCGATGAGTCTGTCGACTCCTTGGAGTTTCCCGGAACAATAATAATAATAATAATAATAATCTTTCAAGGATATCCCCTTGTTCTACGCCCTTCTCCCATTCTATGAAAAATTTCTTCCACATTAACCCATAACAACCCTTTACCAACTTAAATGTCTCAATTATATCCCCTCTCTTCCTCTTATTCACAAGATTTGCAAACTACATTTCCTCAATCTGTCTTCATATCCTATAACCAATTATGACCTTAGTCTTCTCTGGTCCCTTTCCAGTATGTCCACATCGTGATGAAAACCAGGAGACCAAATCTGTGTACAGTTAAACATTGAGAAATGTCTTTGTTTAGCACAGGTTGTAATTTGTCTCTGAGCTGAATTATGCTGTATGTATTAATTAAAATTGTATAAATAAATAATGATATGAAATATTTAATTACCATATTTATTTCCAAGACAGAACTAGATGGTTCAGTATAAGAAGAATTCATTATGATGATATTTTTTTCAACTCTAATAAGATTCGCCATTATGAACTCATCTGCCATAAGAACCACCATTCTTTATTTCCTTTTATTATTTCTGTTGGTCAGAATTTTTATTTTATATCACATTTTGTCATCATCATATCCTGTTGTTTTATGCTCGTTGCTTATATTACTGATTATTTTACATTTTAGGACTTTACACATCAGCTAAATAATGCACTTGCTGAACTTCAGGCATCTCGAAACACCTGGTTCCATAAAACAGTTGCTTCCATTCGTGATGTCACCAGTGGCCGTGAGAACAAGGAAAATACCTGAACTCTGTTTTCCACCAAAATTTAATTTCTTACCTGTGTGCAGGAAATTTTCTATTTGCAGA
This sequence comes from Typopeltis vanoorti, assembly GCF_054136105.1. Classification (NCBI taxonomy): domain Eukaryota; kingdom Metazoa; phylum Arthropoda; class Arachnida; order Uropygi; family Thelyphonidae; genus Typopeltis; species Typopeltis vanoorti. The sequence continues at coordinate 10,812,824 of NC_143556.1, forward strand.
TAAGAGGATGTGTGTGTGTGTGTGTGTGTGTGTGTGTGTGTGTGTGTGTGTGTGTGTGTGTGTGTGTGTGTGTGTGTGTGTGTGTGTGTATATATATATATATATAAATATATGTATATATTTATATCTGTATGTATGCTCATATGTATTTGGCTAGGTGTGTGAGTAAGATATAAAAAAGTTCATGCACATAATTATCAGTACATGCATGATATTGCAGGTGAACTGTAATATGCAGCATAAAAGCTAAAGTTTTGGCTAATGTTATGCAATTTGTGAGTACTTCTGAATACCAGAAATTGTGTGCAGATTTGTTTATACATTGCTAGGCACATATGAATGCTATGTGTGTACTTATGTATATGTATATATACACAGTATATATTATATGTATACATACATATAGTATTTCTTTTAATAAGTCGATTAATATTTGCCAGTTAATATCCTCTGAAAAAAATAATTCTAGTCATTTTGAACCATCATTCATACAGAGGACTAGTTCAACATATTTCATTTCTGAAGAGAATTCTAATGTTCCTAAGCTGTCGTGATTTCAAGTTTTGCAATGAATTCCTGTATTACATGCAAATTTTGTAATACATTAGTCAGATGAAAGGTGCGTCTATTCGGGTATCATTTTTTTACCTTGTTGGTTAACAGTAATAGTAGTAGTTGTCATTTTTATTTGCAGTTGTCATTTTTGTTTTAGTTATTTGGAACTGTTGAGCAGTTGCCTAAGCATATATAACACTTTTGTTTAATTGTGCACATTTGATATATGCACAGATATTATCATCATATGTTGTGTAATATACATAATGATATTTATGGAGTTTACTAATAATTTATATCGACTGCTTATATAAAGTAGAGTTATTCATGTAAATGAAAAATTTATTTCACTATTTTATACGTTGTTATTAATTTAACAGTAAAAAAGTAAATAAGTGTTACAGGTCTAAACTGTAAGTGTAAATATTTTATTCCTGTAAATTTTATCTAATACCTCAAATTGATTGAGCATCGCCATATGATTAATGAAAAAAGGAGTACCGGTGAATATCTTTTGCTATTTTTCATAATCATCTGTATTGGACTCATTTGGTTTGTTTAGCATCATATTCAGAATACACAGTTTCCATATCCAACAATGCATTTATGAATAAATAGACGTAGAAGCTGGATTCCCAAATGATATTAGCTTTCTTATATCATAGCATTGTTTGAACCATTCTAAGACACATTGAAATTCTGAGTAAACATTTATTTGAAGTAATTTAATGTTTTGATAGGACAAATAAAAGCTTTTTTTTTTCTTTTTTTTTCTTAGTTTTTCTCTTGTGGGGAAAAAAAAAGCACTTTTGTGGTGAAGCCTTAACAACAAATTATGTTATATACAGTAGAGATATACTGTGGATTAGTTATCTATTGATGGTGTAATTCATTACCAAAATCAGAACGAGCAAAGAATTAGTCCTCTCAATCTCTATAGTAAGATAGTATGTAGAAATATCGTCTCCCTTATAAATGTTTTCTTCCATTTGGAATTGGAGAAAGAATTCACTATCCTCAAATGGAATGAAAAGAATTATAATTTGCATTCATTACATTGATTGTTTCAAGCCAGGTGATTATTATCACCCATTCTGAAACATTACTCTGTTTATTAGAGGTTGAAAATGGCTCAAAAAAGATTCCAGATTTGTTATTCAGAGCAGAATTATCCATCTCTTAACCTACTTAGCAATGTGCAGTAGGTTTCTAAGCTTTCTTTAATGGGTTTGTCAAAAAAAAAAAAAAAAAATTAACGCTTTCCATATTATCGTGTTCAGTTCATAATTTATAAATCATCTGCAAGCAAATATACAGTCAGGTCTACTTTGTTATCTAAATAAATAAACAAATATAAATATTATCAACATAATTATTATATGGAATATGATAGAAAAGCATTTAGTTGGTAACTTCCAACATTATTTAAGAAAATAGCTTCCAAACTTTATGTAGTGACGATTTCATTTCCCCTCTAATATATGAAACAGTCTAGTTGTAGTCCTTTCTTTCTGTTAAACAATTTTCACTAAAACAACTCAGTTGAAATTTAAATTTAACATTTGAATTTGGATTATTACACTGGTGAGGAACCAGATTTCTTTCTTAATCCTTCCTCTTTTACAGTGTTGAGGTAAGTATTCTTGCAACCGCAACCGTACTCGAGGATAAGGTGGTTAGCCCTATGCCTCCCCAGTGTGTTCTGTGTCTGTAGATGCATGTATTCACGGGACTGGTTTGTTCTAGAGTATGAAAAAACCCAAGTTTCCGGGTTAAAAAAGAAAACCCTATCTTCTTATGAGATCAGCTAACTCGCATTTTGTCGAAAGAGACCAGATAAAAGTTCCTCATGTCGCTGACAGGAATTGAACCCAGGTCTTTCCGAACAAAGGGCTTCATCTGTACCAACTGAACTGAGCTACGGAGGCTCAGAACCAGATTACAAATTAATATATTGCTGATCAGTTAGCACTTAATTTGTAATTAGGTATATGTAAAAAAGTACTATTTGACTCATAGGATATAGAGCACACCACTTTTTTAAAAGCAAAGTTTTGTACCTTTTCAGCTGACAGAAATATGAAACTTGAATTTTTGGAATATCAACTACTAGGTTGACTCCCGCTATGGCAGACATGATCATAGAGACCAAAGCAATTTGTTACATTGCAAAGTTCAAGTTCTTGGCGAATTTTATTTAAATTAGCATTCTTTCTATGGGACCTTGGAATTATTTGCTGTGATATGAGTTGACTGTCGAAAGAGACCAGATATAACTTTAAAAAAAAATAATAATTAAAAAATTAAAATCATATTGGACATTTATAAATAACTGGACTGTCAGCAGAAAACAAGCCATACAGACTAAATAATGGAAAATATCTAAGTCTAATGAAGTTAAGTTGATAGCCTTGGATCAACTGTCAGTAATGGCTCAGAGTGGAGGTGGGTTATCCATCAAATCTTCAAAAAGTTTGGCCTTACATTTTTTTTATATTTTTTATGGAGTTGAGAGGGAATATGCTGCATGATTTTTCTCTGGCTTTACTTAGAGTAAAGAAAATGTGGAGTTCTATACTGTTCATTCAATTATATCTACAATGATGGAAACAATCAGAAGTATGTGAAAAGTGTGTTACATTTTAACTTAGGTTTTTGCTTCTTTTATAGAATATTTCATCCAAGTCACTTTAAAACTAACACAATTATTCAGATAAATAATTATATATTATTGTACTAAGAAGTTGCTTTGCATAACATATTGAAGACAGTCTAAACAGGGATGATTGATCTTATGTTTTTGATCTTTATTATAAAGAGTTGAATACTGTAATCATAATGCTGGCTGAATTCGCAGACCGAACTTAGTTCTTTAAGATGCAGTATTCCATTTTCTTTGAAGTCACAAATAAAGCATTCCATAACTTGAACATTTTTAGGAGATATCAGGGATTTATTCCATGAAAAAATGATTTATTTTTTGAATTGTGATTTATTCAAAATCCTCATAAAATCACTTGCAAGGATAATATTCCTAAAAGAAGTTAAATTTGGCTTCCCTGTTAATGTAAATAATAAATTGTACATAAAAATAAATAACTGCCAGAGATATTATAGATACAGTTTAATACCTCATTAGTATGAATAATGAATACCTAAATAGTGTATTTATGTTTTTTATGAAAAACTTAATTGCCTCTTGTGTTTAACAGATGTTTTTGGAGATATAAATGTCTTCTATTTAGTATATGTAAGAATCCAATTTTTGCTATAGTAAAAATTATTTCTAAAGTGAGCCTGGAGTGTTTGATTTCAAAAGAACCTATAAAATTTCAGGACACATTATGCATATTACTTATAGCATAACTAACTATAGTTGGCCATTGCATAGTTAGGTATATTGTATAGCAATGCTAGTAGTGATTAGGTCAGTTATAAATTGTAAGTGGATAACAAAAATTAGATTTAACTATAGTTTAACATGCACATTCAGAAGCAATTACTTAAATTGGATATGAATCCACACAGCATTTGATATTAGTAGCAATCATTTCATGACATAACTACTCTACCACACCTGTTGGTTGCTTGCCATGGAAAAACACCTCTCTCTCTCTGTGTGCACAGACATATTCAGTTATACTGATTGATAGAAATAGTTTAAACTATTATTTATTACAATATTTAATCAAATTTTAATATTTTTAAAAGTCATAATGAATACCATTGCCTACAATGCATATCATCATAATTTATAATAGAATTCAAGTCAAGCAGCTTTGACATCTGGATTGGAGACTCAAATATTATTGGAGGAAATGTGCAAGAGCTTGAAAACTAATAAAATCCAGTGATAAAATCTGAAGGAAACATTGATTGATGAGCTAGGGAAGCATGTAGTGAAGTCATCTGGAAAGATAGAAAAAGCAAACCTTCATAGTGAACACAATAATTTCAAGTGGAGAATAAGAAATCACATCAGGAGTTCATGTACGAGGGTGGTCTGAAAAGTTCTCAGCCACGATCATAGATGGCAACACTATCGGCAAGATTTTTTTTGTATAAGATCGTACATCTGTCATAATCATCCATGTGAAATTGCAAGTTATTCTATCAAGTAGTTTGTTTTATACAGTTGCTGAAGCAAAAGTGTTGTCTGTATTCCTTGAAATTGATAAAATTGAGTATCATGCGGTTATAAAATTCTTTGTAAAAGAAGGTTTAATGCCAAAAGAAATTCATTCAAAGTTCATAAAAGTTTATGAGCATGCTTCTCCTTCATTTTCAACAATTAAGAAATGGGCTGCCGAATTTAAACATGGCCATACTAGCCTTAAAGATGATCTACGTGAAGGATGTCCAAAAAGTGTAACAACACCTGAAATCGTTGATCAAGTGCACGATACGGTATTCGATGACCGACGAGTCAAAGTGTGAAATTGCTAAGACTATTGGCATTTCAAAAGAACATGTAGGATATATTTTTGCATTAAGAATTGCATATGAAAAAGCTTTGTGCAAGATGGGTGCTGCGCTTGCTCTCAGCATATCAAAAACGCACTTGCATCAAAATCTTTGAAGATGATCCACGTGAAGCCTTGAAAATGATCCATGTGAAGGCCATCCAAAAAAGTGCAACAATATCAGAAATCATTGATTAAGTGCACGATATGGTATTGGATGACCGGCGAGTCAAAGTGCTTGAAATTGCTGAGACATAGGCATTTCAAAAGAACGTGTAGGATATATTTTGCATGAAACATTGCATATGAGAAAGCTTTGTGCAAGATGGGTGTCGCGCTTGCTCACAGCAGATCAAAAACGTACTCGCATGAAAATCTCTGAACAGTGCTTGGAGCGTTTTAGCAAGAATAAAACTGATTTTGTGCATTGATTTGTTATTATGGATGAGACTTGGATTCACCATTACACAAGAATAGCAGTCAAAACAGTGGACAGAAGCCAGTTGTTCAGCACCAAAGAAGACAAAGTCGGTTCTATCAGCAGGAAATGTCATGGATTGGTGTTTTGGGATGCTAAAGACATTTAGTTTATTAATTATCTTGAAAAGGGTAAAACAATATCCGGGGAATATTATCCCAATCTTTTAACCAGACTATACATGAAAAAATTCATGAGAAAAGACCCCGTTTGCAGAAGTAAAAAATTATCTTTCATCAGGACAATGTACCTGCCCACCAAGGTGTTTTGGCAATGGGAAAATTAAGGGATCTGCACTATGAATTGTTGGAACGTCCACCCTATTCCCTAGATTTGACTCCCTTTGACGTCTATCTCTTCCCAAAACTAAAACCCTTGCTTGTCATAATTTTTCTTTGAAATCAAGAAGTGATTGCAGCTGTAGAGAGATATTTTGCAGATCTTACTGAGAACCACTACAGGGATGGGATAATGGCACTGGAGCATTGCTGGAATAAATGTATTAGTCTTAAGTGAGATTATGTTGAAAAATATAAATAATTTTGAAATTATAAATTCGTTTTTTCATTGTTAGGCCAAGAACTTTTCAGACCACCCTCATAAGTATGCATGTGACCCAAGAGAACAGAGACGAATGTAGGAAAACTAAGTTATGTGTAAAAGTAATAAAAGTCATTGGTAGACTTTGGGAATATAAAGATGAAAATTATAGAGAGGAATAATTTTCATCCTGCAAAACAAGCAAACTGGCCAAAAGAACACATGCAGTTTACAGGCATAGCAGACAGAGCAGCTAATCATATTTGCACAATCACAAGCAGTATCAGGTTTCTAAAAAGCCAAGTTACTTGGCCATTGACAGGTCATTGAGCTTAGTACGAAGGAAGGATGGATGGATATCATGAAAGTGACAAAATGTTTTTGAGGCTACTAAGAAAAACTTAGAGAAGATTAAAGCATAAAAAATGAAGATAAAGATTTCAAGCCTCTAGTAAAGAGGGCTTGCACTAGGTGATGAAATTCATCTACCACTTAGATCACTAAAAACACACGTAATAACCACAGTAATGACTATTTAATTCATAAATATTTCATCCCAAGTATCTTGGGACATCATCAGTACAGTAGTTTAAACAATACTAGGAATAACATACAGTTAGGGTGCATGATTACAATGGAATCTCAATATGCGCGCAGTAACGTGTTATAGAAGTAAGTTAAATATAACTGAAAAAAATAACAATAAAATAAAATAATTTTATGTATGTAAACATGTATGCCACAGTGGGATTTGAACCTACGCCTTGACAGTTCTTCTGAGGTTTTTATTATTATCAAACAGGCTTGGATGACGAAATGATTTTTTTTTGTTTTTTTTTCAAGCCAGTAGTGGCTTACAAAAATATGTTTGGTTGGGTTTAAAACCTTTCATGAGTGGAACACATAAAAATAAATAAAATAAAATTCACCCATTTTTACAAAGCAGGCATTAACATTAACCACAAAATTGGCAAAATATGGCTATTTGATATTCTAATGAATGCAATAAATTTAACGTTATCGAAATAAATTACATTACCTGTGTAGCCTAGTTTCAAATCTAGTCGTCAACTAGAGGAACATTTTCTAAGCCTTTCTTTGACCAGTTTCCGAGTTAGTCGATCTCTGGCATGGGCAAGCGGGTTTTTTGTCCCATAAACTCAAGATAATCAACCGTAGAACCCACACTATCTCTTCTTCCTTTTTCCTTCTTTTACCTTGCAGTGTTGAGGGTTTTTTATTCATTTAACTGCAAGCATACTGAAGGATAAGGAAGGAAAAAGCTTAATATCATCAAAAGGCTTTGTGGAACAAAGTGGGGTGCAAAACTGAAGACACTCAAAACTACATAATACTGCACTCATACGACCTAATATGGTCATCAATCTGGGCTCCAGCTTCTACTAACTCAAAAGTAAAACTTGACAGAGTACAATCAAGAGCAGCAAAAATTATTATAGGTGCAGTCTCATCTGCAAATAATTTAAAAGCGCAACAAGAGTGTGGACTTCACATATTAGAAGACAGAAGAAAACTTTCCACAGTTAAATTGAATAACAGAATCAGGAGCCAACGACAAGATCACATCTCACTCAGGACTTTAGATGCCTGGACAAGAAAATCTATACTAAAGAGATCATCCACTTTACAATGTGATCATGAAAATTAGAAAACAGATTGACTTAGAACACCTGTCCATTGAAATAAGCAAAGAGCTATTCATTTCCAGTATTCTACCAAAAAACACAATGATAAACAAATTTCCTAGAACCTTGTTCAAAAAAAGATTCACAGGAAGAAAATAAAAGGACTTGACACTATACATCACTTAAATAATGTAAACCATGTCATTGCCTATGGTGATGGATCATCTGATGAAGCAATCAACCAAGAGGTTCAGGGTGTTTTTAACTCTATCTAGAGGTGAGATAATGCAAATCAAAACCACAGCTGGCAAAATAGCTTCAAACTTCACTTGTGAAATTCATACAAACAGCTTTCAAGTTCTGTCTCTCTAATCTGATAATAAACATTGCAGAAGGAATAACCATCTACAGTGACTCTAAATCTGCACTTGAAGCATTAAAAAATGGAAAAACAAAACTCTCAGGAAATTCATGAATAATTAACGTTAAATTTGAAAAATAACTGTATACTGCAATGGATACCAGCCCATGTAAATATTGAAGGCTATGAAAGAGCAGACAGTCTAACCAAAGAAGCAAGATACTTACCTCAAAAATTACACCCACTATCATTAACTGATGCTAACTCTGTCGCCAAAATAAGATTGGTAAATCAAATACTCAAGAAGAAGAATGAAATCATTGAAATTAATGAAAATAGAGAAATACCCACAATCATCAGACTAAGGATGGAACATTTTCAAGGCATGCAAATTCAGCCAGATGTTAGTAGGAACTAAGGAAGCATGCAAGAACTGTCCAAGAGTTGAACTAACACCTGTCCACATCTATTCTTATCCAGCTATTGCTGCTGCTCTACAGAAAATTGACAACCCTAGAGAACAGCTCTACTGCAAAGTTCCACAGATTGCCAAAGCAGTTCCACAGTCATATCTAGAAGCTCTTCAATAGACTCGACAACAACAACTTTGCTAGTGCCTTTTATAATGTGACCGTTTTGATAACTGGTAAAATACCCTGTTACTAGCACAATACTGTGACAGTCCTTTGCTACTGAAAGTGTCTTGAAAAGGGGAAGGTTGCATATGACAGTAGTGTGGGTGAACTAATCCAAAATTCCTTGCTCCAGAGCTCAAAGTTGAGCTTGGATGATAGACTCAATTAACTTATGAGCAGTATTTTGATTTTTAGGTAGCAGATATGAGATTTTCAAAGTGAGCAAAGGAAAGATGCAGTGCCTAAAGCAGGAATGGAAACCATGTTTACTATAGGTTTACAAAAAAAAATTTCTTAGGTTGGGAGTCTCTATAATAAATTAATGAAAACTATTTTGGTAATGGAAATACCCCTCTATCCAACATTGGCTAAAATCAAGATTTAAACTAAATGAGATTTATTACCTTAAAAAGGATAATGAGATATATAAAATAGACATATACCTATGTATTTTTTTGAAGGTTAGGGATGACATTGTATTTGCTAATTCATAATCCTTTTTAATGTAATAAATCTCTGTTTATATCTTGTTTTTAGCATAAGTTTGATAAAGGGGTAGCTCCATTACCAAAATAACTTAAGATTTTTCCAGTGTACAGTTAGTTATTAGAACATCGTGAAAATTTTCACAAAAATCCAAAGTGTTAATACACTAGTGAGTTTTCTGAATTCTGACCCACTCTGAGAAAACAATGGAAAAAGTTTAGGTTTCTTTTTTTTTTTTTTTGCTATAGTCAGCATTATGTAAATAAAATGTATGATGAAATGGAATGTCTGTTTGATTTTTTTACTTTACTCATCAATTAAAAATTCCCATTTATCATGGATGAGCTGGCAAGTGCTTATATACATGCACACAAACAAATTAGGGATTCATCCATTCCATTGCAAAATTCGGCCAGACATGCTTTTCCAAGATAAAATGTTTTCATGTAATATTATTAAAATAAACATCTGTTGCAGAAATGAAGAGTATTAATATTCCAATAGGCATATTTGATTTATTTCTGTTATCAAAATGTTAGCCTTTTTTTCATTAAGGACCAATAGTGATAGCTTTTGCATGCAGTCAACTATACTGGAATTGAATACAGTTAATACTTTTTGCTAATCTTATGTGTTATTAACAGTGTTACATATTATACTTTTATATATTTTTGAATTAACATTTATTCCTACATTTACAAGATTTAAATTAGCTATTAAAATTAATGGTCATGCCAGAAGATGTAAATTTAGTAAATTGATGACGAAAGAATTTTCTTTTCTAAAAAAAAAAAAGTAGTTCAACAGTTTTTCTGTTGAGCATGGAGGACATTCTGATATTTTGCAACACATCAAAGGAAATGAAGAAACTCCAGCTAAACAAGCAAAATTCAAGTGAACTTGATTTTGAAAATTTTATTTATCACTAGGTTAGACTATAATAGATTTAGTTTAATCCTTTATCCCAGTGAGAGCAAACAAAGTTTGCGCCTGAAAATATCTTCAGGACTAAATATAGTGTTGTACTATCTTATCCAGTAAGTAGTGTAACACCAAGGCAACTCGTGGCAAAGGTGGAGCAAGCTACCAGGCACTTCTAACCCAGTATCTCCCATAATGCAAAACACATTTCCTATGTGGATATGTATACTGTTATGCATTAAAGGGATTGGCCATCTACCCAGACTAGTTTCGACCTTTATTGAGGTCTCTTCAGTGGGAGCCAGGCCCAGAGCTGGAGATACCAGGCAGAAGCAGTAGCAAGTCATCTGTGCCTATGGGAGTTGCCAAAAGGTTTATCACCTTTTTTAAGAATTATTACTCTGGATTTAGAGAAAGATGTTGAAAATTTATTTATCACTAGGTTAGACTATAATAGATTTAGTTTAATCCTTTATCCCAGTGAGAGCAAACAAAGTTTGCGCCTGAAAATATCTTCAGGACTAAATATAGTGTTGTACTATCTTATCCAGTAAGTAGTGTAACACCAAGGCAACTCGTGGCAAAGGTGGAGCAAGCTACCAGGCACTTCTAACCCAGTATCTCCCATAATGCAAAACACATTTCCTATGTGGATATGTATACTGTTATGCATTAAAGGGATTGGCCATCTACCCAGACTAGTTTCGACCTTTATTGAGGAAATACTGGGTTAGAAGTGCCTGGTAGCTTGCTCCACCTTTGCCACGAGTTGCCTTGGTGTTACACTACTTACTGGATAAGATAGTACAACACTATATTTAGTCCTGAAGATATTTTCAGGCGCAAACTTTGTTTGCTCTCACTGGGATAAAGGATTAAACTAAATCTATTATAGTCTAACCTAGTGATAAATAAATTTTCAACATCTTTCTCTAAATCCAGAGTAATAATTCTTAAAAAAGGTGATAAACCTTTTGGCAACTCCCATAGGCACAGATGACTTGCTACTGCTTCTGCCTGGTATCTCCAGCTCTGGGCCTGGCTCCCACTGAAGAGACCTCAATAAAGGTCGAAACTAGTCTGGGTAGATGGCCAATCCCTTTAATGCATAACAGTATACATATCCACATAGGAAATGTGTTTTGCATTATGGGAGATACTGGGTTAGAAGTGCCTGGTAGCTTGCTCCACCTTTGCCACGAGTTGCCTTGGTGTTACACTACTTACTGGATAAGATAGTACAACACTATATTTAGTCCTGAAGATATTTTCAGGCGCAAACTTTGTTTGCTCTCACTGGGATAAAGGATTAAACTAAATCTATTATAGTCTAACCTAGTGATAAATAAATTTTCAACATCTTTCTCTAAATCCAGAGTAATAATTCTTAAAAAAGGTGATAAACCTTTTGGCAACTCCCATAGGCACAGATGACTTGCTACTGCTTCTGCCTGGTATCTCCAGCTCTGGGCCTGGCTCCCACTGAAGAGACCTCAATAAAGGTCGAAACTAGTCTGGGTAGATGGCCAATCCCTTTAATGCATAACAGTATACATATCCACATAGGAAATGTGTTTTGCATTATGGGAGATACTGGGTTAGAAGTGCCTGGTAGCTTGCTCCACCTTTGCCACGAGTTGCCTTGGTGTTACACTACTTACTGGATAAGATAGTACAACACTATATTTAGTCCTGAAGATATTTTCAGGCGCAAACTTTGTTTGCTCTCACTGGGATAAAGGATTAAACTAAATCTATTATAGTCTAACCTAGTGATAAATAAATTTTCAACATCTTTCTCTAAATCCAGAGTAATAATTCTTAAAAAAGGTGATAAACCTTTTGGCAACTCCCATAGGCACAGATGACTTGCTACTGCTTCTGCCTGGTATCTCCAGCTCTGGGCCTGGCTCCCACTGAAGAGACCTCAATAAAGGTCGAAACTAGTCTGGGTAGATGGCCAATCCCTTTAATGCATAACAGTATACATATCCACATAGGAAATGTGTTTTGCATTATGGGAGATACTGGGTTAGAAGTGCCTGGTAGCTTGCTCCACCTTTGCCACGAGTTGCCTTGGTGTTACACTACTTACTGGATAAGATAGTACAACACTATATTTAGTCCTGAAGATATTTTCAGGCGCAAACTTTGTTTGCTCTCACTGGGATAAAGGATTAAACTAAATCTATTATATTCAAGTGAACTTGCTCATTATTTCAAACAATGTATTGAAACCAAAAACAAAATAATTATTATTATATGGGTAGCTTCATGGAGTCCAAAGAATCATCGCAGGAGACCCAATTTATTCATACCATCTCTCATACCTCGCCTTGAACCCATTAACAGACAACGCACTCACAACTGACTCTGGTAAACCCATTCCACTCATTCACAACTCTTCAAGCAAAAAATCTAGTTCTCACACCCATACTAACCACACCTTTATTCAACTTCCAGGAATTACCCGTTGTTCTGGTCCCTCCAAACAAGTGCTGAAACATTTCCCTTGCATATATCCTATAAAATCTTTTAATCAAATTAAATGTTTCTATTATATCTCCTCTTTTTCTCCCATCAATGAACTTCTGCAATTTACACACCGTCAATCTATCCTCATAGGGGACATTCCACCCACTCACCATCTTGATCACTTGCCTCTGAATCCTCTCTACCACCTCCTCATCCCCAAGAAACCCAGGGTACCAGACTTGAGCACCCTGGTGTGGCCTTATAAAGAGGAATAACTTCCTTATCTCTACTTGTTAATGTGTTTTTCAATACCCAAGTAACCTTATGGGCTGCCTTAGCAATATGTCCTCTAAACTGTTTGTTTACCACCACCCCTAAATCTTTAGCTTCATCTATTTCCTGGATTAGATTACAGCACCATCTTCCTCTTACTTGCCATATAAGGAAAAAACTCTTTGGGATTTCCTTTGGCCTGCTTGGCTAGATTCTTCTCATAATCTGATTTTGCCTTTCTTGCCTGAGCTTTGTACAGTTCATGAGTTTGCTAGTCACTTTTCTCTTTATATACACTCCACAGCATTTTCTTCTTCTGAAGCTCATGCTCAATGATATTGCTCATCCATTTAACTCCTGGCTGATTAATCATCTTCCTTACCCTAGGTATACAATTTAATACTGCTTCCTCTAGATGACCATTGGCTATCTCCCATGCACTACTAACATACTTACCTTGCAGTGTTTTACACCATGGTACAGATTTAAGCTTCCTAAGCATGCCATAATCACCTGCCTTGTAGTTCCACAAACACCCCTTCTTGATAGAATATTCCTCATGTTTTAGAATCTCCCAAGTCAAGACTGCATGGTAACTTTCACCAATTGGAGGCAATTGGGGAAAGCTACTATAACTAGGTCCAATACTTTCCCATCCCTAGTCTCTTCCATCATATGCTGCCTTAAGTAATTATCTCTTATCAGGTGTATAAATTCTATTTCCTTCCTACCATGTAATCTTTCTTCCTTCCAGTCTATATCTCCATAGTTGAAGTCCTCCATAATAATCACTCGACCTGTACTCATTGTACTAATTTGGTTATGTGTCTTCCAGATGATCTGTGCAACTCCCTGGCCTATAAGCAACAACCAGCTGTATATATATATATATATATATATATATATATATTTTGTCTTACCTTAATCTCACACCAGATTGCTTCAAATGAACAGCTACTCTCCCATCTGTCTCCTATTATTTTTGGCTACAATTCATCTACTATTGTCAGCAGTACTCCTTCCCCCCCCCCCATCCTACCTTCTCTGAAAAATGAAACTATATTTGCCTATTATACAGCAAAACATATCTTTTGATTGATGAATAATAAAAATAGACGTGTCATAAAAAGTTTACTTGCTTTCGGACAAAACACAAACAGTAACTGAATGTTCTCTCCCCTTAGGCTGTGGAAGAAGTAATTACTGAATGTGTTGCCCTGTTAGTTATTAGCTCTGATTATACTGACATAAAATTGATACTAATTTTAATTTACTATTTATGGGGGGAAAAAAGTCCAAATAAAAGTATTAGAGTTAATTTACCTAGAGAAACATCTGATTTAATCATCAATCATGTTTTAAATCTTTTGGATAAATTCAAATTATCAGATAAAAATTATTGGCTTCTCGGTGATTTCAATGTCCACAACTCAGGCTTGCTTCCTTCTCCAACTTTACAGACCAAGTTGGTAAAGAAGTTGAAGTGTTTGCTATTACTGATGATTTAGTACAAATTGTTACTAACCCACTGAATTCCATGTAATCCTCTTCATTCTCCCAACACCTTGGATCTTTTCCTAACCAGCTCCACCTCAAGCATATACTGTTGATGTTAGCTCTCCTCTTGGCAAGTTTGGCATAACCTTATCTATGTCTCCTTTCTTTCAGATCGTTATATACCAATTGGGATTCTGTGCCTCATTTCCATGATCTGGCATCTACTCTGATCTAGTAATAGATATTATTCTTATTGGCATGAGTGCTTTTATTCCCCACTCCACTCAAAATCCTGAACACTTATCCAAACCCCAGTTCTCTAAGAACTATGACAAAGCAGCCCAAGCCAAAAATGCAGCAGATGTCCAATGGCTCTAGCCCCTTACTCAGCTTGTAACAATTGAAAAAAAAAATCCATTATATATATGAGAACCAAATGCACTAGATTTGTCTCCTGTCCAAATGGCAGTTAAGCCTTCTGGTCCCTCACCAAGTCTGTGGAACACAACTTCTATCCTTCCATGTTTCTCAGGAAGAATCCTCGCTCACATCCTATTGGTATATTAGTAATATCTCCCAGAGATAAGGTAGACATCTTGGCATCGGTTTTCTCCTCAAGTCTTGTATAGATGATGAATGCAGATCTCCTGCCATTCCACAAAATGTCCACAGTGTGCCTCCAAAATTTTGCCAGAACATCAGAAAAATATTTATTAGCCTAGATACCAATAAGTGTCGTGACCCTGATATCTCACTAGTCGTACTAAAAGCTTGTGCTCTGGAACACTCATCCATTCTGTATATCTTCAAGCTGCCATTTGTCATTTTTCCAACTGCATGGAAGCAAGCTGTTATCTAGCTGGCTCTCAGAAAGGTTAATAAAATCAAGCATCAATCTATTGCTCTGATTTCAGTACTCTCAAAAATAATGAAAAAAAAATTCAACAACCAATTGATTCACTACCTAGAGATTAATCAGGTACTTAGTGATCACCAATGTAGATTCCTCCATTCTTATTCCACAGTAGATCTTGCCAACCTCACCCACTTTTGCAGGCCAGGAAAAAGTTCAGAGAAACTCAAGTGGTTGCCCTTGATATTTCCAAAGCATTCCATTGAGTCTTGTATCGTGGCCTTCTTACTAAGCTACTACCTTATGGCATTCCTTCTTCCGTTTGTAAACAGATTGCCAGCTTCCTCTCTGGTTGTTCATTGCAGGTCGTGGATGAGGATTATTTTCATCAAATTATTCTAGCTGGTGTACCCCAGGGTTCAGTGTCCACTTATGCTTTTCATACGATACATTAATGATCTTCTCTTCCTGACATCCAATCCTATTCATAGTCTTTATGATGATAGCACTCTCCACGCCTCTTTTTCATTTTCAAAACCTTTTAGTGCACATTTAACTCATGCTTCAGGATCTTTAACCAATGCCTTAAATGTTGAGAGTTTATTTTTCACTTGGTTAGACTATAATAAGTTTAGTTTAATCCTTTATCCAAGTGTGAGCAAACAAAGTTTGCTCCTGAAAGTATCTTCAGGACTGGGGTAAGGTAGTGCAACACCAGGCAACTCGTTGCAAAGGTGGAGAAGTGTTTGCTCACACTTGGATAAAGGATTAAACTAAACTTATTACAATGCCTTAAATATTGATTTCTTTGTCATTCTCAAGTGAAGCAAAGACAACCTGGTGAATTTTAATGCCACCAAAATGCAGTCCTGTCTCATTTCCAGGTAGAAAGATCAAATCTCACTCAATTATCTTCCTCTTGCTAGCCAGGACCAGTTCTTTTCTTGAGTTAATTCTCACATCTAACCTCTCCTGGCATAAGCACATCAGGTGCATAACCTCTTCAGCCTCCAAATTATTTTCCATTCTAAGTAGGCTGACCATATGTACCATTCTGAACAGGACAGTACCGTTTTTAATAAAACCTAAAATATACTTTAATATTGGTCAATCATAAATTATTATTCATAACCTATAATCGTATATCAGTATCATGGATTCCACTAATTTGTATAACCATGGAGTCACATTGTTCGATGCTAAATATTATATTCAGAGAGAAAAAAAAAATAAAAATACACATTGGCAACGCTTGTTGCCAATGTGTGTCGCGTCTCAGACACGACGTATGTTTTGTTATAGAGTTAGGTTTTGTTTTGTCTGTATGCTCGCCAGGGGATTTGTTATTCAATGCCGGTGGTTTAAATTTCATGTTTTTTAAAGTTTTAAGTCTATCCTTGCATTGTCAAAGAGCAGAAACTGCAGTTTTAATGATCCCCAGAAAGAATTCAAATTTATTAAAATGGACAAGCTCTGTAGCGTTAGAACAAAAGTGGTATGCCAATATTGTAATGTCCGTTTTCCTGTTGCTCATGGAAGCAGACGCAACATCAACTATCTACATAGCCAGAAACATAAAGATGCTGAAAAGACTCTGTCTTCAGTTAAAAACAACAGCTCATTTATGGTGATAGTGAAAGTGATAAAATTGCAGCAAGTGAAGCTCTTGTTGCTTATCATACCGTGCGTCACAGCCAAAGTATTCGCGCAAATGACTGCATGTCGACATCAAAAATAAAAAAATAAATTAGATAACGCATTTTTGTTCGAGTATAGGGAGCAGGCGAGCCATTTAAGCCCTATCTAACTTTTGGAGACTGAGTGGGCAGTTCAATCTCCACTGGTAGCCAATCAGAGATAGCTGGCCAAAGGCTATCACTAATTAATCGGCATACAGTGAAGAAGAAGGCTAATAATTGCCGCCATATCATGGTCCCTAACTCTAATACAATATTTTTAATGTCTGAAAATAGTGTGGGTTCGACGGCCGATTTTCTTGAGTTTACGGGACGAATAACCTGAGCTTCTGGGGGGGGGGGGGACCCGCTTGCCCGTGCCAGAGATCGATTAACTCGGGAACCGGTCGAGAAAAGACAGAAAATGTTCCTCGCGACTAGACTCGAACGTATAATTCTTTCTTCATGCGGTCAAGCGTCGTAGCATGCGAACGCCACTTGTACTGAGTATATTTTATTAAAACGATAACAAGTAAATACATAGTAGTAAAATATTTACATCATAAATAGATATATGCATACAGATTACATTCATGTTTAACTCTTAATGCCTTTTTACTATTGCTATCAGATAAATAACAAATAAATACATAGTAAAAATAAACACATAAGTAGATATATACATCATATATTTACATTTGTTTTAACCTCCTTAGGGGGACTATTACTATTTGTTACGAGTAATTCGTTTTATGAATTTACTTCTCATAGTCTTTAACAGGGATCAGTTACATGACATTTCAATTAGTTACATTGAGGTTCAACTCTTAATATCTTTGTATTACTGTTATTAACAATTTTAATTATTAGCTATTTTACCACACTATTATTTGATTACATATTTTGAGTCCTTAAAGTTCACTTAGCATTCCTGATAATTGATGCCCTGTCCCTCTCCCACATACCAGAAGAAAGACTACATATATACACAATTGTGAATGGTTTTTTTTTTTCTGTTCCGCTATCCGAAGGGTGGCATTAGTTAATTTGATGCAAGTGAATTCCTAAGGACTCCCATTCCTCTGCGTTCATCCTTTTCAATTGGATAGAATTCCTCATGACATCTTGCAAGTATCTATTGAATTTTGTTTGGATGTTTTCACCGCCTGTTCTGTCATACATATGGTCACACTTGTATGTCCAGATAGTATACATTGTTATGATAATTATGACTGTTTGTACTCTGCTTAACTTTTTCTCATTTAGCCAAAATATTAGATTTTCATTAATTATTTGATTCTGTGGCATCCATTGTTTCACAAAACTCCAGATTTCTTCTGCTTTTTTACAATAAATCATCATGTGATAAAGTGTTTCTGGCTCTTTACAGAATTGACAGGTTGCAAGACCATCTAGCAACAACCTTTTGCTACAACCCACATTTTAGTTGGCAAACATGCATGATGAACTTTAAAGAAAAAGTTTTGTATAACAGAGTTATTGGAAGACGAAATATATTGTTTAACACTGAACTTAGTTTGACCTCCCCTCTTTTTTTGTTCTCGATACTGTGGTATTGGAAAAATGGTTCTAGTTAGCTTTGCATGTATTGCTCTTGTTTTCGTATATAGTAATTTCTCAATGCCGTAATTTTTTTCTATAAACCGGTATCCTTCAGCCGTTTCGGTGAACATTCTGGGTGGTCTCTTTTTGATCGAAGGAAGACAGCTGATGACCTTGTCAGGGAGGCACTTTTGCAGATACGCAGATCCCTTGCTTGTCAAGATTTATAAACAAAATATATGAACCAAACGTTTCATCAGCACATACCAAATCAGAAGCAAGAATTACTAACGTTTTATCACCATCCATAATGGGCGAAATAATAGAGGATTTGAATAAAACAAAACGCATTATAGTCAGTTTAGATGCATCAAACTTTTTGCAATCATTGTGCGGTACTTTTTGCCAAATTGTGGTGTTCAAGACAAAATTATAGACTTTATTTCCTTACCTGGTGAAACATCCGACATGCATTGTGCTGTGTTGAAGGAAGGAAGTGACAAATCGGCCTTTATTATTATTATTATGTGACACCTCCAGGGAGTCCAAAGACTCGTCAAGGGAGAGTGTTTCAACAGCACATCGAACGATTGATCACCTTCCAACTACTAACCGCGCTCAAACTTGCTTAATTTTTTTCTTTTTTTTCTTGAGCCATTAGTAACAGAGGCTCTACCAATCGACCAAACTTTGCTGGCTTTACAAAACAAAATTGTTGCTTTGTGTGCAGATAACACGAACACCAATTTTGGTGGTTGCAAAAGACTTTGCAAAAATAATGGGTTTATGTAATAATATTTTTTGTTTATCATCTTACTTTTTCATGAGTACAGAATATTACATAACCCCTGTCCCGTTTTTGCCATCCCAATGTCCCGTTTTTGTCTCAAGAAAATATGGTCAGCCTAATTCTAAACAGTTTTTCTTCCCAACCTTAGAATACTATTCCCACATTTGGAATAGTACACTTAAAACTTCCCTCAGAATGCCAGATTATATAGAGTATCGAGCAATTTGCTTAATTCATTCCCCCTCCTCCTTTCTTGACTCCCTTTAATTGCTTCCACGCAGACGATCTGTTACTGCTCTGTCTTCTGTAGGCATTTCAATAGATGCTACTCCACTGTACTAGCTGCTCTCAAAAAATATGTCAAGTTCCTTTATTCTTTATAGCCTCTTGTGTAGGATTGATATATGAAGCAATAAAATAAGGGATTACAATATTTTTCCCAAACTACAGTTTCTTCGAATCTATGTATATTTATTTTTAATGCCTGGGTAGCTCAACTGATTCTTCCAATTGGATTGGAAAGACTGAGTTCAATTCTCTTTGAAACAAGAGAAATCTTATACGGGATTTTTCAATCGAACATGAGTTATCCAATCTCATACAGAAGTAGTAGGGTTTTCTGTTCCTGGAATTCAGGTTTTTAATTGCTCACACAGGCGAATCGGCCAAGAACATACTATTTACATGAGAAAGGTACAATGAAAGGCACAATGCCATGCAAAGTGCCACAGATTTTTTGTCAATCGACTTTCAAAATATTCTTTAAAAAAAAAATCAGCTAACGCCTTATTATTCCCGTATAGAGAGTAGGCGAGGCCGTTTTAGCCCTATCTAACTTTTGGAGACTGAGTGGGCAGTTCAATCTCCACTGGCACCCAATCAGAGATAGCTGGCCCAAGGCTATCACTAATTAAGTGCATGCAGTGAAGAGAGACGGCTCAACAAGTGCCGCCATCTCGTGGTCTCTAACCCTAACACAATATATTTAATGTCTGAAATAATGTGAGTTCTACGGTCGATTTTCTTGAGTTTATGGGACGAAAAACCCGAGTTTCCGGGAGAAAAAACTCGCTTGCCCATGCCAGAGATCGACTAACTCGGGAACCTGTCGAAAAAAGCTTAGAAAAATTTCCTCTAATCACCGACTAGATTCGAAACAAGTCTTCCTTCGTGAGGTAAAGGGCTGTGGTGTACAAACGCCACATCCACTGTTGCACAAGTCCGACTGAGTTAAAATTTATCAGTATTTTCTTTTTTAAAGTAGGGGTTAAAAACTAAAATCGCTTTGTGATATAAATAAGCATTAATGTTAAATAATTACAAAACTATATTAGAACACAGCAACCACGTTTATTTTTACAATGTCTGCTTTGGAATATTTTTAACGAACTTAAATCATGTTTGCTTCCATCGAGAAACGCTCATTTGTGTTCTTATTATTTTTAAATCCGCGTTCGCGTCTATATCAATAAATTTCGTACAGAGTCGAACCTTTTCATCTACAATATTAGACATTCGGCATTTGAAGTAATTGCTGAGATTGAAATCTTTGTTATCGAATTAAAATGAAACAAATATTTACCTATCATTTTTAAAGAGTTATCGCACAATTTGACTCGCAATTTCCAAGTTTTATATAGTTAAATTCTACGACGGCCGTTCAATAAGTAATAAGATTAATTTTACTGTCGCGAAACCACTCATCACAATATTAATTTCTGTGGAATAAAGAAATGTTGCTTGTCTGTATTAACAAAAGAAGTTGATAGATGGCGTATATGGACTGATGTGTCAGAGTGTCACGAGACTAAACGTAAGCTTGTTCAGGCGCGCGTACGAGCCGCAACCAGTCGTCGAAATGGAAGCGTCCTTGGAACAGCGTTATGCGATTAAATTTTGTGCGCGTTTGCAAAAATCGGTATCGGACACTTTTAACATGATACGCAAAGCTTTCCAGGATGAAGCAATGTCGAGGGCAAGTGTTTTTCGCTGGCATAAAACTTTTAAGGAAGGAAGGCAAAATGTAGAAGATTTTGAACGTGAGGGAAGACCTTCAACGTCCATCACAGAGACAATGATCAACATAGCAACGATTATCATCAAGGAGGATCGCAGGATTACAGTACGCCAGCTGTATGTTGTCCTGAAAATGATCACTCAATCATGGCTGAACATTTGGGACTGAAACGTCTTTGCGCCCGGTGGATTCCCAAACTCTTGACACCGGAGCAAATGCAGCATCGAGTGGATGTGTGCACAGAATGGAAAGAAAGACTGGAACAAGAAGGCGACAACTTCCTAAAATGCATCATTACAGCAGATGAAGCTTGGTTTTATCACTGTGACCCTACAATGAAACAACAAAGCAGTGAATGGAAGCATCCGTCTTCGCCTACCCCCAAGAAAGTATCATCATCATCAAATTCCTGCCATATACCCACAAGGGGTGTACAGGATATGATAGTACTACATGAAAAAATTATATCATTACTAACTTCCTATCTACAATTTTCCTCCAAATCAGTCTGTTACTTGTCAAGACTCCAACATTATCAGATCTTATATTTCTATCGTCATAGGCACATTGTATCATATCAATCCACCTATATCTTGGTCTTCCTCTGGGTCGTTTTCCTGCCAACCTGGCAGAGAACACTTGTTTTGCTAATCTTTCCTCTCCCATTTTATTTAAGTGACCTGAGATTAGCTCTGCTAACGCATTCCTGGATGCTGACAATGTCAAGTTCTTTCCTAATATCCTCATTTTTAATATGATATTGCCATTGATGCCATCTGTTCACGCCTCTAATCTTTCTCAGGACTCTCATATCTGCGGTCTCTAGTCTTTGGTCAAGTGTTTTACTTCTGACCCAGCTCTCAGATCCATAAGTTAAAACTGGTTTGAACACTGTCTTGTATACAGCTAATTTAGTGTTCCGACTAATTTCTCTCTTACTACATATGAATTTATTCAATTGACTTCCCACCATACCAGCTTTGCTGATTCTGTTGTCTATTTCTGTATTTAATTTACCATCTTCAGTAAAAATAGTGCCTAAGTAGCTGAAATGTTTTACTTCTTCCACAGGTTCTCCATTCACAACACAGTTGACATTTTCAATGATTCGGCCTATTCTCATTGTCTTTGTCTTTTTATTGCTGACCTTCATACCATATCTATTACAACAGCTATTCAATTTAGTCAGAGAATCTTGCAGACTTGTAGCGGATTTATTTAGAAGTATAACATCATCCGCATAAAGCAAAGAGCATACATTAACATCTCCAATTCTGATATCAATTTTGATACCCCCAAGAAAGCAAAAACTGTAAAATCGGCTGGTAAAGTTATGACCATAATGTTTTTTGACTACGAAGGCATTGTTTACCAACACGCTGTAGAACCTGGGAATACTGTAAACGGCTCATACTATGCGGATGTTTTACAGACAATGGTACAGCACGGAGAGCCTGTGTAGCTCAGTAGAAGTGGCGTTTGCACTCTACAGCGCTTGACCGCACGAAGAAAGGATTTGGTGGTTCAAATCTAGTCGCTGAGTAGAGGAAATTTTTCTAAGCCTTTTTTCGGCCGATTCCCGAGTTAGTCGATCTCTGGCACGGGCTAGCAGGTTTATTCTCCCGGAAACTGGGTTTTTTGTCCCATAAACTCAAGAAAATCGACCGTAGAATCCACACTATTTTCAGACATCAAAAGTATTGTGTTAGGGTTAGAGACCACGAGATGGTGGCACTAGTTTGCCGCCTTCTTCATTGTGTACCGATGAATCAGTGATAGCCCTGGCTAGCTATCTATCTGATTGGTTACCAGTGGAGATTGA
This sequence comes from Typopeltis vanoorti, assembly GCF_054136105.1. NCBI lineage: Eukaryota > Metazoa > Arthropoda > Arachnida > Uropygi > Thelyphonidae > Typopeltis > Typopeltis vanoorti. The sequence continues at coordinate 10,835,875 of NC_143556.1, forward strand.
ACTGCCCACTCAGTCTCCAAACGTTAGTAGGGTAAACGGCCCCGCCTACTCTCTATACGGGAACAACATAGGCGTTAGCTGATTTTTTTTCTGATGGTACAGCACGTCAAAAGGAAGCGTCCATTGCTGAAGCGTCCTTGCATTATCGTGGTGCTTCCACGATAATGCAAGGCCAAATATTGCTGGTGGTGTAGTGGACGTTTTGCAGAAGAACAACATAGATATCCTACCACACCCTCCATACAGTCCTGATCTCGCACCGTGCGATTTCTGGCTGTTTCCTCAGCTCAAGAGACCACTAAGAGGCCGCCATTTCGAAAGCAACAAAGCATGTGTAAAAGCTGCGAAGGCGGTTTTGAAAGAACTCTCAAAAAACGGACTTTCACATGTGTTTAAGAAGTGGACGCAACGTTTGGACAAATGCATCGCGTGTCACAGTAGTTACTTCGAAAAAGACCATGTAAATTATAACGATTAAAGGTAATCTGTTTTCTGTATAAATATAGTCTTATAACTTATTGAACAGCCTACGTATAATGCAGTAACAATACGTAGAAGAATAGGCTCATCTTGTCGGATGATTTAATTCTTTTTTGGACAGTACAAAATCGAAAATTAGTTGTCCACCTAATGAGGAGAAAACGTCCTCATTAGGTGGACAACTATAAATTCATTCACATTATTACAAGTCATGGGCCAAGATAATTTCTTGATAATTAGTGAAGCTATCAGAATGAAATAAAAAAAAAAAACGGAATCTAATCTCAAGCAACAAAATTGAATCAGTTAGTCAGTAAGGTTTAAGTGATAGAGGACCCAAGGGGACGCAAGAATTTACGTATACCAGGGTCTCAAACTCAAACGCAGCAAAGTGCCAGTCAATTAGATGTATATCAGCCTCGGGCCGTATTCAATATTATTCTGTGAACCCAAACATAAACTAAAAAAAGAAAGGCTCTAACAAAGGCCCTTTTGTTGCCGGGCCTTTTAAACAGTTACACCACCGTTTAAATTTTTAATTTATGGCCATTTTTATTTTTAAATTTTAAAAATTTAACAAGTTTAGAAAATTTCAAAAAAGTTCAATTACATTTTATTCATACTTTAAGAAAACATAAAAATTCATAATTTTATCTACGGACTCGTAGATAAAAATAAAGATTTTTATCTACGAGTCCTTTTTTTAATTCGATTTTGATCCTGAAACCTGATATATTTTCCTCTGTACAGTACTAACATGTCAATATCTGCTTTTTCGTTTCGTGTTGCAATATGAAGTATTGCATTTAATCTCGAATCTTTTATCCGTGAGCGGAACTTTGACTTATTAAATTTCATGATTGAAAATAATTCCTCACATACATAAGTGGTACTTCCGAAGATTGACAACAGTTGCACAATAAATTTTATATTTGGCATATTTAGTGCCAAGATATTTATAAAAATTTGGTATGCCAACTTCGTTATATTTATTTTTTAGTTCATTATTGCACTAGAGTTCAATTTCTTCCATTTGTAATTCTTCGTCAACAGTTTCAATATTAATTTAAAAAGGTGAACTTAATAATAATAATTCATTTTCAAACTGGATGAAATCAGAAAATCTTTTTTCAAATTCAATTTTCAATTCTTCAATTTGAGGAATGTACTTTTCAGCATCATCATTATTTCGAGAAATCGATTGAAGTGTAGGAAAGTGGACTAATATTCCTTGCCAATTGGGTTTGCCAAAGATGGAGTTTTGCCAGAAATGACTTAATTGAATCATATATATGACATATCAACTATCCACGTCCTTGCAGAGCAGAATTCAAAGTGTTTAAGTGGTTTGTTATGTCAACTTAAAAGGCCAAGTCTTTGCAGCAATCTTCACCGGTGAGCTGAGGAATCAATTTTCCTTTGGATAAAATAATCATGTCAATTTCTTTTAAGAATTCAAAAAATCTTTTTAAAACCAACTAACCCACCTAACCTCCGTATAATATAGCAAACTGCTGTGTTGTGAATCCAATTCATCAAAACAAAGCATTGAATTGCTGGTGATTCAAGGCGTGAGAACGTATCCAGTTTACTGTTTTAATTACTACACTCATGAATTAAAAAAAAAGGTGAACTGAATAATAATAATTCATTTTCAAATTGGTTGAAATCAGAAAATCTTTTTTCAAATTTAGTTTTCAATTCTTCAATTTGAGGAGTGAACTTTTCAGCATCATTATTATTTCGAGAAATCGTGTTTCATCTTTAGTTTTTAGCACAAAGTGACTCCTGGTGTATTATGCAGTGAAACGATTTAAGTTTTTCCTTGCACAACATTTCCTTTTTCATTTGAAGTTTTGTAACAACGTCCGACGTTAACACCAACCATAGTAGCAGGAACCCCATCTGTAGTCACACTTATTCATTTTGACCAGTCTGCGTGAGCATTTTCAAGACTTTTCTCAATACACAAATATAAGTAATTTCCTGTCGTTGTTCCTGACATAGGCACTACATCCAATAGTTCTTCGGTCACATTCATATCGTCATCAACGCCACGAATAAATATTGCTAACTGGGAAGTATTAATAATGTCTGTACATTCGTCAACTGCAATGGAAAACGCTACAAAACTGTTTATTTATTTTTTCACGCAATATATCTTGGACGTTCTCTGCTATATCTCGATGAGTCTTTGGACTCCCTGGAGGTGTCAAATAATAATAAAAGAATAATAATAATAATAATATCTTCAACACACTCCGCAAGTGTATTTCCTGATAGACAGTGGTGTAGCTAGAGTTTTTGTCGCCCGGGGACGGTCCCTGAGTTTGCCGCCCTCTCAATACACACCAAAAATACTACAAAAAGTCAAAACGACGGAGAGGGAAATAAATTAAAACACTGTTTATTTTTGAAGTAAAAATTTAATTTCAACATTCTAAAATGTTATTTTTCTTGCTTTTCTATTAGCAAAATCGTCGATGACATTGGCCAAGTCTATTTCATAGTAATGTAGGTAATTCTTAATCAAATTTATTTAGAAAAATTCCTCTCACAACTAGCAACACTTACAGCAATTGGGAAGAAAATTCGCAGTAGAATCACAATATTTGGAAATGAGTTCTCGAGACTGTATTTTAGAATTAACTGCAAAAGTTCGTAAAGGTTCAAAGTGCCGCCCGGGGCGGATCTCCCCTTCCGCCCCCTCTAGCTACGCCTCTGCTGATAGTCTTATACGGGATGTTTCAAATAGAATGAACCGATTTCGTGTTTCGAAAAGAATAACCCGATTTTAAATAATTATATTTAATAATGAAAATGTGGTACCGTTACAAAATAAATTACCAAATATGAGGTAAGGCCTATGGTTTCATTCACCATAATTACAAATGCTCAATGTTTCCTCTATCTGCTCCACAGACAGCATCAAGCCGATAACTGAATTCATCCCGATATTCATTTCTAATCACCTTGTACTCTGGAATGCTTGCTTTTTTTTAGGGGGAATGTGATTTCGACTGCACTTAAAATACAATTTTTAATAAATTCTCCATCAGTAAAAGGTTTCGAAGCCCGAGCAATTTTTTCACATATGACGTGACTACATTTAACAGCAGCATCACTGGTTGTGATAACATTTGAAAATATCCTCTGTTGAAACTTCAGTTCATTTTTTAAATCTTGAAGTTTGTCATCTCGCATCTTTTCTGTATATTTATCACAGTTCTTATGGTTTGTTTCGTAATGGCGTTTTAGGTTATATTCTTTCACCGCGGCGACACTTTGTCTACATATCAAACATGTTGGAATATTTTTTACTTCCACAAAGAAATTTGCCTTCTCCCATTTGTCTTGGAAAGTTCTGTCTTCTTGATTTATTTTTCCTTTTTTTAACTTTAAATTCAGACACTCTTATGAGCAAAAAAATATATAAGTTATTGAGGTAACGTTTTATTAAGACCCTATCATATATTACAATGCAGGGCCGATTTTATCATTACGCGAACATAGGCAATCGCCTATGGGCGCCAGATTTTGCTACATATAAAACTATACAAAACTAACAGGAACTTCTGTATTCCATAAAATTCATATATGTAAGCGTACCATTTCTTTACTGGACTTGTATACACGTCCAGCAAACCTGGATTATATTCCCCACCTGTTGAAAGAACATGGATATGAAGTGTAGTTTGACAGTCATGTCCATTAGAAGGTGCGATAATCCTTCACGCTGAAAACAACGATTAACTAGATTACTTGGCGTTTGTAGTAACTACGTTCAGTTGCCTACAGCAAGAAACGCAGTTGTTTGCTCGGTAACCGGAATCTAAATTATATCAGACTAAATACCTATGAGTTATATTCATTTTGCTGCTTGTTTTTATCGTATAATTATAGTTTTTAATGCCAGCGTAAAATGAGAAATCCTTTCATACTTTCTTCACTTCGTATTGTATCACTTTGGAAGATCAATGTCACTATCAAATTTGTTTGCTAATTATTTTAATCGCCAATACATTTTAAAATTCTCCAAGAACTTGAAGATAATTATTTTTATCAAACAATTATTTTAGAAATTCATGAAAATCCGAATCTAAAAATGAATACAGCCCCCATCTGTTCCTAATTAAGTTTTCTTTTTTATTCATAATCTTAGTTCGAAGGTTAGTTCACAGATTACGCCAAGGTTGTGGCGCTTTTAAATTTTGCTTCATAGATCATACGTAAATCTTGAATCATATCATGTAATGCATAATTTTTATAAACGTAATCGGCAGGTTTTTGCATTACAGCTTTCTTGGTTTCCCCCAATCACTCCCTACAAATCGAAATAAACGGCAGTTATGAAGTCAACCTCTATGTACATTTTTTCGGTATTATGCGGCAGTTTTGAAGTAGCGATATTTCCCCTACACTTTATCCTTCGAAACATATGTAGGTGCATGTGTCAAAATGAAATTTTATTTCCAAAATTTTCATAACAGAATTAATTCGTCTTTAATGACTAACCCCCTCCCAAAATTATCCCCCCCCACACGAAATAAATACTGCTAGATAACATATGTGCACTTTCTTTTTGTTTGAATTCGTTATTTTTCCAAAGTAATTGTATTGCAGTTTTAAGCAAAAGACAAAGGCATAGAATCTCTAATAAAATACCATTGGATATAAATTTTTGATATTAAAAAGACTCACAATCGGAAACCCCATCATTTGTTGTTCATTAAAAAAAATGTTCCTAAAATTGAAATGTGCGACCCATATAATTTTATTTTCAAGGATAGAAAGCAAAATTTCATATTTATTTCAATAAATGTTATTTAAAAAATATAAATATTTGACATAATATTTCCAATGCAAACAAATGTTAAAAAAAATCAGCTAACGCCTATGTTGTTCCAGTATAGGGAGTAGGCGGGGCCGTTTACCCTATCTAACTTTTGGAGACTGAGGGGCAGTTCAATCTCCACTGGTAGCCAATCAGAGAGATACCTGGCCCAGGGCTATCACTGATTCATCAGTACGCAGTGAAGAAGGCGGCAAGCTAGTGCCGCCATCTCGTGGTCTCTAACCCTAACACAATATTTTTAATGTCTGAAAATAGTGTGGGTTCGACGGTCGATTTTCTTCAGTTTACGGGACGAAAAACCCGCTAGCCCATGCCAGAGATCGACTAACTCGGGAACCGACCGAAAAAAAGGCTTAGAAAAAAATTTTTCTAGTCGGCAACTAGATTTGAACCACCAAATCCTTTCTTTATGTGGTCAAGTGCCATAGGGTGCAAATGCCACTTCTATGTTTGTTTGAGAGAGCCTGTTTATAAGCTCGAAGACATCCAAAGTAATTGCGCAGCTCTACCCCCTGATCAACAGAAAAAGCAAACTGGACACTCTGAACAAACTACTCATATGCAGGATGGTAATACGCCCAGTCATTACTTATGCATCTCCTGCATGGAGCCATACCTCGAATACAAATATTCAAAAGCTGCAGAGAATACAGAACAAATGTCTGAGAATGAGTTTAGATGCCCCATGGTTTATCAGAAACTCCCAGATTCACAGAGAAGTCAACATTCCCTACATCACATCCCTCCTCCATGACCTACCAGTAAAATTCTTCATCAGGACAAATAATCATCCGAACCCGCTGATCAAGCAAGCTTCAGACTACAATGAAGCAGAATTCCGCAAATACAAAAGACCCAAGTCAATTCTATGCTCAGCTGAACACAGCTAATCTCACTGCCCTTTTGGAGAGAGCTTAAAGCTCAATAATTCTCCAAAGAACTTTCCTTCTCAGATAAAGGGGAATATGAAAAGCATTTATGCTTCACCCATCAAACCGGTATCGTTCTGCGTATAAGGGAATTTATTTTTTATTTTAAAAATAAATCTTTTTTTTGTTTACATTAACATATAAATTCAAATAAAATAAACATTTACAATGAAATATACTTGATTTATTTATCATTTGATAAGGGAGGTACTTGTTAATAATGAAAATTTAAGAAGGGGTATGCAGATATCTGAAGTTTGAGAAACACTGTCCTAGAGGAACAGAATTCTTGCTTTCCCTTTCATTCATATACGACTATCCTTGTTCTCAAGGTCATTTTGCATTGTTTCAGCATATACCTCCTCGAATGCCTAGATGATGCTAGTTTAATTTGTCAATATCAATTCACACAATCTCGTCGCGACGGGAGGAATCTTTAACTGGTCGATTTCAATCGATGGTGAGTTAGCCGATCTCATACGGAGGTAGCAGGGGTTTTTCTCCCGGAAACTCGGGTTTTTCATCCCGCATACATACAAATCGGCCCTTCAGAACACACGCAATTTACAGACAAAAATTACTAGTTGTGGTGGTGTTGGAGGTGGGCGGTAGATGGCGTTGATTCGTAGTAAAGGTAAGGTGTAGAGACAGTTGAAGATGTCCTCCCGCGATGAGTCTTCGGACTCCTTGGAGGTATCAGGAATAATAATAATAATAATATCAACCTTAAAAATTAAGTCAAGAAAAACAGATAAGAAGGCTGTTTACTATGGGGAAAATATCAAGACCCCTCAAAATCTTCCTGATCCATTTTTACTACACAGGATTTCAGTTTTAAACTCAGTGGTGGGATTCACATAAAAAAAAAATCATCATAAGATTTAATGGAATAAAAACAAATAATTAAACAGTTTTTTACAACTTTAATATTGATTCCTGATGTTATCTCGGCGAGATTAAATACAGGAAAACCTCGCTTAACGCGATTAATTAATCCATCAATTAATGCGCGCTAAGCGAATACAATAAACGATAGGAATAATTATAATTGATCCATTAGTTAGTACAAATTTGGGGGTGGGGTGGGGAATACAGTATAATCTATATTAGAGGATAAAATCATCCAAGTTAATAAAAAATCAATTGCTTAAATTTTTATTTAATGTCTAAACCAGTGGTTTCCAACCTTTTCCCACTTGTTTACTCCTTTTAAATCGATTTCTATAAATTGTATCCATTGTTTTTAAAATGGCTGTTTTTAAATATACTGACACTTTTGTTCAGTGCCTATCTTAATGTAAAGCACTTACTTATACCCAGTCAATAACCGAACTAATAACGCGTACCACCAGTTGGGAACCGATGGTCTAAACATATCCAGTCCAGTGGTTCCCAACCTTTTTCCACTTGTGTACTCCCTTTTAAACCCATTTCTATAAATTGTACCCCTTTTTTTAAATACTGACTTTTGTTCAGTGCCTATCTTAATGTAAAATAGTAGAAATGAGGTAATGAGTTGGGAAAGGGAAATTACTGCACTAAAAGTCCAAACCACAGATTTCATTTTACAATATTGATAATGATGATCAAGTATTTAACAAACTTTTGATTTATTATTATTAATAATATTCATTTGTCCAAATTAAGTGGATATTGAATCCAACATTATTTCATAGCCGTATATAGAAAGTACAAGAGTTTCATGCCGAATATAACGACTATAAAAGTTTCGGCGGATACAAGCATATGCCAAACTTTCATGACAGGGCAACTCGTAGTAAAGGTAGAGCAAACTCCGATCACTGTCCTTAGTATTTTCCCATAATGTAAAACATATCTCCTAGGAGATGTATGATGTTATGCATTATGGGGGGAGGTCACTACCCAGACCGATTTCCCTTTGTTTAAGTGTGGGAATACCTCTCCAAAAACCCACCGGATCACCCAATAATATGCGACTCACAGGATCAGAAGGTCAGTGCTGTTCTCAGCTCACCCTGCCACTGAGAACCGGTTGGCTCTACAACGTGGCAGGCTCCCCCACCAATGAGAAGAGCCGCTCATTTGGAAGAGTAACAGCAACAGCCGTGCCTCAGTTAACTTCACAGGCTACAGCATTACCATTCATTACCACCACCCTAGACCTGGGTGACAGCAACAGCCGAGCCTCAGTTAAAACTTCACGGGCTACAGTATTGTCATTCATCACCCAAGCTTCCAACCGATTTCGACCTTTTTCGAGGTCGCATCAGTGGGAGCTAGACCAAGAATACTCAGGATGAAGTGATGCAGAACTTGTACTTTACAATACAAGTTGCTAAAAAAGGTGTCACATTACAAAATGCACTAAAAATTACTGAAAAAGAGAGCCAAAAGGCTTCACTTCGGCAATGAAAAATTATTCAAATTAAGTGGATATTGAATCCAACATTATTTCATAGCCGAATATAGAAACTACAAGAGTTTCATGCCGAATATAGACTATAAAATTTAATTAAAAGAAACACGTATTAACCACAGTGAAAATTATTTAATTGTAAATATTTCATCCTAAGTATCTTATATCATCAGTACAGTAGTTTAAAACAATAATAGGAATAACATAGTTAGGGCGCATGATTACAATAGAATCTCATTAAACGTGCGTAACGTGTTACACAAGTTACGCACGTTTTCATGAGATTCTATTGTAATCATGCGCCCTAACTGTATGTTACTCCTATCATTGTTTTAAACTACTGTACTGATGATGTCCTAAGATACTTAGGATGAAATATTTACAATTAAATAATTTTCACTGTGGTTAATACGTGTGTTTCTTTTAATTATGATCGCATCACAGGTTTCGTTATTTTAAAAAAAATAGACTATAAAAGTTTTGGCGGATACATGCGTATGCCAACCTTTCATGACACAGCAACTCATAGTAAAGGTGGAGCAAGTTCCAATCAGTCCTTAGTATTTTCCCATAATGTAAACCACATTAGATGTGTTTTACATTATGGGAGATGTGTGATGTTATACATTATGTTATGGAGGGAGGTCATTACCCAGACCGGTTTCGACCTTTTTTTGAGGTCTCGTCAGTGGGAGCTAGACCAAGAATACTCAGGATGAAGTGATGCAGAACGTGTACTTTACAATACGAGTTGCTAAAAAAAGGTGTCACATTACAAAAGGCACCAAAAATTACTGAAAAAGAGAGCCAAAAGGCTCTCATTTATTTGTGTTATCTGGTCTGTAATAATTTGTATACAGATCACTAGCCGATTGAAATGTTGGTGAGATCGTTGACACGCTTAAAAATGACTGACAATAATAACTGAAACTACGTTAAACATTAAATTAAAAAAAAACTACTTGAAAAGAATCACAATTAAAGACAACGCACTTATATTCAGTTAATAACTGAACTGATCAAACAGTCTGACTACGGATGTATTTATATTTTTGGAGAAGTTCTAGAACTTCTCCAAAAATATAAATACAGTTGTTACAAAGTTTTATAGGATTGATATCCAGTAAATATTTCATCAGTTGGCCAGAGCAGAAAGAAGAACAGATCTTCCAGGAATTGAGTAAGACTTAACAATGATGTGAGGACAAGATTTTTATTTGGAGAGTGGTGACTGAGTGGAATGGGTTGCCATAGTCTGTTGTCAGTGCTCTGTCAGTCAATGCATTCGAAAGTATGATACTGTTTGGTTAATGTATCTTCTTTGATGAATGTTCAGACATTTTGGAGGTTCCTGTGCAATAGTGATAAGTAATGTCTTTTCATCCAAGATATTGGGTTCTCTCATTCAGTAGTCAACACCAAGGTGAATGACCCACTGAATATTGTTCTCATATTTCAGATAGTTTCCTAAGATAATTGCAGAAATGCTTGACTCAGCAAAGATCGTAATTAGATTAATTATTATATGGGCATCCCCATGGAGTCCAAAGACTCATCACAAGAGACAATCTATCATAACTCTCCTTAAACCCATTAAAAGCACTCACAACTGACTCTGGCAAACCCATTCCACTCATTCACAACTCTCCAAGCAAAAAATGTAGTCATCACATCCCTGCTAACCACACTTTTATTCAACTTCCAGAGATGACCCCTCCCCCTTGTTCTGTCCCTCTAGTCAAAGTGCAGAAACATTTCTCCTGCATCTATCCTATAAAACCTTTTAAGTAACTTAAATGTTTCTATCATATCCCCTCTTTCTCTCCTATCAACCAACATTCCACAGGCCACTCATCTCTGAATCCTCTCCACCACTTCTACATCCCCAAGAAATCCAGGGGACCAGACTTGAGCACAATAATCCAGATGTGGACATATCAAAGCCTTATAAAGAGGAATTACAACTTCCTTATCTCTGCTTGTTAATGTATTCTTCAATAGCCAAGTAATCTTATGGGCTACCTTAGCAATATGTCCTCTAAACTTTAACTTTCTGTCTACCACCACTCCTAAATCTCTAGCTTCATCTATTTCCTGTAGTACAGTGCTATGAATGTGATACAGGGCTTGTAATCTATTTTTCCCAAAATGCATAACTTTGCATTTCTCAACATTAAACTGACACCCATTATCTTTTACCATACTGACAGCTTATTTTAATCATCCTGCAAGCTCTCCACATCACCTTGATTAACTTGTGGACAGACTTATGTGTTCGTCGAACATGTTGTTTATTATTTTAACGGTATAATAGAACACAGAAACTAAGTGAATAATTAATTTATTAACTAGATGCTGATATTTCGCTGGTATTATAACCAGCATCTTCAGAGCACAAAACCACTGTTTGTCACAATACGCGAGACTAAAACAACATGGTGTACTTCAACAAAACTGTAGCAGCAACACAAAGACTAGAGTCCTGATTTTGGCGCCCTCTATCTGAAAAAAAAAAAAAAAAAAACGCTATCATATATTACTAGAGTCCTAGAAAAGTGCTAGTTTTTTTTTTTTTTTCTTAATATGACTGTCTCCCAGATCTTCGGCAAGTTAATACAGCCATATTTGTTGAGATTTGGAGTGTGTTTTAGGGCTTCTGTCGCCTCTAAGAACAATCTCTCTGATTTATATGGATTTCTGTGTAGTACTTTTGTGTTTTTCCAGTTGATCCTGTGTGCAGGGGTATCCAGAGCATGGTCTGCTAGGCCCGACTTCCCATAATGATATTTCCGGACGTATCGTTTATGTTCGCTGATGCGGATATTCACAGTTCTTCCTGTTTGACCGTAGTAGGCTTGATTGCATGAGCAGGGTACTTGGTAGACTCCTGGATGTGATAAAGGAGGAATGCTGTCCTTGGGTGAGCGGATGAGGGTGGCTAATTTGCTACATGGTCTGAATGTAGTGCATAGTTTATGTTTATTGAGAATTCTTGAGATCTTTTCGGATGTGCCTTTAACGTAAGGGATGGTGACTGTTTTGTTGTAGTTCTCTGTGGTGGATGGTGGGAGGGGTTTCTTAGGAGTGTTTAGTGTTTTGTTTATTTTTTGTGGATTGTAGCCGTTGGCCAAGAAGGTGTGGCGTAAGTGAGTCAGTTCAGCAGTAAGAGCCTTGTCATTTGAACAGATTGCTCTCGCTCTATGGGTTAGCGTTTTTAATATGCCATATTGTTGAGAAGGATGATGTTGATGATGTGCTTGCTATTTGGCCACATGGCCCTGAGACATTGAAAACATTCTTAGCACATTTAAATAGCCAACATCCAAAAATCCACTTTACTATGGAACTGGAAGCCAACAACTGTCTGCCCTTCCTGGATACACTCATCACACGTCTCCCAGATGGTTCCTTATCATTTATAGTTTTCAGAAAACCCACACATACAGGCAGATACTTACACAAACAATCACACCATCATCCTTCTCAACAATATGGCATATTAAAAACGCTAACCAATAGAGCGAGAGCAATCTGTTCAAATGACAAGGCTCTTACTGCTGAACTGACTCACTTACGCCACACCTTCTTGGCCAACGGCTACAATCCACAAAAAATAAACAAAATGCTAAACACTCCTAAGAAACCCCTCCCACCATCCACCACAGAGAACTACAACAAAACAGTCACCATCCCTTACGTTAAAGGCACATCCGAAAAGATCTCAAGAATTCTCAATAAACATAAACTACGCACTACATTCAGACCATGTAGCAAATTAGCCACCCTCATCCGCTCACCCAAGGACAGCATTCCTCCTTTATCACATCCAGGAGTCTACCAAGTACCCTGCTCATGCAATCAAGCCTACTACGGTCAAACAGAAAGAACTGTGAATATCTGCATCAGCGAACATAAACGATACGTCCGGAAATATCATTATGGGAAGTCGGGCCTAGCAGACCATGCTCTGGATACCCTGCACACAGGATCAACTGGAAAAACACAAAAGTACTACACAGAAACCCATATAAATCAGAGAGATTGTTCTTAGAGGCGACAGAAGCCCTAAAACACACTCCAAATCTCAACAAATATGGCTGTATTAACTTGCCGAAGATCTGGGAGACAGTCATATTAAGAAAAAAAAAAAAAAAAAACTAGCACTTTTCTAGGACTCTAGTAATACAGGGTGTTCGGGATAAATTTGACAGTTTCATAAGGAAAAAGAAAATCTTCTTTGTATCTATTAAATTTAATGAATTGACAAAAAAAACATTACAGGCAGAGTTAATTACAATACTATCAACAAGATTTACTCAAAATAACCACCATTAGCATCGATCACAGCTTCAATTCTGCTTCGGAACCTCGAACAAGCTGATGCTACAGTCTCCCTGGGAAGGGCCGCAAAAACTGTTTTAATTTTATCCATTAACTGGGCTTTTGTATTACTGGAAGTGCGATTGGTGTCTTTTTCAACTGCGCCCCATACAAAATAATCCATGGGGTTAAGGTCTGGGGAGTTTGGAGGCCAAACATTTGGACTGGTGAAGTCGTAGAAATTTTCAGACAACCATTTTTGACTTTTCCCAGAGGTGTGGCAAGGGGCCGAATCCTGCTGCCATACATACGGCCTACCATTGGCTACCCTTGTTATCCAGGGCTTGACTACAGTTAGCAACTCCACGAACAAAGCCCGAATTCCAATGCCAGGGTTCTTCAACACCTGTTCCTGCAGATTTGCGAGGAATTCTGCTGTACGAACGCAATCAGATCGTCTGCTAGGGATCTTTCTTCTTGCTACATCCTCGTAGTCACCATTGCAAGTCTCTAGTTCATGCCTGATTGTTTTTACTGTATTCAGGGAGCATTGGGCAGCAGTCGTAATATCCTTATTTTGATGGCGGGCACGAATCATCATGATACAAGTTATTCTCTTCCATGATTCAGGTGGGTTCCAGCTATCCATCCTTTCTGACATCTTGTATATGAATGAAGAAGGGTCCAAACTTTTAAATGAAGAGAAGTGTGTGTTAATACATGTAACTTACGGAAAAATATAATTAATTATAAATATGTCAAATTTATCCCGAACACCCTGTATATGATAGCGGTTTTTTTTTTTTTTTTTTTCGGATAGAGGGCGCCAAAATCAGGACTCTAGTCTTTGTGTTGCTGCTACAGTTTTGTTGAAGTACACCATGTTGTTTTAGTCTCGCGTATTGTGACAAACAGTGTTTTTGTGCTCTGAAGATGCTGGTTATAATACCAGCGAAATATCAGCATCTAGTTAATAAATTAATTATTCACTTAGTTTCTGTGTTCTATTATACCGTTAAAATAATAAACAACACCTTGATTAACTATTACTCTACCTAATTTTGCATCATCAGCAAACAATTGAATATTTCCTTTCAGGTTATTTCTTATATCAATTATGTACAAATTAAACAGCAATGGTCGCAGCACTGAACCTTTTGCACACCATTAGTCACCTGTTTTCACCTCGATTCTGCTCCTTCATATATCTTTTGATATCTTTCCAGCAGCCACCCTCTTATCCACTAAACCAGTGTCATATCCATCCCATTTGTACCAATTTGCATAATATTTGTGGTATTCTGTCAGATGCCTTTGCAAAATCCATCAAAATAATTATGTAGCCATTTCCTTTATTCAACTCAGCTGTTACTCTATTATAAAAAGTTAGTAAATTACTAAAGCATGACCAACCCATTACAAAGCCATGTTGACCTTCATACAGTAACATATTTTTTTATCTACCCATTCCTGAATTCTCTTTTTTGAGTAATATTTACCACATGCCTGAGATACTGATTGGTCTATAATTTACTACCACCGTCTTAGAACCTCCTTTATGCAAAGGAATTATTTTGCCCTCTTTCTACTCCCTTGGAACTCTACCAGAGCAGACTTAAATTAAAAAGCCTAGTCAAAGACATTGCCAGTTACCTTGCACATTCTTGCAAAAACCCTATTAATGAATTGTCCATAACCAGTTCTTCACCACATTCTTCTACACAGACATTAAATTACAGCAGCTTGCATTTTCCATAGATATTTCCACAGTCAATGTTAATTCCTCAACTCTACTTTAAATCTATTAAATTTAATGTGAAGATTATCCAATAACTTTCCAAGTTCCACTAAACTCACAAAATATTTTTTTTTTCCTCTCTATATATTCCCTGTAATTATAATCTCTAGAACAACCTTTCCACTTATGTATACCATATAAATGATCTGCAGATCATCATATCCAATGTCAATAAGTTTTTTCTTCTTCTTCTTCTTCCTCCTCCACTCAGGTCCATCCAGGTTATTTCTGCATTATAGGTTAAACAACCTCTCATGGTATGGATATCATAAAAAATGATGATAAAATAACAAGGCAATTGAATATGTGAGTTTGGTTTTTGATGTATCAGCATCTTGAAGTGTAATGCACTAAGTCAAAAAAAAACTGACAAACTATGTGCAGAGAAGATAAATCTGAGATTATATTAAATCCTAATTCAAATTGATAAATAAATTACATAGTTTGTTTTTGGGGGGTTAAAAAAATAAATACACAAGCTAAACATATTAGAAGTGTGATAGAATCTGAACGAGCATAAGACCCAGGCATATTGTTAAAAAAAAAAAAAAAAAAAAAAAAAGTAAAATAAAGATGACACTCATCAACAAAGCAAGGGCAGTCTTAAAATATGTAAAATTGTATGACAGCACTCAGACATTATCATGACTCCCTCAAGGAAGGAATGTGCAAAAACAACACCAGTCACAGAGCCAAGCAAGAATGATTGGTTTAACTCAAAGTAGATAGTATTATGAAGGAGTGGCTAATTTATGTATAATTCAAAGCAGATAATGTATACTGATTTTATTGTTTTTTTTTAAATGACATTCGAACTCAAATATCACCTGAATAGAGTTCAATTGATTTTTAGGACTCTGTTCTAACCTTTCCAAATGTTGTTGTTACTGTTAGTCTCCAAGGACACTGAAGAAAGATTCATAAAGTAGAGTTGAAGTTCTGCATAGTCACTCCCAATCCACCATAGAAACAAGCAATAAATGCAGATGTTAGTAGGATCTGGGACTACTCTTGACACTAGCTAACTGATCCTGGCTGAATTGGGACCACACATCTTGCTGAAGCAGGAGCCAAAGTAAACAAAGTAGACACAAGTGGTTTTTATAAAGGAACCAATTTCTTAACTGTGACAATGTTTATTTTGATATCTAAATTTAGTGTTACCATCAACTCTCACTACAACAAATACCACTATACACCCTCTGTCCAAAAAGAAACCAAACTTTTTGAAAATAGAAGAAACTAGTGGCACCACCTGTTGTATCTTTTTGTTGTCGAAAGCAGCAACCTTCATTAGTGTTGTGTCAACTGTTTATGATATTTGTTTCATTAGAAGCCGAGTTAAAGTGCCAAGAGTGACAGTGTGTTTTGACAAACGGTCGGAAAATGAGTTTCAAACAGAGAGCTGCGATTGATTTTTGTGTTAAACTTGGTAAAAATTTTACCGAAACAAATGACAAACAAACAACAAATGCTTCAAAAAGCATACGGTGATGAATGCTTATCCTGTACTCGAGTTTACGAGTGGTTTAGAAAGCGATTTCAAAGTGATCGTGAGACGCTTGAGAATGACAAAAAGCTGGGCAGTCGAAAAACTGGACTAAGCGAAGTTGACATCCAAAAAGTGCATCATTTCATCAAAGAAAACCCGAAATTGTCCAAGAGGTTGATTGACGATGAATTGGGGGATTCCAAATTCAACTGTGCACAACATTTTGACCGAGAGTTTGGGCCTTTGTAAATTGAATTCATGATTTGTTCCCCACAAGTTCACTGACGACTAAAAATGTATTGAATTGAACATTGCAAGGACTTCAATAAAACCGCTCGTTTTAATGAACCGCTCGACACAAAACTTTTGAAATGATCCTTACTGGTGACGAAACATCACCAGTAATGATCGTTTCAAGGAAGTGGTGTTTTGAGTATGAGCCCGAAACAAAGTGCCAGAGTGGAGACAACCAGAAGAGGGGCATCCAAAAAAAAGTCGCTCGGAGAAGTCAAAAGTAAAGACAATGCTGATTTGTTTCTACAATTCCAAGGGCATTATCCACAAAGAATTCATGCTTCCTGGCCAAACAGTCAATGGTGAGTTTTATCTCAAAGTTTTGAAGCAATTGATAGCGAGAATTCGTTGTGTACGGCATGAATATCGTGATGCAGGCAGCTGGTCACTTTTGCACGATAATGCACCATCTCATCGTTTGAACATTGTGAGACAGTTTTTGAGCAAAAAACCAAGTTTGTGTGTTGGATCACTTGCCATAATCACCTGATTTAGCACCCTGTGACTTCTTTCTCTTTCCCCTGGCTTCATTTGCCGATGAAAGGAAAGTGATACGCCACCAATGAAAACGTTCAAGCAGCAGTAATCACAGCCCTCAACAGTATCCTAAAAACCGATATAAAAAACTCATTTAATGAATTAATTGACCATGCCAAATGCTGTATCGAAGCTGAGGGAGAGTATAATGATTGAAATAAATTATTTGAATAATTATAATTGGCCTGTGTTTTATTTTCTATCAAAAGTTTGGTTTCTTTTTGGACAGAGGGTGTAAAAGTCTGCTGAAAAGTCCCAGCTCAATTCCATAGGTATAATGCTATATTAAAAGAAACTCACAGGTATTCCTTTGATCCCTACGAGTTTTTTTTAATCATGAGAGTTGACTTTACTAGGTAATGCTGTTAGGCAATTTTTATCTTTTTGAAAGCAGACTGCTGGGGCAAGCCTCTGTAACTTGGTCAGTATATATGAAGCCTTTTCCTCCCCATTCATCAGGGAGTATGGAAAGACCAGAGTTTGAATCCCATGTAGGGTGTGAAGAACCTTTATTAGGACTTTTTAAATGAAGGTGAGTTAGCTGGTCACATATAGAGACAGCAGTGTCTCAGAAACATGGGTTTTTTCATCCCACAAAACAGGCAGACCAGCCAAAAGAACACATGCAATTTACAGCCATAGCACACAATGCAGATAGAAGTAACTGCCTTATCATAAACAATATCATGTCTCTAAGAAGCCATGTTACTTGGCTGTGACTGGTCATTGAGCCTAACATGAAATGGAAGATAAGATTAAACTATTTCAATTTTCTTATGGAATTTATATTCCATTACAAAAATGATTCATTTTTTTGCCCTTGATTATATAATTCCATTAATAAAATTTATTTCAACTTATCTTAGTTAATTGTCTTCTCTTCTGTAGAAATTCCTCAAAAAACATTTACAGAATGTAAAATGTTCAACAAAAGCAACTCATTCCAAATGTCGACAGGGAAAGTAATTAGATTAGATATAATTACTTATTACATTATGTATTTAATAGAAACTACTGCTGATATATTTATCAATATAAACAGCATTTTATTTTAAGGATTCTTGGTTTCTTTATTACAGTTTTAAACTTTATAATGTAAATATTTCATATAATAATAAAACTATTTTACACTGAGTACAATGTACACTAGGAGGCAGAATTATACAAGAAATAATGTACATCTTAAGTATGGAAGAACTTGGAATTGTCAGAATTGGTCTTTGCAGATTTTTTTCAAATGTTACAAAAATAATCTTTGGATTTAAAAGAGTAGAACAGAATGATTTGCGAGTTGCTTATGGATAAATAAATGGCATTCTGACAAAATGAGCCTTTCGTCTCCGCCGTCGGACAATAAATAAGAAGTAAAGAACAACAAGTAGCAATCCAGAAAGAATGTATAGTGAGATGCACAAACTCACGTCTGTCCCAGTAAAATAATGAAAACTCCACTTCTGTAAGTCCTTTGAACTTGTGGCACTACTACTTAGCATTAATTGTGTCAAGAAATAATCTTTCATAGGATTTTTCCTGACAGGACTAACAAAATTCCTGGGCATTCTTGTATAAACAGTCTGATCATCTGCTCCAGCAATATTTTTCTTATTATAAAACCTCATTAAAAATACCAGCACAATGTCATATTTCCAAGAATGCTCAACAGTATTAAATTCATGTGGATGACAAGGAAAACACAGTTCTTGTGGAGGGAACTGCACTTTAGGATGGGAAGGATCTTCTGTGATATCACCAGCTAATCTTCTGTTGACTTTATTATGAGCCTGCCATAACCATAAAACTGTGTCATTGGGATAACGAACATCACTGGAAAGGGTAGATGCCATTTTTTCAAAGTTTTGGGAACATTCTTTACAGGTAAAAAAATGCTGAATATATCCATGAATAGCCTTCAAAACATCATGTGGATTATGACTATCATCTAAAAAAAAAAAAAAAATTAATAATTTGCACTCTAAAAATATCTAGAGCAATATTTTCATTTGTTTCGGTAAAAAATATTTATGAATACATATTTAAATAATCATGCCATTTAAATAGGTTAAAAAATATTAAGACAGTAAGTAAATCTCAAATTTACTGCAATTACTTTACTAGAAAATTTCATTCAACATTAATTCTCCTAGTAGTCTGTTTCTCTCTTATTTATGTACTGATCAGAACACTAGCAGCAGCAACACTATTATTATTATTTTCATTAGAAGAAACTTTTAGGGAGTCAAGGAATCAATGAAAGAGACCACTTATCACTCAAACAGCACCTATCTACCTTTTCTTGAATTCATTCACACTATCTGTACTCACCACCTACAAAGGCGAGCCATTCCAATCATGTACTGATCTATGAGTAAAATCTACCCCTTCCCTCCCCCCGCTTTTTTTTCACTACATTCATTTTCAAATTTCATGGATGTCTTCTTGTTCTCTCTCCACCCTTCATAAAATTAAATATTTCACCTATAGGTATCCTGTATGAGCTTTTCAAAAGTTTGCAGGTGTTTATCACATTACCCCTCTTTCTCCTGTTTACTAGTGTCTGCAGCCAACAAATTCTCAATCTGTTCTCATAATCTACATTCCACAGTACTGATATCATCTTTAACACTCTCCTTTGCATCATCTCCATTGTTATCTGAATTACACATCAGAAACTAGGAGACTATGCACAATAATCAGATGAGGTCATATTAAAGCCTTGTAAAGAAGCAAAACGACTTCCACATCCTTACATACCAATGTTCATTTCAGCATTGCAATTATCCTCTAAGCTGTACTTGCAATCTTTGCAATATGGCCCTGAACTTCAACTTCCTATCTACTACAATTCCAAGAGCCCAAGCCTGATCAGTTTCTTCTAGCATAATACTGCAATGATAATAACAACAAATAACAAATATTTTGATGTGATTCCTCATCACATCAAAATGCATAACTTCACATGCATTAACACTAAATTGACAGTTATTTTCACATGCCCACAATTCCATCTTATTCAAATCATTCTGCAAGTACTGCATGTCAGTTGCATTCCTCATTAACCTGCTTATCTTTGCATCATCAGCAAATAGCTGTATGTTTCATCCTTCTCAATGTTATTAAAGATTGAATAACAATTGACAATCTGATCTCTCTGGGGTACACGACAGGTAAGCTTAATTTTTGCAGACTTGCATCCGCCCTCCCCCCAATACATTATTTTTTGATATCCATCAGTCAGCTATCCTCTTATCCAAGCTATTAGTTTATAATCCAATCCTATATTCTCTAACTTATGTAACACCTTCAATGCTGCATCCTGTCGAAAGCTTTAGCAAAGTCCAAAGTATCATAGTGTATCCATTTCTCATGTGCAACTCAAGATTATAAAATGTGAGCAAATTACTCAAACATCATCTTCCCTTGTTAAAGCCATGCTATTCATTGCAAAGTACTTAATTCTCAGTCAAGCCATTTCTCTATGTGGGCTCTTACTAACGTTTCCCAAAATCTTCACCACCACTCCATTCATACCAATAGGTTGACAGTTATACATATCAGTCTTTGCATCATCCCAATGTGCAATGGGATTATCATACATTCTTTCTCCTTTTGTGGAATCTTTCCTGTGCTGAGACTCTAGTTATATAGCCAGGTCAAAGGCACCCTTTTAGCATCTGTGATGATATCCCATCAGTCCCTAATGCCAAATTCTCATTCAGTCTGTGCAGCAGCTCATCCTCAAACAATTAAGATTCTTTATCCAGTGAGGAGGTAGCACTATGTTGTATACACCAGTTTGGTAGCTTTTAGCAAAATAGGTATTCATTAAATGAACATTCTCCTCAGCAACTGTCTCCCATGTACCATGTATCCGCATTCAGTAGTTATTCTTTTGCATTCACTCATTCCTTCTTTCTTTCTTACTTGCAACATAAAATAGAATTCTAGAGCAATAGCTGTATTCTAGAGCAATAGTTTTAGCTGTTTTATGCCTTATAATTTTTGTAACTGACATTCTTATGCACACAGTATTCCTTCCACATCTTTTTCTTAAGAATCGCTTTCTTAATAAGATTGCACATCCATTTCACTCCTATTTTATTTATAAGGTAAGAGTGAAATGGATGTGCAATCTTATGTACATTCTGATTTTGCAGCATTGATGTATTTTTTTTAAATACTTCCCATGCACTGCTAATATCCTCTCCATCTAGCAACCAAAATCATGGGATTGAAGTCACCAGACACTATATTTCTATTAATGGCCACTAATATTTTATTTTTAAAATATACTTGCCATTGTTAATAACAATGCTATGAATGATTTACCTCCTATATTTCTCATCTCTTCATATGACTGCAATGCTTGCACTGTTAAAGTATGGAAGAGCAACCATAGGGAACAGGGATATCCTCGTAAGCGAGGAACAGTACCATGACAGCTAATCCAATCTCTCATTGGTGGTAAATGGACTTCGTTATTCTAAACATTAGAGAATTTTTTAAAAAATTGGATGAAATTAATTAAACATATTCATTTATATTACAACTTTATTCATTTATTTATTTTACAACTTGATTTAAATATACATAAACTTGACAGTATGCACAAATATTTTTTAACTTGTAGTTGAGTATTTCACTTATATGAATTTTTCTGGGTTGCACACAAGGTAATTTTTATATAATATTCAATTAAAGTGAAAACAACAGTAAACAATAAGACAATAAATTAAAAATATAAATGTAGGACGTTTATAGTGCCTGCTTTAAAGGTTCTTATGAGGCTCTAATCTCCATAAAGGTATTCTTTGGATTTAATCTTTTCCACATACACATCTTACTAAGCAGTTTACAGGCAGAGAGAAAAGACTTAAATATCTGTTACATTCATTGAAAAATTTAATAGCATTCCCTGTCTTTCTCTCTTCCCCTTTTTAATGTGGGAGTTCTGTTCAACATAGTATACACTCACTACATTATGTCTTAGATTTCAGCACAATAATTTTGGTTATTTGAATATTACAGGATACTTGAAAAGAAACTAGAATAAGAAAACCATCCTAGGCATATGCTCCCATATAACATGTAGAATAGTACAAGACAAAAATGACAAGCTTTTCTTTGAAATTTTATTGTAGTATTTAGTGTTTGTTTTCAACAGTTGGACTGTGGGTTTTTGTTTCTGTAAATGGAATTCCAAGATATTCAAGAAAATCGATTTTAACTTTTTCCTGAAGGCAACTTACTTGTAAGTAGTATAATGCTATTTTTAAATTCAATCTTCCCTTCCATTAATGTGCATGCATGCATGTGTGTGTGTGTGTGAGTGTGTGTAAAATGTATGATCCTTGTGATGGTATGAACTACTGACATCTGTTTCAAAAGAAGACTTTCTTCCACTATACCTTCCCCAAAGGTATTATTTAATTTAAAGATGATACCAAGATCCTACCAGTTTCTGTAAGTAAAGATAAGGAAAATGCTTCTCGCATCTACAAATGAATACCAACAACACAAAGTTGAGCAATTCATAAAGGTCTTTCAAATGTTGTGAATGTGACTTCATGGAGAGATTGAGAGCAGTAGATGATGGGGAGGAGAGACTGATTGTAAGTGAGCAAGAGGTGTATGGGGAGTTGAGTAAACTAGATGTTAATAAGACTTTGGGACTTGATAATATAGCACCACATATACTGAAGGAATGTGCCAGGGAGTTGACACCTACCTTGACATATTTTTTTAATATGAGTCTTGCACTCGGTCAAGTCCCTAAGGAGTGGAAGGAGGGCAAGATTGCGATCACTTCATAAAGGAGGTGAGCAGACTCAAGCATCAAACTATAGGCCTATCTGTGTGTCAGGTGTTGTGGTTAAGTTGTTGGAGAAGTTTGTGAAAACTAGGATCCGGAGTTGGGTTGACTACAATGGTATTATCTTTGATGGACAGCATGGATTTGCTAAAGGGAGGTCATGTTTTAGTAATCTACTTACTTATTATAATAAAGTGACTGCTTCCTTAGACAGAGGATAAGGATACACAGTAATATACTTGGATTTCACAAAGGCTTTTGATAGAGTATCTCATGATAATGATAGTCAAACTAGAGCAGATGGGGTTGGATATTAGATTAGTGCATTGGATTGGAGACTGGCTATCTGATGGGTATCAACAAGTTGTGTATGGGAAGCGATATCCAGGAAAAGAAAGTCACTAGTGGAGTGCCTCAGGTGTCTGTTTTGTGGCCATTACTGTTTAACTTGTATATTAATGATATAGGTGAAGATTCGGATGGAGATATTCAGTTGTTTGCAGATGATGCAAAGTTGGAACGAACCATGAAGAGTAGTGAAGATGTTGTAGATTTACAAGAAGACTTGAATAAATTGAGTGACTGGGCACGGAAATGGAGATATGAGTTCAATGTTGCAAAATGTAAGGTTTTAAAATTTGGAAAACAAAGATGGGATGCAGAATTTATGCTTGGTGAGAATATATTGTTGGAGGTAGAGGAAATAAGAGATCTGGGGGTGATAGTGGATAAGGATCTGAAATTTAGGGTAGGACACACAGCCAAAATTGTGAAGACAACACAAACGCTTCTGGGAATGATGCAAAGAACATTGACGTGTAGCAGTAGGAAGATTCTTGTTTCATTTTATAAGGCTTTGATTAGGCCACACATGGACTATTGTGCCCAGATTTGGTCACCTGGTTTTCAGAAGGATGAAGAGATGTTGGAAAGGGTCCAAAGGTGATTGATTAAGGTAGTTTCTGACCTCTGGAATGTCAAGTATGAGTAAAGATTGAGAAGATGCAACTTGCAGAGTCTGGTGGACAGGAGGAAGAGGGGAGATATGATAGAGACCTTAAAGTTATTAAGGGGTTATTATAGGATCAATGTCTGCGAGGTTAGCCTAGTGGCATTCTTTGCAACCATATGACTGGGGAAGGAGTGTCCCAGGTTCGATTCCCGTTGAAGACATGAGGAATTTCAGGATCTTCCTCAGCCATAGCCAAGTTAGCCGGTCTTGGGCGCAGGCAGTAGGGTTTTTTCCCACCAGTTTATCTGGCGTTTTTCACCCTGCAAGCAGGCAAACCGCCCCCATGAACACACACACGGATCTACAGCCATTAACCCCCCCCCCCCCACATGAGGGGGCTCAACTTGCCCCAACAGGGACGGGGAAGAAAAAGGGAGGAAACTCCATACAAATAAATAAATAGGATCAATGCTGGAGAGGTTCTACAGAAAATAGTGGTAGATCGGGGGAGAACCAGAGGTCATCCCTGGAAACTGTATAAAGCGGGTGTGAGTAGGGGAGTGAGAGGCAGGTTTTTTTCGTGCAGAGTTGTGAATGATTGGAATGCCTTGCCTGAGAATGTGGTGTCTGCAAAGAGTTTGAATGTGTTTAAAACACGGTATGATGAGCTGTGTGTGTGATAAAAGGACTTCCCAGATGAGTCTTTGACTCCATGATGTCTTGGGGTAATATAATAATAATGAGTAAGGAACAAATTTCAGTAGCCAAGTTACTAAGCAAAATTACTTGTTAAATTTTCTAGTACTACCCACATGTGCTATGAAAAGATTATAAAATATCGATAGGTAGAATAGTTAAATATAGCAAATTTTACTTTCAAATTGGTTAAAAGTATACATGTCCATATTAAATTTCCCATCATTTAAATCACTTAAATTGGGGAAAAAAAAAAAAATCCAAAAGATTTTGGTCTACTGATAGGTGATAAATAGCAACCTCTAGACATCCATTTAACATACCATCAATTTCAGAACTGTGAACAAGTATGGTCAAATTGAAAAATCATAAAACCAGTCACACTGTATCTTAAAGCTCAGTTTCCACACTTACTAGCAATGCATTTCCCTTCTACCAGCACTCTTCAAGCAAAATACCTGCTTGTTATTCAAACCCCTTTATACAAACTTTCAGATAAGTGGCCTCTTGTTCCTCATCTTCCTCCACTCTACAAATAATCTTGTATTTACTTAGTATAATTCACACCAACTAATATGCTTCTATCATATTATCTCTCTTCCTATCTACAAGTCTCTTGCTCAGATAATCAACATTTCAGAAATGAAATTGCCTAAGCTGCTTATTCTAAAATCTCCCACTGACTTGAAAATTAGGTGACTGTCTGCACACAGCAGTCCAAATGTTAATAGATAAAACCAGCCTAGTAAATTCTTCCTGAAGAGTTATATCAACAAAATGTTCAAAATGACTTGCTTTTAGCAGATCACTTACTTGTTATTTGGTTTAATTTAGTCAACCATATGTTTGACTAAATATGTTTATTTGGTCTCTAGAACAGGGTTTCTAAACCATAAAATAAAAAATAAAAAGAATAAAATCAATAAAAATAGAAAAAAAAAAAATCCTCACCCCACCTTAGGTATGAATGTACTACAAATAGACCTTTTGTGAGTGAGACTACATTTAAAAAAAAAAAACCACTATATTATCTCGTGATGATCACATGAATAAATAAGAAGTAATATTATTATTGCAAATATTTTGACAAGAAACAAACTGGCCATCATTAGAGCATCAGAATAATCACAAGGTGAAGCTAGAACAAAGAACTTTAATCCTATTCACAGAGCTGAGCCACATGCTCAAATGCCACCATATGGGTGATTAAAAAATAAAATGAGAATGCAATTAAAGTAAAACAAAAATGATTTGAAATACAAAAATTAAATTATTATTATTTACTAAAATAAAAAGCCAAAAGGTTTCAATCCGGTGATGCAAAATTATATAAGTAAAGTGGATATTAAATCAAAGCCGAATGTAGAAACTATGATTTTTGATAAGGTTTCACTGACCTGACAGCTGTTTCGAACTGGTTGGTTCTCCTCAGAAACCTTAAGAGAGCAAAAACTCTCATTCAGTACCAAGGAACTTGAAGTGTCGGAGAGGTGTATTTTTCGTAAGTGAACTTTAGGTCGGTGCTTAATTTTTACGAAAATTTCTTTCTACATTCAGCTTTGAAATAATGCTCGATCTAATATCCATTTTACTTATATTATTATTATCTAAGACCTCTAGGGAATCAAGGACTCATCGAGGGAGGCTATAAATGTGACAATTTAAGAGAAAGTAAACCAGCTCTCATACATACTGTCCTCTTCCATCATGGACAGGTCGAGTCTTTCTACCGTGTTTCCAGAACAACCTCCAGGAGTCTCGGTTTCTTGTGTGGCTGGTGAGCTGTCTATATGTTTGCAATCCAGAGTTGACCTTTACTGATGTTCTTGGTTTTCCTTTTTTTCTTTTAATCTTGCATACAGAGCAAGGTTGGGTAGTCTTTTTGATGGCATTCTCTAGACATGTCCATACCACTGAAGTTATCTTCTTTTGATCTTTTCTATTAATGAGTCTGTATATTTTAGGTCTTGCCTTACAGTTTCATTCCTTTTCTTTTCTGTCCATTTTGTTTTATTTATTTTTCTGAGACATTTCATCTTGAAAGCCTCCAGTTTTCATATCTCTGTCTTCTTGAGTGTCCATGTTTCTGAAGCATACAGCACAGTGGGTATTATAATTGCATTATATAATTTTATTTTTTAGAGGTTTGGAGATTTTATTATTTTCCAGATTTTTCCTAGCTTATTAAATGATGACTATGCAGTCGATATTCTGTTTAATAGTGGTAATGGTATCTAAGTGTTCTGTTATTATCCAGCTCTCATACCTGCTCTTAAATTTTCATACTACAGGCACTCACTATCCCTAAAGGCAAACTATTCAACTCACTCACTCAGTGCTCTGTGAAAGAAAAACCTACCTCTTACCCCTTTCTTGGCTGCAAACAAACTTAACTTCCATGGATGACCCCTTGTTCTCTCCCAACCTTCCATGTAACGAAAAATTTCATCAGACTATATCCTATAACACCCATTCAGAAGTTTATAGACCTCTATCATATCACTCCTCTTTTTCCTGTTAACTAGTGTGTAATTAACATACTCACAATCTGTCCTCATAATCTATATCCCATAATCCTCTCCACTGCACCCTTTCCACAGCTTCATAATTACCCTTGGAACACAGGAGACCAAATCTGCACACAATAACCCAGGTGTAGTCTTATCAAGACCTTATAAAGAGGCAAAATGACTTATTTATCCTTACATGTCAAGGTCTGCTTCAACATTGCAATTATTCACTGAGTTGTATTTGCAACTTTTGCTATGTGACCTCTGAACTTCAAATTCCTATCCACCATTATGCCAAGATACCTGGAATACCTGCTGGAAATCTCATCAGGCCAAAGTGCATAACTACACTCACTCGCATTAAACTGACAGCCATTTTCGGTTGCCCAACTTTCCAACCTATTCAAATCATTTTGTAAGTGCTGGATATCAATAGCATCACTGATTGGTCTGCTTATCTTTGCATCATTGCCAAACAATTGCACATCTCCTGTTAGACCCTTCCTAATGCAATTAATGTATAGATTGAACAACAATGACCCAAGAACTGAACCCTGAGGTACACCACTGGTCACCTTAAATCTCACAGATTCACACCAACTGTATACCACTTTTTTGATATTTGTCTGTCAACCATCCACTGATCCAAGTCAAGAGTTTATATTCCAATCTCATATTATCCAGTTTATGCAACAGCCTTTCATGTAGTATGTATTCTAGATAATTTTAGATAAATAATTAAATGACACAGCATTATATTTTTTAAAAAAAGTAGGAGGAGAAGCAGGTTATTACTTGCTTTATAAGGATGAGGCTCCCCTTCACATCTTAATCACATCATCCATTTAAAAAAAATAGGTATATTCAAATCGTTGCTCGATAGAGCATGTGATCTACTCCAATTCCCAAGCTCTCCAACAAGAAATGGGCCACTACAGAATGGTTTCACTTCAAGGAAGTGTTTTAAACACATTCTGGACATTTAGAAATCTAATCTCTAAGAACCCTAAACCTGTATGGCAAGTCCCTCTCATATTCATCACTTTACAATAATCTCTGTAGTGATGATTGCAAAGATCCTGAAAAAAAATGCAGTTTAGCCCCTACATTCTTGCCTATCAACAATATTTCCTTCTGGTTACCATCCATGAAAGATAAACCAGCCATTCTCTCCTTCCCTGGTGTTTACCAGGTTCAGTGTGAGTGACTCCATTCGTACTTTAGACAAACAGGACATTCTGTAGATAAACGACTACAAGACCACAATCTTACATCAAACAGCAATAAACCTGAAAAATTTCACCTTGTTCAGGATAGAGTAGACTCTGACCATAACATCCACTGGTCCAATACTAGCCTTTTACATAGGTACAAGTTTGGGTTTGAGCAGTAATTTAAAAAGTTCAGAAGAACTTCTACACTACCCAAACTTAAATTGGAATGATTGCCCCTCTATGGTCAAGATTTAGGAGTCTAATTTTCATAAATGCCAAGCACTAACATGCTGCTCCCACCTCTTTATTTTTTTAAAATATAATACTGTGTCATTCAATTATTTACAATTATTTAAATTTTGTTTATTTTTGTATTTCAAATAATTTTAGCTTTGCCTTTAATTGCATTCTCATTTTATTTTGTAACCACCCATGTGGTGGCATTCCAGCATGTGGTTCGGCTCTGTAAATAGGATTAACAATCTTGGTTATAGCTTCACCTTGTGATTATACTGATGCACTGATAATGGTTAGTTAGTTTCTTGTCAAAATATTTACAATAATAATTGTATTTATTCTTGTGATTATGTGTATCTAATAATCTTCATTATATCACAAGCACTATCAAAACCTCAGTGTATTATCATCTTCATCTGGAGCATACAGAATACAAAGTAAATGATTATGTAAATAAAGTAGACAAACAACTGAATTTCTTGATATTTAATCTGGCTAACTGCTTGATATCTAGCATAACAAAGCAAATATAGTAATTAAAATAAAAAGAACAGTGTTGTGGAACAATTTAATGTGTATGTACGAGGGCTAGTCAATAAGTAATAAGACTAATTTTACTGTCACGAAACCACTCATCACAATATTAATTTCTGTGGAATAAAGAAATGTTGCTGTCTGTATTAACAAAAAGGGTTGATAGATGGCGTACACGGGCTGATGTGTCAGTGTCATGTGACTAAACGCAAGCTTGTTTCGGCGCGCCTACGAGCCGCAACCAGTTGTCGAAATGGAAGCATCCTTGGAACAGCGTTATGCGATTCAATTTTGTGTGTGTTTGCAAAAATCGGCATCAGACACTTTTAACATGATACGCGAAGCTTTCCACGATGAAGTAATGTTGAGGGCAAGTGTTTTTCACTGGCATAAAACTTTTAAGGGAGGAAGGCAAAATGTGGAAGATCTTGAACGTGAAAGAAGACCTTCAACGTCCATCACAGAGACAATGATCAACACAGCAGCGATTATCATCAAGGAGGATCGCAGAATTACAGTATGCCAGCTGCATGTTGTCCTGAATATTTCTGTGAGAAGTGTTCACTCAATCATGGCTGAACATTTGGGACTGAAACGTGTTTGCACCCGATGGATTCCCAAACTCTTGACACCGGAGCAAATGCAGCATCGAGTGGATGTGTGCACAGAATGGAAAGAAAGACTGGAACAAGAAGGCGACAACTTCTTAAAACGCATCATTACAGCAGATGAAGCTTGGTTGTATCATTATGAACCAAATAAAGCAATGAATGGAAGCATCCATCTTCGCCTACCCCCAAGAAAGCAAAAACTGTAAAATCGGCTGGTAAAGTTATGACCATAATGTTTTTTGACTATGAAGGCATTGTTTACCAACACGCTGTAGAACCCGGGAATACTTTAAACGGCTCATACTATGCGGATGTTTTACGGACAATGGGACAGCACGTCAAAAGGAAGCATCCATTGCTGAAGAATGGCTTCTTATTGCACCACGATAATGCAAGGCCACATATTGCTGGTGGTGTAGTGGATGTTTCGCAGAAGAACAACATAGATATCCTACCGCACCCTCCATACAGTCCTGATCTCACACCATGCGATTTCTGGCTGTTTCCTCAGCTCAAGAAACCACTAAGAGGCCGCCATTTCGAAAGCAACAAAGCATGTGTAAAAGCTGCGGAGGCAGTTTTGAAAGAACTCTCAAAAAATGGACTTTCACATGTGTTTAAGAAGTGGATGCAACGTTGGGACAAATGCATCGCGTCTCACGGTAGTTACTTCGAAAAAGACCATGTAAATGATGACGATTAAAGGTAATCTGTTTTCTGTATAAATATAGTTTTATAACTTATTGAACAGCCTCCGTATGATGAGTTGGGTAGAATGTGACTGTGCATCTTTGGACATGTCTGGTCTATTAACTTGAGCTATATCAAAACAATCACGCCAGTAGCTCACAAGCTGTAGAGTCTGTGTGTGTGTGTGTGTGTGTGTGTGTGTGTGTGTGTGTGTGTGTGTGTGGTTTTTGATGGAAAAATAAGTAAATGGAATTTAAAAACAATGCATTAACATCAAGTTTTGTGCAACATTAGGCAAAAGTGCAAGCGACACTTCAAAAATATTAAGAATGGTTTATGGTGATGTCACAAACGTCTAGCATATTTGAGCAGCATAAGAGGTTTACAAAAGGAGAAGATATGAGAGACAGAAAAAAAAAAACTAGCAACCATAAACTCAAACATATGAAAATGTAGAAAGAATGCAGGAATTAGTTTGGCCAAACTGATGATTAAGTGTATGATTAATAGCAGAAGAATTAAATTTGGACAGAGAAGCAGTGAAGAATTTGATGATGATTTTAAAATGATAAAAATTTATATAAAGATGGTTCCACGAATTTTGAGGGAAGATCAAAAGCAGCAGTAGCTTGTTGTAGTGAATTTTCTTCATAACTGGCTGCTTCTGACAAAGGTATTACTGGTCATGAAACTTGGTATTTTCAGTATGACAAGAAACAAAGGACCAAAGTATGCAATGGAGATCATGATCTTCAAGACCAAAAAGGGATGAATGTAATGATTGTAGATGAAGACAGCGTTTATTTGTTTTTTGATAATTATAAGAGCAGAGTAATGTAACTTTCATTAAACAAAGACAACAGTGAACAACACTGTTTTTTTTTTTCTTGTGATTCCCACTCACAAAAGATTGTAAGCCTACAGTACATTAGTATGTGAATGAGTATGAATTTTTTTTAAATTCTATTTTTATTAATTTCTATAGCTTTTTTGTATTTTTTATTTTTTTTTAACGTAATCTGGAAACCCTGCCCTAAAGACACAGAAATTTTTCAAGCCAGTTCAGACCTCCAATAAGTAGGGCAGTGGTGTGAGACTACTCACACATATTTAGAACTGCTGGGAAGAATGAATGAAGCTGCTCACAAGAAGAGATCTGAACTTTGGCAACAACTGGATCATCCATCACAACAATGCTCCTGCACATGATGCAACAACTGTCAGCAAGTTTCTGGCTAAAATTTCAATCAAAAATTGAGCCATCCTCCATATTCACCAACCCTCTTGAGATTTTTGCTGTTACCAAAACTGAAAAATATCTTGAAAGGACAGATTTTCTGACCTTTAATGTCATGTGGTGACAGTAATAAAAAGCATTCCAGAAATGTTTTGAAAAGCATCATCTGAGCACATTGCTGCACAAGGGGATTACCACAAAGGTGATAGTAACTGCTAGTCCAGGTAAGCAAATAGTCTTTATGTGAGCATTCTGGGAATTTAATTATTAAGTAAGAACTCAATTATAATTATGGGTTACAAACTGGTGTAAATTCTATGAAATCCTAATTAATATTATGATCATTAAAACAAACAAAAAAAATCAATTATCATTATCATATACTTTTAAGCTTCTATGTAGAGCAGTGGTTCTCAAACTTTTTGAAGTCAGGGCACATTTAAAATCCTACAAATAATTGTAGGCACACTATATACAAATTTCTGAGAAATATGCTATAATAATTAAGTCAAATATTACAGAAAAAAATAATGCGATAAAAAAAAAAAAAAAGAAAATACCTTAAGTTTATTCATTCTTGTGTTTATGAGAAACATGAGCCCGATGTGTCCTAGTGATTGCTTCAATGTTTGGGCATATATTTGAAAGGCAAACTCTCGTTTCCTCGTCAATACACTGACGAGTTCTTCTCTTTTTACACTTAATTGTGGTGAGGGTAGAAAATCCTAATTCACATAAATATGATGTTGAAAATTGTAATAAAATGTTCAAAGCTTTTGAAAAGAAAGCAGTGAGTTACGATAACATTCTCATTTTGTTTTTTTAAAAAAGGTGTAAGGCCTTTAACACAGCCTACCATGAAAGGGGCTCCATCTGAACAAATGCCTACATACGACTTCCATGTTAACTGCCATTTATCAAGATAGCTATTCAAAATGTTAAAAACGTCCTCACCTTTTGTAGACACACTTAATTCTTTGCAAAAAGAAACTGATTTACTATTTGATCTTCATTAATAAAACAGATGAATGCTAAGAGTTGTGCCTTGTTGGTAATGTCTGTTGACTCATCAACTTGTAATGCAAAATTTGAATACTGAAATTTATTACTGCATACATTTTTCTCGATATCAGAAGACATTTCTATAATACGCCTGTGAACTGTATCGTCGGACAGAGGAATCTTGCTTATTTTCATTGCTGCTTCATTTTCTAGCATTGTCATGACCATTTTTTTGCATGCAGGCAAAATAAGTGACTCACCTAAAGTATGATCTTTCATATTTTTTACTATCAGTTCTGAGACTTGATAAGAAGCGATTTGAGCTTTATCAGAAAGATTCATTATACTTTTAAAAGAATTTGCCGCTTTTGTTTGCTGTTCAGACAATCTTTGAAAAAACTCACAGATTTATCTTGTAAATTAGAGTGTATAGTTTTAAAATGTTTACTCAATTTACTAGGAAGCAATGATTCATTTGCCATTTTACATCCACATACTAAACATAGCGGCAAAGGATGATCTTCACTTCCGGTCCAAGTAAATAACTTTCATTATGTTTGCGAGTAGGCCCCGATTTTGCTTTCTTACTTGCACCTTCCAGAATCTGATTCTTCAATATCATGCTTCTTTTTGAGAAATCTATCCATTTTATTTGGGTGTATTTATCTGAAAATAAGTAATATGCATATAACATCCACTTCCAACACGTTTAAAATAAGTAATATACACAACAAGAATAAGCCATATTCTTGTTCTCTTTGCAAGAAAAACCGCTGTTAATTAACATAATAATGATGTGTTGACAAAAAGAGCGGTATATCTGTAATGAAAAGGTATAATAGAGTAACTATATTTATTTTTATATCTGGACACATATTTCTCTGGAATACCACAGGGTGCACCCGAAAATCTTCTAGGGCGCACCCTTTGAGAACCACTGATGTAGAGAAACAGTTACAAGGAAACTGGATAACAATTTTAAATTGTTAAGAGACAAACCTGAATATCATTTACAAAATTTAACCATTGCTCTCCAGTTAGAATCTCAATTTCATGCTGGATCAGCTGATTAAGGGTTCTTAAGAATTTAACAACAGGGGGTCTACCTGGAAAATGCTGTAAAAAATAAAATAAAGAATAGAATCAACGCAAACATTTTATTGACAGTGCAATATAGTAAATTTTTCAGCAACTTCCTAGGATTAAATTTAAAAATATAGCACACTTTATACTTCATCTTCTTTTAATCACAATTTCACTAACAAAAGACTGAGCACTAATTAGCATATCATTTATGGCCAAAACAACGAAGGCTATAATAATACAGTGTATTGTATCATATCCCCATGTGTCCCGAGGTCTGACATACGTCAGTTTACAGGCCAAAGTTAACCCTGTGAGAATGGCCAGTCCTCAGCAGAGTGCCAACAGCATCGAACGATTGAACCCCTTCCAACTACTAACCGCGCTTAGAGTTACTTAACTTTCTGCTTGAGCCATTTACTTTCCCATTCTATTTAAGTGACCATACTATATGGGATCAGCTCTACTAACATATTCCTGAATGCCAACAATGGCAATTTCTTTCCTAATATCCTTATTTTTAATGTGATACTGTCATTGATGGCATCTGTTGACTCCACTAATCTTTCTCAGAACTCTCTCATAAAAGAGGTCTCCAGTCTTTGATCAAGAGTTTTATTTCTAACCCAAGTCTCAGATCCATAAGTTAAAATTGGTTTGAACACTGTCTTGTATGCAGCTGATTTAGTGTTCTGACTAGTTTCTTTCTGATTCCATATAAATTTATTCAGCTGGCTTCCTACCATAAAAGTTTTGCTAATTTTGTCTATTTCCATCTTTACTAAAAATTGTTTCCAAATAGCTGAAATGTTTTACTTGTTCTATAGGTTCACCATTCAGGATACAGTTGAGGTTTTCAATGTTTCTGCCTATTTTCATTGTCTTTGTTCTTTTATTGCTGATTTTCATACCAAATTTATTGCAACAGTTATTCAATTTAGTCAGAGAATCTTGCAGGTAATTCTTGTGCTGGATTTACTGAGAAGTAAATTCAGCACAAGAATTACCTGCATAAAGTAAAGAGTAAGGATTAACATTGCCAATTTTGATATCAGATTTAATACCACTTTCCTTCATAATGTGATCCATATAGATAATGAAAAAACAGTGGAGATAATGTGCACTCTTGTTGCACACCTAATTTAACATCAAACCATCTTCCTATACCTCCTTCAATTCTACCTACTGATTTCCAGCTTAAAAGAGACTATGTATTGCTTCATATAATGTCCCACTGATATAATGATATATGTCCCATTTAAACGATATATCTAGTATTTTGAAGAGCTTCCTCTTGGCACCTTGTCATATGCCTTTTCCAGATCAACAAAAATTAAACACAAATACAGTTGAATAATATGGGGGTTAGGGGCGCTGACCTCCTATGTTGTTCGAAAATCTGCGTATAACTTTTGACTGCCGAAAAACTTTACTAGTAGGCTACTGTTGACCAGAAGCCTTACTGATAATATAAACAATCAACACATATTTTATATGTGTATGTATGTATGTATATATACTATATTCTTACAATAAAGTAAGCTAGAGAAAAGAAAATGTTATTAAGCAAAATCATAAGTGAAAATACATTTAGAGTACTGTATTTATCGATACTGTAACTTTGCATTGTCTGTTTACAAGATAAATCATATGTCTATCAGTACCTACA
This sequence comes from Typopeltis vanoorti, assembly GCF_054136105.1. Lineage (NCBI taxonomy): Eukaryota > Metazoa > Arthropoda > Arachnida > Uropygi > Thelyphonidae > Typopeltis > Typopeltis vanoorti. The sequence goes on from NC_143556.1 coordinate 10,871,222, forward strand.
TCAATTGTCTTATATGATACAAAACACTTTAGATGTTGTATGTAACACTAGACATATAAAAAAATGAAAAGATAACGTGAAAAATAAATTATTCATATTTATTTGCAGGTATAACAATTCATACACTGATAACGAAGCAGCAGCAGCAATATGATTGCTTTATGGTAGCCTAGCCTATACACTAATGAATGAATCCTTATAAAATTTTTATTTTATGCTAATTAATTTAACTAATTAAAAACAGTTAATTTTATGCAGTTATGATTTAACACTGATCTTTATGTTTGTTTGCATTTCTCTAGACAGCAAATGGTCATGTACAGTCTAAGTATTTGTGTTGGAAGTTTCTCCACTTGGTTACACTATAAATTAAAATACCAAGAAATTATATACTTAGTTTAATCCTTTATCATGGGTATAATGATATGTGCTTTGCATAATACATAATATATGTATAATGCTATGCATTATGGGAAGGATCACTATTCAGACTGGTTTCGACCTTTATTGAGGTCTCATCAGCAGGAGCCAGACCCAGAGGAAATATTAAGGTTGAAGTAATGCAGAAGTCATATTTTCATATGCAAGTAGCCAAATGCATAATATCATACATACCCATAAGGATATGTGCTTTGCATTATGGGATACTAAGGCAAGTGATGTGAAGTCATTAGCTTCAATATACGAGTTGCTCCAGTCCTGAAAATAGTTCAGGCGCAAACTTTGTTTGCTTACACTTGAATAAAGAATTAAACCAAGTATATAATTTCTTGGTATCTTTAATTTGTAAGTGTTTGTGTGCATAAGGTTTGATAAATTTTAACTTTATATAAATAGATCTGTGTATACTTTATGGCAATAAATGATAAAATTGACTAGTATCTACTTATATTCAATGACATTCCATTTGCGACACACCTAACTTTATCTTAATTTTTTCGATATTTCTAAGCTACGCAGTTTGTCTGCAAGTTTTTTCGAATTTTCGCAAATCTCCAAAAATTTTTCCAATATAAAATTCATAAAAAACTGCATATAAGTGGATTTGTAAAATCTTGCACGATAAGTAATTCTATAACTTATCATACTCAGTTTTACAAGTGTCTTAAGTCAGTTAAACACATAAAATGTAACATAAAAATTGATGTAAAGTGTATATGTGATAATAGTTTATAATACATAATATATGTAAGGTGTTGATATTGCTTATAATCGTTTATGCCTCAGCATAAAAGAAAGTTCCTGAAGGGAAAAAATTGCAGTTACTTGTGAAGGTCGGAGAGCACCAAGAACAAAGATTTCAGAAAAGGCGTGCAAAAGTGATGTCGACAAGCCTGAGGATAAGCACATAACATGCAAAGATGAAAGACAAAGGAAATCGAAAGATATTTAAATGACCTCATGAGTAGGAAAAGGGGTTTCCAGGCTCTCAGTGCTTGCTCTTCCCTGCAACCACTGGCATCCATAGCCAGGAACCAAAAGAAAGGCCAATGTAGTTCCCAGAACTCCTAGCATGATTCCGATTGAAGACTTTCAGTTGTCAATGACTGAGGAAAGGAAAGGGGACATCACCCGCAGTCTGCATCAAAGCTTCACAAAGGATGAAGTTCGTTGCTGTGACATCCTGAAGAATAGGAGCAACGCTATAAAAAAGACAGAAGAATGGGATATTCTAACATAATATTCACTGAGTATAAAGAACTGTTTGTGAAGGAAGATCTGTAAGTAACTGTGATGAGTTAATACTCTTGTGGCATGGAATAAGTTGCTGTGTGAATATATGTAATGAACTATTAATTTTGTAGTATAGAATATGTCAGAAGATTAGCTTCAACCTGTCTGAGAGCATCCTTTCAATTTGTATTAGTGCAATATTTAAGTCCTATAAAAGCCTAGAATCAAGATTTAGAAAAACTAGGAAAGTGTAGCTATATCTATTTGATGTTTAGACTGTATATGCATTTCTCAGTTATAATCAATAACTTGTAAACAACACGCTGATCTGATACCTGTCAATGCGCTATCTCCAAAAAAAATTGCGGACCTGTGTGCTAGTAGTAGTCACGACTGATAATGATGGAATAAGATAAAGAAATAGTTCAGATTAAGGTCTTGGGTCCCTGCATTGTCATTAATCTACACTCCAATCCCCCAATCTCGAAAGTGCAGTTTGGCTGGCACAGTCAGAAAAAAAAAAAAAAAAAGCTAGACTGTAGAGTGTAGTGTAGTGTGAGAGATTGGATAGATCGTAAACATGGCAGTGATACTTCTGTACTGTACTTCTGCTATTATTTGTAATATATATGAACTACTCTGTTAAGAAGGATGATATTAAGTTTACTTCTTACTGTATGCAGATGGCATTATCCTCTTCTACATAACATGTTATGCTCAATGGCCAGTCATAGCCAAGTTACCAGGAAACCTCTGTAGCTCCTTCAGTTTCTATGATGCCCTTTGGTTGAAAAGAACGGGTTCAAATCATGCCTAGAACCATGAAGAACCTTTATGAAGCCTTTTCATGTGAAGGCAAGTTAGCCAGTCTAATATAGTTGTGGTGGCAGGATTTTTCCCTCTTGAAACTATGGTTTTCATCTTGCATAACAGACAAACTGGCCAGAAGAACATAATCAATTTACAGACATGACATGCTAGCCTCACAGTCTTCGTTGCTTTGGCTGTAAATCCAAAACAACCAACAACCAGCCAAGTTGCTGGTATAGTTGGCCAATTAGTTAGTATATCTGCTTTCCAACCAGCAGACTATGGGTTCAAATCCCAGTGAAGTACTACAGGTTTACAATCTTTCATGAGTGAGCATTGCATTAAAAAAGATGTAAACTGTCTTACAGATTACTTCTTTGACAGGATGGTTAATTCTATTCACATTATTAAGACCGTTAATTATGTGCCTTCTCTAGTCATAGATCACGATTCAACACTAAGAAAATCTGCTTGTTCCAAGAACTTCATTTGAATCCAGTATAAGGGTTTTTATAAAAAAACAGAGTCACTTTCATAGCTTATACTGATATCATATTCTGGAAATATGAATTAAATAAGAGTTAACACGTAAAAAAAAAAAAAAAATGATAGAAATAACACTCCTATATACTTCTTCCTTGTTACAAGGACCATCAGGGATAGACAAAAAGATTGGTTAACAATTTGCGCATGTGTTTACCTACTTATGTCACAGTCTCATAGCCAAGTAAACAGGGGACCACACTATTAGAGTTCAAAAGAAACAACGTTAGTTTTTGTAATTCAATATAGGATTACATTAATCATTTATTAAAAAACAATGGTTAACATGATAAGCATGTAATCAGAATGCTTGAGATTTGGAAGGTGTCATAGAGTTTCACATACTTAAAAGGAATAGAAGATCGAATTTAAATCTATTTGAGTGCAAAACCTGATTCCAAGAATCTGTATCTAGTGTCAATGGCATGATAAGCAAGGAAAGACTTATTATATTAATTTATAATAATGTCTAAAACACATGTTCCTTTGAAATGTCTCTTATAAAATATTCTTGAAATACTTTCGAGTCAGTTTCCTCAAATGTGTTGCAAACTGTATGTGGTGCTTGCAGTTTATCCTGATCCCTAAGCTTCATTCAAAAGTATGCAGTATGAATTTTTGATATTATCCAGTGATCCAAATGCTGTGAAACTTTGCAGGAATATGTCATGTGGAAGCAATATCTGAGGGAAAAAAATTCACCACAGGGGATGAGTAACCACCAAATGCATGGAATTTGCACAACACAACTCAGCAGGTGCTAGGAGGCAGGACTTTTCCCTTCGTTCTAGTTGTCAATACCGTCCAAAGCAATGGCACTAATGCCCCAACATGCTTTGCTCATGAAGCTGTACTACCTAAACAATTGCAATGCTGTTACTGTAACCCATGAATTTTGTCACCTGAACAAATGTCAATGAGGTTCACTATTTCCACGTGCTTTGCAATGAATGATTAGTCGTTCTGAAAAAACAGGATCGTTAGGAGTAAGATCTGGCAGAGGTCGCAAACCAATCAATTCAAAACAATCAAATGAAAATGCTACTGCCATTGTGGAGCAGGCCATGAATAACAATAACAGCATTGGTTCTCTCAGTGCATATGCTGTATCAAGACACATAGGATGCTTTACACAACTGACTGGAAAATTCTATGGAAGATTCTGCATTTCTACCCATTCAAGATAACTCTGACACGGGAACTGTGCATGCAGGACTTTTAAAGTTGATTAACATTCAAAGCAGTTGTGGATGATTTTGTGGGAAGATGTGGCTCACTTTCACCTGAACAAAGCTGTGAATACCCCCAATTTCGGTATAGGCTACACAAAACCCACATGCAATCAAACAAATTCCTTCGCATTCACCCAAAGTCACTGTCTGGTGTGGGTTTACAAGTTTGTTTATCATTGGACCATTCTTCTTTTAGGATATTCACCAGTCAGGTTCTGTGACCTGCTCAGTTACTGCGAAGAGATATTGCAATATGATAAACAATTTTATTGTACAATGAAACCTGTGGAAAATTCATGACTAAACAAACACATGTAATAACTAGAGTAATAAGTTTAAATAAGTAAATATTTCATCCTAAGTATCAAAGGACATCGTCAGTACACTTAATTCAAACAATACTAGGAATAACACATAGTTAGGGCGCATGATTACAATGGAATCCCAATATGCATGCAGTAGATTGTTATAAAATTAAATTAAAATATATCTGGAGGAAAAAAACAAAACAGATTACATTCAAATAAGATAACATACATAAAAAATTATTATTTTACACAATTTTGTATGACAATTTCCCATGCTTTAGGAATAGCAAGAACGTCAATATTTGTTTCTTATTTACTTGTTTAGATTTGGTCTGTGAAGTAGGGCATCAGCACTTTCTTTACATAAACGTTCATGTTTATATAAAGATTTATGTAGAAGTTTGGTCTTTTCCCAATGTATCCTATGGTTTGGGTTTTCAACTCCGTGTTGTGCGAGACCAGATTTCTGCGGTATAAGATGGATATGGTCTTGATGTTCCGAAATACGTTTCTGAACAGATCTACCTGTCTGTCCATAGTAAGACAATTTACAGGAGCATGGAACCTCGTACATGCCAGGTAACATCAGAGGTGAGAGTTTGTCTTTAGGAGAAGGTAACAAGTTATAGATCTGGTTGATTGGTTTGTAGATAGTAGCTAGTTTGTATTTCTTCATAATTTTTGAAAGACGTTCGGAGATGCCTTTGACATAAGGTATGGGAATCTTACAGGCTTGTTCTTGTCTAGGTTGATGTGTGGGGAAGTGACTGATGATTTTTTGAGTTGATTTAAGATTGTATCCATTTAAGTATGGCTGTATTTTTGATTATTTCCAATTCTTTGTTTAGAGATTCTTCAGAGAAGCAGAATCTGTGTACTCTAGTTACTGATGATTTAATGATGCCAAATTTTCGAGATGGATGATGAGCAGAAGAATTGTAAATGTAGCGACCTGAAAATGTTGGAACCTCGTACCTGGCATGTACGAGGTTCCATGTTCTTGTAAATTGTCTTATTATGGACAGATAGGTAGGTCTGTTCATAAATGCATTTTGGAACATTAAGACCATATCCGTCTTATCAAACTGCAGAAATCTGGCTCGTACAACACAGAGTTGAAAACCCAAACCATAGGATCCATTGGAAAAAGACAAAACTTCTACATAGATCTTTATAGAAACATGAACGTTTATATAAAGAAAGTGCCAAAGCCGTACTTCACAGACCAAATCTAAAACGTAATGACGTTCTTGCTATTCCTAAAGTATGGGAAATCATCATCATCATCTTCCTTTGACCCTCTTTCACCTTGCGGTGTCGAGGAGTCAGTAAGCATCGAACTTCAAACCATTCATAGGATAAGGTGTTCAGCCCTATGACCTGGTGTATCTTATGTCCATAGTGTTGAGTTCTCAAGGCCGGTTTGCCTGCTTTGCGCGATGAAAAACCCCAGGATAAATTGGGGGAAAACTTACTGTCCACGCCCAAGACCAGACTAACCTGGCTATGGCTGAAGAAGATCCTTGAGCTCCTCAAGTCACTGATGGGAATCGAACCTAGGAAACTCCTTCCATAGGCATTGCGAAGCACACAGCCACTAGGCTAACCATATGGACAGTATGAGAAATTGTCATACAAAATTGTGTAAAATTAGGGGTGCTTAAGGGTCAAAGCTGTATAACTGAGAGGAGACCTCCACATAGCCATTAAAGGAATGCAGAGAACCGACCAGGGCTTCTGACCTAATGTCCAATCCTCACCTTCTCGTGGTGAACCCTGTTGGGTATCTACTTTGATACTGAACGAACGAGGATGGGCTGGCAATTTGGAATTTAGCCGACCAAATTGTATTCTTATTGGTTAAACCAAAATAAAAAATGATGGTACAACATGACAAAATTTCATGCCAGCTGGGGCGTCGCCCGGTTAAACAAGGCCCGCGTTGTTTTCGCCAGGGAACCAGGGCGAACAGCGAAAAGTCAGCTACTGGAACAAATCTGAAAACAAACCCCAACTCAACATCACCAGAGTTAAAGATTGGTACTATCAACGTAAGAGGACTGAATGGCAAAGAAATGGAACTAGCTGAGGAATTAGATAAGTACCACATCAACATAATAGGGGTGACTGAAACAAAAAAGACCAAAACTGGTGAGATCTTTCTGAGCAATAAATACAAAATGTTATATTCAGGGAATGACAATCAAGGAAAAGAAAGAGTAGCCATAGTATTCAACACAAAATACGAGGTTAATCTTCTTGAATGGCAGTCAGTCTCAAGTAGAGTAATGTGGGCAAATATGAGAATGGGGAACTGGACAATGAGATTTATTTGTGATTATGGTCCCACAGAAGGTTCTACTAAGGTAGAAGTGGAGGAATTTTTTGACGCTTTAGAAAAAGCAACTGACACAATGAGAAAGGAAAAGTTGGTCCTTGTTGGGGATCTAAATAGCAGAGTAGGAAATGATTGTGAGACATACAAAAATATTTTGGGAAAATTTGGAGAAAAGAGCAAAGCTAATAATAATGGCAAATATCTGTTGGATTTCTGCTCAGGACATGGACTGGTTATTACTAACACCATGTTCCAACATAAAAATGTGCACAAATTCACATGGAGAGAAGAGGCTAGGAATAAGAAAAGTCTCATTGACTATGTTATTGTTGATAGTGATGTTTTCTCCCTGGTGCATGACACCAGAGTGTACAGAGGATTTGAAATTGGAAATGATCACTATTTAGTCTTGAGCAGGATAAAATTGAATTTCATATTGAAAAGAATAACATGTAAGAAAGTTTTAAAGCGAATAAAAGTTGAGCAGCTCTCAGATGTGAACTGTAGACTAAAATACAGAAAGATTATTGAAAAGAAAATGAAAGAGTTTGAGAACAGGAATCAAACCTTGGAGATTCAGTGGCAAACTCTGAAGAAAACATTGATTGATTCTGCCAGAGAGGCATGTGGTGAGGTTGTGTGCAAGGATAAAAAATTCAGAACTCCCTGGTGGACACAGGAAGTTAAAGAGGCAGTGAAGGAAAAGAAGAAAGCATATCAAAAGTTCCTGGCAAATAAGTCAGCTTTTACTCTTACAGAATACAGAGACAAATGTAAGAAAGCTAAACAGTGTGTAAAACTAGCTAAACAAAAGTCATGAGTGGACTTCGGCAAGAATATAGAAAATAAATATCAAGAAGGTGGCAAAATATTCTGGAGGTTGTTGAAGAAGCTTAGGAATGGAGGAAAGAGTGCTGTAAAAGGAGTTAGAGATGATAAAGGTGACATGAAAACAGGAGAAATTACTTGAAGTATGGAGTAATTACTTTGAAAAACTGCTAAATGAAACAAGCAGTGATGACAGCACAGTGATAAAAAAACACTGCCCAGGCATGCAGTCAGGAATACATATCCATACTTGAATTAGAAAAAGCCATCAAAGGCTTGAAATGTGGAAAGGCAGCAGGAGTAGATGATATTCCACCAGAAATGCTGAAGTATGGTGGTATAAAAGTCTTACAGTGGCTGCACTGCATAGTTCAGAAAGCCTGGACAGAGAGATGAATTCCCCATGATTGGAGTAGAGCTCTCATAGTACCCATATATAAAAAGGGAAATAAAACTGAATGTGAGAATTACAGAGGTATTTCCCTACTGAGTGTTCCTGGCAAGATCTATGCAAGTATACTTGAGAAAAACGGTTGAGAAGAATTGTGGAAGGAAAGCTTGGTGAAGAACAAGCTGGATTCAGGCCAAATAGAGGCTGTCAGGATCAGATCTTCACTTTACGACAAATAGTCGAGAAAGCCTGGGAATATAACAAAGATCTGTATTTAAGTTTTGTCGATTTGGAAAAGGCATATGACAAGGTGCCAAGAGAGAAGCTATTTAAAATGCTGCAGTTATACAGTGTCAATGGGGCATTATATCAAGCAATACTTAGTCTTTATTTGAGTTGTAAGTCAGCAGTTAGAATTGAAGGAAGTACAGGAAGATGGTTTAATGTTAAATCTGGTGTGAGACAAGGATGTACATTATCCCCTCTGTTATTCATTATCTATATGGATCACATGATGAAGGAAAGTGGTATTAAACCTGATATCAAAATTGGAGATGTTAATGTCAGCTCTTTGCTTTATGCGGATGACGTTATACTTCTAAATAAATCCGCTACAAGTCTGCAAGATTCTCTGACTAAATTGAATAGCTGTTGTAATAGATATGGTATGAAGGTCAGCAATAAAAAGACAAAGACAATGAAAATAGGCAGAATCATTGAAAATGTCAACTGTGTTGTGAATGGAGAACCTGTGGAACAAGTAAAACATTTCAGCTACTTAGGTACGATGTTTACTGAAGATGGTCAATTAAATATAGAAATAGACAACAGAATCAGCAAAGCTGGGATGGTTGGAAGTCAATTGAATAAATTCATATGGAATAAGAGAAAAATTAGTCGGAACACTACATTAGCTGTATACAAGACAGTGTTCAAACCAGTTTTAACTTATGGATCTGAGAGCTGGGTCAGAAGTAAAACACTTGACCAAAGACTAGAGACAGCAGATATGAGAGTCCTGAGAAAGATTAGAGGTGTGAACAGATGGCATCAATGGCAATATCATATTAAAAATGAGGATATTAGGAAAGAACTTGACATTGTCAGCATCCAGGAATGCGTTAGCAGAGCTAATATCAGGTCACTTAAATAAAATGGGAGAGGAAAGATTAGCAAAACAAGTGTTCTCTGCCAGGTTGGCAGGAAAACGATCCAGAGGAAGACCAAGATATAGGTGGATTGATACGGCACAAAGTGCCTTAGACGATAGAAATATAAGATCTGATAATGTTGGAGTCTTGACAAGCAACAGACTGATTTAGAGGAAAATTGTAGATAGGAAGTAAGTAATGATGTAAATTTTTCATGTAGTACTATCATATCCTGTACACACCCCTTGAGGGTATTTTTTTTTTCCCTCCAGATATACAGGGTGTTTCAAAAAGAATGTCCCGATTTGAAAATTGTATATCTCTGCAACCATGAACCACACACACACACGGTAACGGATTACATATACAGTAATCCCTCGATTAATGCACCACTGATTTGTGCGTCATTTTTTTTTGATACCCAAATTCGATTAGTGCACCTATATACATCTTAAAAATAAATGTTACAGATTTAAAAAATTTTCTATCTATACATTTTTATGGCTAACTATTTTAAAAAATCACTCACCAGGATGAAATAATTTAGTTACAGATTTAAAAAATTTTACAAAGTTATTTTTAATGGTATACTACACTACTTCCATGTACACTATGTTCCAAATTTTTACCGCCAAAATTTATGTCGTATGATATAGTATACCCACAGATTCGAGACCCTTTGACACTTCTGAGCATGTCACAAAAAGGAAAATCCATTCCGATAATAGGGTAATCACCCCATCTTCTGGAATGAGTTGTTTGTTATTACATGTCGGAAAATTAACTTCTCTTTTACGATCATTGTTATTTTTAAAGTGATAACTATTTTGCTTGTATAACAGTTGAGAAATTTTATCTATAAAGCAAGTGATTTCGCATGTTGGTGACCAATTCGTACGTCCGTCATTTCTTTCTTTCTCCCCTTCAATGATAATGTCCAAGAGTTAATTAAACCTCATTCTGAAGAAATGAGCGATTTCGACCTGCTAAATTTAGATGCACAGCGGGAAGATCCCGAAGAATATGAAGAAAATTTAACCACTCATAGTCAGCCAAAAGGGATTTCACAGAAACAATTTGAAAATATTTTTCGTACAATCGAAGTTTTTAAGCAGCAATGCTTAGAGGCTGACCCTGATCAAGAGAGAGAGAAAGAAGCAGTAAAATTTGCAGAAGAGTAGAAGAGGCAATAGGGCCATACTGTTGGTTGTATGAAAAAAAAAGAAACAAAATGCCGGCCAAACTAAGTTAGCTCAATTCTTTGTTAAGTAGAATAATAAATTTATATTCCAAATATGTTTTATTGTCTTTCAGCTTCATGGTTTTCCTTTAACGAGACCCTGAGACATACCCTAATTCTTTTATAAAAAAATTAAGAGTCAAAAAAGAAATCTGAGAAATGAATTATACATTTTCCCATAGGTTATTATATTCGATTAATGTGCCTGTTGTAAAGAATGCATTAGGCGCACTAATCGAGGGATTGCTGTATATATTTTGTAATGTACCACATTTTCATCATTAAATATAATTATTCGAAATCGGGTCATTCTTTTTGAAACACCCTGTATTTTAATTTAATTCTATAACACGCTACTGGGATTCCATTGTAATGATGTGCCCCAACTATGTGCTATTCCTAGTATTGTTTGAATTAACATCTTATTACTGTGGTTATTACGTGTGTTTGTTTAGTGATAAACAATTTTGTTGTGCCACAGCTATAGCAGCACTTGTGCATGGATTCAGTCATTTTCATGAAGGATGGGGTCCCTCTTCACATCAGCTAATCTGTACAGAAGGCACCGTGAAATGTTCTTGAACATTTCAGCCACGAGTGTTTCCCTCTGCATGGCCATTTCAATTACCTGATTTTGATGACCCCTCTGTGACTTCGGGCTCTGGGAATTTCTCAAAGACAGGTTTTATCAGAATCATCTTAATAACATGCCAGCACAAAAAGACAGCATAATGCAGCATGTGTGCAACATCAGTCCTTATTAACTGCATTCTGCTGTTGAACAAACTGTGCAAAGGATGCAGTTTGTGGCAAACCAGGAAGGTCAGCACATTGAACAGTACAGCCCATGAATGCATAATGGAAGAGAAGAAAAATGTGATTTATGCTTGTGTTGTTTTTCTCCTTCTTACACATATACAAAAAATTTTCTACATCTACATTCGGTACATCATATAGCACCTCTGGGGTTAATTTTAGAAATACTTTATTCCCCCTCCCCTCAGATATTGCTTCCACACAATGCCCGATGTATTCTCAAAGTTTCACAGCATTTGGATCACTGGGTGGTGCTTCACAAATCCTTAAACAGGGATACTTTAATTTGATCATCTTGTATTTTTCCACTTTTGTTTTTTCCTCTTCCTATGAAACAGCGGATTAATACTGATAGCAAAAGGTGCTAGACTATTTACATGTACTGGTGGGGACATAATGAGTAACTGAAAATTAAATATTCAAAATTAAAAAATAGTACTCAAAAACTATAGAATAACACATATTCTACAGTAAATAACTTTATTATGTAAATATTTCATGTTATGTATCATAAGACATCATCAGTACAATTATCGAACAACAATAGGAATTGAATTAAAACACAGTAGTGTGCATAAATTGGAATACCTCTAAGTATACAGCCCCGAGTTCATGGATTAAAACTAATGGGTTGAAATTAAAACTAATTAAATTAAATTAAAATATAACAAATTTATTTAATACAATTCAGGATACAAATTTCCCAAATTTTGGAAATAATGAGACAGTCATTCCAATTAAGATTAGGTCTATGAAGTAAGGCTTTAGCACTTTCTTTATATAAATGTTCATGTTTATATATGGATCTATGTAGCGGCTTAGTGTTTTGCCATTGGATCCTGTGGTTAGCGCTTTAAATTCCACACTTGCAAGGCCAGATTTGTGAGGTTTCATAAGCTAGATGTGGTCTTGATGTTCAGAGATACATTTATTCCATAGATCTTCCTGTTTGTCCATAGTAAGACAAGTTACACGAACATGGTATTTTACATACGCCTGATAGCATTTTACACAACTGTATATGTAGAGGGATTCCAATTTAAGCATGCAAGCTATTGTTTTTTTTAATTCAGTTCCTATTGTTGTTCAATAATTGTACTGATGACGATGTCTTATGATACATAAGACATAACATACATGATACATAACATGGCACACATGTTATTTTATAGTTATGGATACTCCACAGGTTTTACTATATAAGAAAGTCTTATTCCTTCATGGGGAGCCAACAGCATAAAAGAGTAACTTACTAGGAAAGCTTCAATTGAAACAAGGTAAGCAGCATGCCAGAATCTCATTTTTAAAGAAGTGCAGACATGCTAAATTAAATTGGCAGGTGCTCATAAAATTTATCAAAAAGCTAGCCATTCAAAAAAGGAAGGAAATTGGCATTAAATATCATAAAAACTACAGAATGGGAAGTTGATCCGTCAAATACAGTATATCAAGACTTGCTACACATGGTTATTAATATTATCAAAAAATAAAATAAAATGCAAGCATTAAAGCATTTTAAAAACATATCGTAAATCTCGATAAAAAAAATGCTTAGCATTGTTAGAACAATCTAAGAAAAATACAACTAAAAACCTGTTGACAAATGGATTGTAAACTCATCTGGCCATCTTTAACTGAAGATGAGCTGAATGTACAAGCATGAGGTCATAAGTTTGTGCTTTTTGCCCAAACATATTCCCAATTTAGATTTCATACACAACATCGAAAAGAACACCAGTCCTCTGTCTAGTATTGAAGCTAACAGACCATGGGAATTGAATATTCCACTATCAGAATTAAAAGCCTTGAATTCTTTAAAATGAAATAAAAAGATAGTTATTACCAAAGCAGACAAAGGTAAACCACCCTAGTCTTAAATGCTAAATCATTTGATCAGAAAATGAATTTACTGCTTTGTGATCGCAATACATACTCCCAGCTTAATAATGATTCGTACCAAAAGTCAGCTAAAAAAACTCAAGTTACTGGATAAAACAACATTCATAGATCAAGAAACCATCAAAACAGAATATACCATGCAAGACTTCCTAGAATATATGGTTCATACACAAATTACGTAAAAGTAACTGTCCAGTTAAATTTATTGGAGATTCTATAGGCAGCCCTATGTATAAAATATCAAGATTTCTGTCTAACTGTCTCCTCATTGGCCACTCAACTTCTTTGAAAAAAGTTCCATAAAATTTCATACAAGAAAAAAGACATTAAACTGGCAGATACAGACATGTTAGTAAGCTTTGACATTGTCTCTCTTCACTAATATCCCTCACAAAGAGACAAAAGAATTTCTAACTCAAAACTTTCCCTTGGATGTAGCGAAATTATTCAAATTTGCAATTACATTAGGTTAATTCACATGGAAAGATAAAATATATAAACAAGAGGAAGGAGCAGCAATGGGCTCACCCTTATCATATAACCTAGCCAACTTTTTTCTGGAACACCTAGAAGAAAGAATTTTTGATTTTGACCCAAAACCAACAATTTGGCTATGGTACATTGATGATGTCTTTGCAATTTGGAGTCACACAGAACCAGAACTCCTCATTTCTATAAAAGACCAACACCCTACATTCTTGTATCAAGTTCAAACTAGAAAAAGAATCATCAAATGGTATTTCCTTTTCTGATGTACACATCCAGCGTAAGCAAGATGGATCCATTTCCACTTGTCTACCAAAAACCAACTTTTTCAGGTCACTATATCCATAATACATCAGCTCACCATCCATCTCAAAAATATGGCATAATAAAATCTTTAGTATCAAGAGCATACAAGATTTGTTCTTCTGAAGAATCGCTAAAACAAGAATTAGACATTGAGAAACAGCCTTACTAAATGGATATAATCCAATAATAATAACCCAAAATATATATAATCAACTACTCTCCTATAAAATCAACCCAGACAAGAAGAAGCCCACAGGACTCCTATACCATATATTAAAGGCATCTTTGAAAGTATGGCAAAAATAATGAAAAAAATCAACTCGTTGCTACCTATAAACCCATCAACCAAATTCACAACTTGCTACCTTGTCCAAAAGACAAACTCTCACCAATGATGCTACCAGACATATACAAAGTACCATGTTTGCGTAACTGGTCTTACTATGGAAGATCTATAAATAAATACATTCCTGAACATCAAGACCACATCTGGCCTTGCACAATGTGGAATTGAAAAAGCTAACCACAGGATCCAATGGCAAAATGTTAAGCTGTTGCATAGATCCATATATGAGGGTGGTCTGAAAAGTTCTCGAGCTCGACCATAGATGGTAACGTTATCAGCAAGATTTTTTTTTCTAAGTTGGTACATCTGTCATAAGCATCCATGTGAAATTGCAAGTCATTCTATCAAGTAGTTTGTTTTACATAGCTATCTGAAGCAAAAGTGTTGTCTGTATCCCTTGAAATGGATAAAACTAAGTATCGTGCAGTTATAAAATTCTTTGTAAAAGAAGGTTTAATGCCAAAAGAAATTCATTCAAAGTACTTAAAAGTTTATGAGCACTCTTCTCCTTCATTTTCGATAATTAAGAAATGGGTTGCTGAATTTAAAGGTGGTCGTACCAGCCTTGAAGATGATTTATGTGAAGGACGTCCAAAATGTGTAACAATACCAGAAATCATTGATCAAGTGCACGATATGGTATTGGATGACCGGTGAGTCAAAGTGAGTGAAATTGCTGACTCTACAGGCATTTCAAAAGAAAATGTAGGATATATTTTGCATGAAGAATTGCAAATGAAAAAGCTTTGCACAAGATGGGTGCAGTGCTTGCTTATAGCAGATCAAAAATGCACCTGCATGAAAATCTCTGAACAATGCTCGGAGCGTTGTAACAAGAATAAAACTGATTTTGTGCGTCGATTTACTACTATGGATGAGACTTGGATTCACCATTACACACCAGAATCCAAACAGAAGTCAAAACAGTGGACAGAAGCCGGTTGTTCAGCACCAAAGAAGATAAAGTCAGTTCCATCAGCAGGAAAGGTCATGGCCAGTTCTGTCGACAGGGTATAGCATATAGAAAACCTGCCTCATGGCATGGCTTAATAAGGGCACTCATTCAGTCATATTGCGGTAGGCACTGTTGCTATGCTACAATTCCAGTTAGCGTAGCAAGTGCAGAAAGAAGTTTTTCCAAGCTTAAACTGATTAAAAATTATTTGCGAACAGCAATGACCCAAAAAAGATTGGTTGGTTTAGCAACTATATCGATATAGGCGGACATAGCTTATAATTTAAATTTAGAAGAGCTCATAAACAGTTTTATTGTGCGATATCCCAGTAGAGCAAACATTTAATTAATATTATTATGTAATAGTTTTGCATTAATGTCTCTCTTGTAATAAAAACAAAATAGCAATTGGAGATTTTCTTATATTTTTGTCTTATAATCCATCAAGGGCAATATTTAATTGTTTGCTCAGAGCACGGTCAAATCTGTTGACAACCCTGGCCATTGTATCGGTATTTTGGGATGCTAAAGGCATTTTGTTTATTAATTATCTTGAAAAGAGTAAAACAGTAACCAGGGAACATTATCCCGATCTTTTAACCAGACTGCATGAAAAAATTCATGAGAAAAGACCTGGTTTGAAGAAGGAAAAAATCATCTTTCATCTGGACAATGCATTTGCCCACAAAGGTGTTTTGGCAATGAGAAAATTAAGGGATCTGCACTATGAATTGTTGGAAAATCCACCCTGTTCCCCTAGATTTGGCTCCCTTTGACTTCTATCTCTTCCTTAATCTAAAACTCTTCCTCGCTGGTCAGCATTTTTCTTCGAATCAAGAAGTGCCTTCTACTTTTGTTTTATCTGTTTTGCAGGACAAAAAACTTTCCAACTTCATACTAGAACAGCTAACTTAAATGCAGTTGAAAACTTGTTATAAAATTCCTCATGTCCTAGATCAGACTAAAATTTAAGTTTTTTCAACTGAGGGTCATCATCACCCTTGCACATGCACACTAGCTAAAATATGTTACTGTTACTAACTGTACTACAAAGATTCCCCCCACCCTCCAGCAACAGATCAATGAAGGCACAGTACATGTGTGTGCACACACATGTGAAGTATAGGAGGAGGAGGCATCTCTGTAGTCACTAATGCCAAAGTTGGAAAATAAGTATGATGAAAAAAAAAAATTTTTTTTAAATTTTTATTTTTGGAAATGTTGCAAGAAATCATCTTACCGCATATTATCGCGTATAATGCGATTCACGTATAATGCGAACTAGAAATTTTGTTTGAAAACTAGCCCTAAAATGCCATGTCCATGTATAATGCGATCTGTTAATCTTGTTCCATAACATTATAAATAATACAATATGAATTAACGAAAGAAATATTTATTTTAAAACAAAATGTCAAAATCCTGTAAATTCTTCTTCATCTTTTGAGTCGTCAAACATTTTATTTATAAATTCATCTGTAGGGATTGCATCATCAGTGTAGCAGTTATCATCATCGTCTTCATGATCTCCAATTTGTTGTGCATCATTATCACTTTCGTATATGACGTGATCTTCAGATCCATCCATTGAATTACTTATTCCACATTTAAGAAATGAGCGTTGAATCATTTCAGATGGTATCGAATCCCATGCTTCTTTAACCCAGCTGGTGAGTAGGGTGATCTCAGGCTTCTGAAAATTCCCACTCTTTGTCATCTTCAGCAAACCAGATGACATCCATTCTCTCCATTTTTCACGTAAGTGATCTTTAAATGGCTTATTCAAGCTGACATCAAGCGGCTGCAAAAAGGAAGTTAGACCACCCGGTATGACCGCTAGGTCTATATGTAGCTCACGTGCTTTCTCTTTGCTTGCCTCTGTTAAATGCGCCTAGAACATATCCCAGACTAGCATGCTTTGTTGACGTAACAAGCTACCTGGATGTATGTTCCATACTTGATCCAGCCACAATTGTACACCTTCTTCATCCATCCAACCTTTCTGATTGGCGCGAACAATTACACCTGGTGGAAAT
Source organism: Typopeltis vanoorti (assembly GCF_054136105.1). Classification (NCBI taxonomy): domain Eukaryota; kingdom Metazoa; phylum Arthropoda; class Arachnida; order Uropygi; family Thelyphonidae; genus Typopeltis; species Typopeltis vanoorti. The sequence goes on from NC_143556.1 coordinate 10,888,581, forward strand.
TTCATATGCTTCGGAATTTTCTTCCTTTTAAATATCATTGTTGGCTTTAAGTTGGTTCCATCTGCCATGCATGCTAGAACAACGGTAAAATGCGTTTTTTCATGTCCTGTTGTTTTTATGAAGACACCCTTTTCTCCAACTGAGTTTACTGTTCGATTCCCAGGCATATCAAAGTACATGGGCGTCTCATCCATATTGCCAATTTGGGAAAGTTCATATCCGTGACACTTCCGTAATTTTACGATAAACTTATGGAAGGACTGCACTTTTTTGTCAAACTGCTTAGGTAACTTCTGTGCAATTTTTGTTCAGTGTCGTAATGTTAATGCTTTGCGTTCCATAAATCTGTTGCATCACCCAGGCGAAGCAAAAAAAGATGAAATACCTAGTGTGTCCTTGAATTTACCATTCTTGAGTTGTAGAGCTTGAAAATGAATTGCATTTCTTATTACTATAATGCCATCTTGTCGTTGCGTCAAAATCCATTCATTTAGCTCTTCTTCGAGTTCTGGAAAGGATGCTACATCTCCACGATGGGCACGTTTCGTTTTGGGGATTTTTTCAAGACTGTCTTTTTGCTTATGCCAAAGTCTAATGTTACTCTCTGCTACACCAAATTCTCTCATAGCAGCACTGTTATTATGTTCTTCTGCAAACTGCATGACACGCAATTTAAATCCTGCTTCAAAAGATGAACGTTTATGTTTCTGTTGGCTCATTTTCAGGCTAGGTTTGTTTAATGAATAATATTTAAAATGAACTGTAGCTAAACCGATATACCTAACTGTGCTCTATCATTCGGCGATGGAGAGCGCATCCGCAGATATGATGCGCGCTCAGTCGCCGAATGCGAGTGGGTCAAGTAGATTTGGTTGCATAGGCATTAGGTAGTATATATTTTGTGTGCAAGTCTAATAAGATGTTATATTTTTTAGGATCAGCATATAATGCGAACCCCTAACTTTAAGTAGTATTTTTTACCATAAATTTTTCTCATTATACGCGATAATATACGGTAAATTTAAAAGGGATATCAGCTACAGCCAACGAGTGCAAATGCCATTTGGGCTAATGAGTTTTTACTTTTGTTCCTTATTTAAAAAAAAATAAAATAAAATATGGATCGTTGCATTATGACATCAGTACAGTCAGAGAAGAAAACTGAGAATCTTACTTTGAGAGCAGGTATGAAGTATAATGAAAGATGAATGTACTCATATCAATCAGAATAATTTGCACAATTCATTTCAACCCTCTTAACCTATAAAATGTATCTAATTTCAGACTGAGGTGAATTCAAGATCTCCCCATCTTTTATTTTTCTGAGACTTATTTTTCTCTCCTAAATCAAGAGTATATTGTCATTTATTATTAAAAATATTTCCACTCACCTGACTTAGAACAGCAAGAAACTGTTTAAGCGCAATGAGGCTTTCTCCACCAATGGTTTGGTGAACTGCAATTTCTTGATTTAATAAATAGTTAATAGCATTCTCAAGATCTACCATATGCACCTGAGTAATACGACGAACATTGCTATATGAAAAGAAAGCATTTATGAGGTATGGCGGGTATAATTTTATTTTCATTCTTTGAAACTGGAAAATAATAAGGCAAAACAAAAAATTAACTGTGAAATTTCTAATTAAACTATAAAGGCAGAGGTGTCTGATTAAGCAATTATATACAGGCAGATCAAATATCAAATTGCATCCACAAAAGTTTAGTAATTTATGCTGAATTTAGTATAGTAGGATAGTTAGGAGTTAAATAATCTGAGAACCTGGAAACTCAATCTAAACTGACTGTACCAATTTTTTTTAAATTGGAAAATAAAATAATAACAAGTGCTTGAAATCTGGTAAATATAATAACTATATAAATAATTAGAATGGGTTAAACTCTTAGGTTTTTAAAAACTAAATCTTCTACATATTTCACTGTCTTTTGGTTGATAGCATCTTCAGGAAGATTTTAATGAACATACAAAAAATCTCAATGTTTCAGAAGCCATTATTTTATGAATAGTCAATCATCCACTCAATATGAGTATTAGTAGGCACATCATGCACAGTCTGTATTGCGCTACTTTTATAACCAGCAATCATTCATAAGTGATTGCTGGTTATATAGGTCTTGAATGCTACATATATGGATTAAGGGCTTCCATATGTCATGAAGTATAATTTCTTGGTTTCTATTTATTTATATAATTGATAAAAAGTCCTCCTAGTTGTTAAAAATGATGAATGTTTAAGGTAATTAGAATCCCATTTGAGCTGTGAATACAAATGAAAACTTGTATTTGAATAAATTGGCTTCAAAACAGGAAATTAATTCATTTTCCAACATTTTTCTAATTAACTAAATGTAATAGTACACAGTCAGCGTGATGCTATCATCTCCTTATTAATTTGCTTCGTAAGGTAAACCCATGAACAAAAAATAATTCTTAGATGTAATTAAGTGCCTTTTTACCCTTTTTCAAAACTTTTTTTTTTTCCAATAACCATCCACCAACATCTTCTGCAACACTTTGCTAAAGATGTCAGATATAGAAACCAACTTTAATGTAGAACTTTTCAGGTCTACAATAAGCAAAGTGGTGGTTTTACATCAGGTGACGTGATTCATCTATCAATGATGGATGCTCACAAACATCCATATTCAGTGGGATTTGAACACGGACCAATTGGTTAGACAGTAAAAGTAAAAGACCCATTCAATTTTTAGTGGCCACCTGCAGAATTAGATGAAAAAAATGTAGCTTTTCACTCTGTCTACAGTACAGGGTATTGTAGTCACGGAGTATTTTAGCAATAATGTTTTCCTGCTTAACCAAGCAAAGTAAGAAGAATTATAATTTAATAAAGGAAATATAGAATGTTTGAGGATTTTAGTCATTTTATTTGAGGATTCTGACTAGTTTGGAACTAGTGGAGCTTGTAAAGGCCCTATTAATAAACATATCCTCTAAGTTCTTTAATAACAGCATATCAAAACAAGCGTCAGACAGAGGCGAAAGAGCTGTGGCCTTTTGCCTCTGTTCATCTGGGTTCATCCAGATGAACAAGCTGATATATACCAAGTATTCTGGGATGCTTCAGAAATCCTACATCAGTGCTACTATAATACAGAGAAAAATCATAGAATCTACAGAGATGCTAAATATCAATTATCCAAAAGTAAATCCAAATTTCAATCTTTCTGATTGCTACAAAGTGATGATTCAACTATTGCACAAGGAAAAGCATGAACATGCAACAGAGCTATTTAAAATTATTAGATTCCAATCTAATTTTGTTAATATCAATGATATTAATGAACTGTTTGCTATGTACAGATTCTTATGCAATTTCTGCACTTAAAGTCCTTTAATAACAACAAAACCAGTCAATGTTTGTATAAATATATACAATAGTGTAGTCCATTGTTGCTACCATCAGGTAGCAACAATGGAATATGGTTACTTTTTTTCTTGTAATACGAATCTTATCCACAAAATGCTACAAATCTATAGTACATTAATACAAGTCTTAAAGTGGACTAACAGATAATCTGGAAACTACTCTAGCGTCCAAACATGATACATGAACCAGTTCTTTCAGGCAATTCAGTTCTCCAATAAACATGGTGGTGTTGGTGATTTCACAGTGGACAATGAGAATTATCTCCCATCTAAAAACTTCTATCCATTCCATTCCATCATGAGATGTGTAACTCCATCTCATGATGGAATGGAATACAGCCTGCCAACCAGATGGCAAGCATACATATATAAAATTATGAATTAACAATAAAAATGCAAATTAATATTACAAACTAATGAACTTTATACATTGCAAAAATGTTACTTAGGGACTCAATTTCTGAAAACTAACTTTTTAAGCTTGGATTTTTCTTCTTGTGCACTAGGCAGGTTACTGGACTGTAATGTTTTGTTATGTCCTCCCAATACATCTACAAACTTTTGCCTTGCTACAGAGTGTGGAAAACTGCAAAACAAAAACATAAAATTTACTATTATGTTACTTGTATTGGATATATCAAAGTCATTATCAGAGAAGGCAATCAGCTAACTGACACAGATAACTTAAATGATCACATATCACAGTATTTCATTCTAAGGAAAAAACAGATTTTGTCTAGAGAGAGAGAAATGAGGGAGGAGATTGTAAGTGCATGAAATGGATGTATTTGAAACATAGTGTATTCTGAATGACAACAAGGTGATGGGAATGCATGAGACTTCACCATGTGCTTTAAGGAAATGTGTCAAGATCATAAATCCTGGTCTTCCTCTGGGTTCTTTTCCTGCCACCAAATACCTGTTCTGTACCATTTCTCTGCAATTCTTTTTAAATCATAAATCACCAGAGATTAGCTCTACTCACACATTCTTGAATACTAACAGCATCAAGTTCCTTTCCTCCTAATATCTTCATTATTCATAAGATTCTTTCATTGAGGACACCTGTTCACTCCCTAATTTTCATTAAAATTAATGATCTGTGATCACTAGTTTTGATCACCTGCTTTACTTGTAATCCAACACTCAAATCATTAAGTTATTACTGGTTTGACCAGAGGCTTGTATACTGCCAGTGTTGTGACTAATTTCTTATTTAATATAAATTTATCAATTAACTACTCATCATACTGTCTTTACTTATTCTATTATCTATTTTACTATTTCTGATGTTTCTAAGTGGTAGATGTCCTTCATCACCTGGTAAAATACTACCACATTGCTTATTAGAGGCTTGAAGTGGATGCAGCCATGTTCGGTTGCTATAGCAAGGGTTCCAGTTTCTGTCCCCTCCCGCATGCAGTGAGAGTGATGCCTTCAAAGACATATGAATCTCACTGTAGGGTGTCTGGGCTCTCCTCCATTTGAGGGTACAGAAGTAAAACAGTTCCACTGGCCAGCCATTGTTTGTACATGAGACCAAACCAGGTAGTAACAAACCTGGGGGCTTCCTGATCAGTTAGCAAAAAATCTTGCAACCAGGTATTTTGCCAGTTCATGACTGGAGAGAGACCAAACATTGTGGCTGCAGGGGTTACTGTCGAGGCCAAGCATGGACAGGAGACAGACTTCCCTCTGTGTGGGTGGTGTGTTTGCAAGTCTGTAACCTCTCACTGCATGCACCACTCTATTTATTTCTTTCTCACCAAACAACGAACCACAACCAAAAGAAATGTGATTTTACTGCAGATCTCAAAAATTCTCCCACAAAATATAGTTAAAAAATAACAACAAAAATCCAACCAAACAACCCACCAACACTAATTCTTACTAAAAAAAAAAAAAGTTTCCACATCCACTTCACCAACAACCATGACCTAAACTGCAATACAAATAATGTGCACCACCACCTACAGTCTAAATCTGAACTACTATTTCTTTCAGAACCCTAACTGGTATATCAGTTCATGAGAACTAATATACCATGCCATAGACTGCAAATCCTTAAATCCCATTGTTTGATCTGCTTTGGTTCAAAATTTCTCTACCAAATCAACCTACCCTTTTCATATGCTGCTTCTATCACTCTCCAAACTCTGTCAACCATTCTGATCTCTTAAAATTTCTCTTTCTAAAGCTCAACTTTTTGCAGTCTAAGTACTCCAATTCCTGATCAAGAGGGCAGGGATGCTGAGGTGTTTGCCATCAACAATTTCACAGTCTCGTGTCTTCTGGTAGTAGAAGGGTGCCAACGTACCTCCATGACTTCTATTCCTCCTTCCCACGGAGTCTGACTACTGCTTCAGTTCTGATCCAAACACCTGCTCAGACTGAATAACAGAAACCATCCTCACAGGAATGAAGGCACTGATCCATTCTACTCCAAATTTTCAGAAACCATCCTCACAGGAATTGTGTACCAATGCTATAAAAAAAAAAGCCTCTGCATACCATAATTGGCTCAAGACCAAAACTTCAGCTGTTCTCTCTGCCTACACTGCAACCCACAACAGCTGCAAAAGAATCATCACCAAGTCCAAGTCTAATGCTGCAAACTTGCCTCCTGCTCAAATGGCAGTCAATCCTTCTGGTCCCCTGGCAAAGCCACTGAGTCCAACTTCTGCCCACACAGGTTTTCCACCAATCTCACATCCAGATGGTACTGTAGTCACCTCACCAAAAGACAAGGCTAACTTACTTGCATCACTCCTCTCTTCTAATTCCTGCATTGATGTCTGCTCTCACAGACTTCCAATCCTATCGATAGCTTTTCCAACGACAGTATACTCCATTCCTCCTTTTCATTCGACAAACCCGTTAGCACTCAAGTATTAAAATCCTCAAGATCTACCACAACCAGGGATCTGAACTCAGATCCTCTAGTTATATCCCAGTGGGACAAGGACAACCTTGTAAACTTCCATGCCACCAAAACCCAGTTCTGTCTGATCTCTTGCAAAAAAGAGCTCACATCCCTCTCCCTTACCTTCAGTAATACTTAGATATCTAAACACGATCAGATTTCTCTTCTTGGACTGACTTGCACCTCCAATCATTCCTGGCACAACCATATTTTAACTATAGCTTCTGCAGCTGCCAAAAAAAAAACGTACTTTTTTGCACAAAACACTACTCACACCTTCACAGCTGCTAACTCTATACAAAACCCAAATCTGCCCAGTCATGGAATATTGCTCCCATATTTGGGGAGGTGCATCAAAATCCTATTGCTCGATTCTATCCAGAAGCAGGCAATCCAGCTAATTAATGATCCCTCTTTCATACCCACTTCAATTCTTCTCTCACAGATGTTCAGTTTCTGCCCTGTGTCTCTTCTAGAGATACTTTCATGGAGAGTGCTCTGCTGAATTGACCACTATTATTCCTCCACTCTCTTCCAAAATCATTAAAATAAGAGCCACTGCTAACCAACACCCATTTACAGTCCACCTTAAAACTCACCGAACCAATTTCACTGTCTCCTCTTTTATCCCATCTACTTCTGTCCTTTAGAACAGTCTCCCAACTCTGCCTTCCCCAAGATTACAACCCTCAGTTCTTCAAGCAAAATGTAAACAGACTCCTCCTTACTTCTATTCCTACTGCCAGCACATGGCACTAGTGTGCAATAGGTCTTGTGGCTGTTTGTGTGTGGATCAGATATTAAAAAAAATAATAATCATCATTTTTCACCTTAAATAAAAATTGCTACAAAAAAGTAACTGACTGAAATATTTTACTTGATCTATAGGTTTCTCATTGAGAATGCAGTCGATTCCATTTGCATTCTTGTCTATTTTCAGACAAGAAAATAGACAAGAATTTTTCTATTTTCTTGTCTGAAAATTTGCAATATAACAAATTTTATGCAAAATTTGTTATAGAAGAAATTCAATGCAGCGTTCTAAAGAATTTAAATCTGATTGATTAATCAGTATAACATAACTGGTTAGAAGTAAAGAGCTGAGCTGAATATTTCCATTTTGATATCTGGTTTAATACCATTTGCCTTAATAATGCAATTCATATAGATGAAGAACAAGAGGAAAGAGCATGTGTCTTTGTCATATACTCAATTTTGAATCAAACCATTTTCCTATATCTCTTTTAACTGTGAATGCTGACCTTAAGTAGAAACTGAAGGTTTTTTTTTTGTGTGTGTGTGTGTGTGTGTGTGTAAATAATAGGTGCTGGTGGTACTCGCTCTTTGCTAGCAGGAAAAATTGAATAAAAGGATATAAAAACACTAAAAATACTTAAGAGCCTGTGTAGCTCGGTGGAAGTGACATTTGCACTCCATGGTGCTTGATCACACAAAGAAAGATATGGGTTCAAATCTAGTAGCTGACTAGAGAAACATTTTTCTAAGCCTTTTTTTTGACTGGTTACCGGGATAGTCGATCTCTAGCATGGGCAAGTGGGTGTTTTCTCCCAGAAACTTGGGTTTCACATCCCATAAACTCAAGAAAATTGACTGTTGAACCTACACTATTTTCATACATTAAAAATATTGTGTTAGGGTTAAGGACCATGAGATGGCAGCACTTATTAGCAATCTCTTCAGTGTGTGTTGATTAGATTAATGCCAGCTTTGAGCCAGCTAACTCTGATTGGCTACCAGTAGAGATTGAACTGCCCACTCAGTTTCCAAAAGTTAGATAGGGCTAAAATGGCCTCTCCCACTGAGCTACACAGGCTCTCATATGTATTTTCATATCCATTTAATTTTCAGTTTTTCCGACTTTTATTCCCTATACAGGAATAAAAGGTGTTAACTGATGATGATGATGATTTTTAAAAACACTTACAGATATTTTTACTTCATAGGGTGATAACGTTTTTGGAATAAACAGTTTATTAAACATATATTTATTGTACAGTACATAAAAAATAAGTAAAATGTACACAATAATTTTTAATAAAACTTATATACATCACATATAAAAAAATTTTATACAACACTAATATCTTAACAAATAAATGCAGTGAAAATGTACATTTCATTAAATAACTAAGCTTATTTGCATACTAGGTAAATGTGTAAAAAATTATTGATTACATATTTCTAAATGTATAGCATCTGTATGCCATGTCAATATTTAACAAAGGTGCTGATAAGCTGTACTGTCGATAACCCCCCTTCCCCCCAAAAAAGCACTGTATATATGAATAAAAGTTTATAAAGCAGAACACTGGAATAAGATGATTACATTTATTTTTGACAACACAAAATTTCATCCTAATTACACAGGTGTAAACATACCAACTAGTAAACTATTAGAAAAAAGGTAACAACTGTTATGCATTTATTGAAGAGACTGATATTATTTTAAAATATTTCTAATTGTTCAGAACATTGTTCGTGTTTGGCTAATGAAGGCTAAGATGTACTCGGAGAGGTTGATACTTGGGTTAATATTTAGGATCTAATGCCTTTCCAAAGACACCCAGATTTTTCTCTCCATTATATCATAGCAACAGTGTTAGAGTTCCGATTTTTCCCATACAACTTGATGTCTCATTTGCAGAGTGTCTTGTGGGTCAGCTGAAGAGAGCACATGTGATGATAAAGCTGAGACTTCACTCCTATAGTATTCAATATCTTCAACATGTTCTTCAATACACTGTTGAATTGATTTTTCTGTCTGTCCATAGTAAGATGACTGGCAATCACACCATAGCCGATAAACACCCAGATACTGAAGTGGGGTATGTCGAGGTTTGAAGTGTTGTGGATCAGAGTAGAGAAAAGAGGATAAATATTACTTTGATTTTATATTCCTTAAGTATTTTTTTAAGTTTAATGGAAACAGAGCTAATATATGGAAGTGTGATGAATCTTCTGTTTCTTCTTCATTAGAAATTTCTCTGATCTTATGTGGTTGAGTAGATTGGAGATGATGTAGTCATTACAAATATATGATGTCCTGTACACTGTTTATTTATATTGTACATTCTGGACAGTTATTTTTATTTTTATTAGAACGTTATTGTATAACTTTTCCAGAGCCTAAAATGTAAATGTTAATCTTTGTTATATTTCCATCATTTCTCAACTATTGGTCTAAAAGTGAAAATCCAATTCTTATAACTACTATTTGTCTGAACACAGGTTTCACTTAAATTTTTTTAGCCTTTTCTCAAGTATGCTTGCAGAAATCTTACCAGGAAATTCCTCAGTAAGGAAAGTGATATTAAACTGATATCAGAATTGGAGATGTTAATGTCAGCTCTTTGCTTTATGCAAACAATGTTATATTTCTAAATAAATCCGGTAGAAGTCTGCAAGATTCCCTGACTAAATTGAATAACTGTTGTAATAGATGTGGTATGAAGGTCAGCAATAACAAGACAAAGACAATGAAAATAGGCAAAAGCATTGAAAATATCAACTGCATTATGAATGGAGAACCTATAGAACAAGTAAAACATTTCAGCTACTTAGATACAATTTTTATGAAGATGGTAAATTAAATATAGAAATAGACAACAGAATCAACAAAGCTGGTATGGTAGGAAGTCAACTGAATAAATTTATATGGAATAAGACAGTATTCAAACCAATTTTAACTTATGGATCTGAGAGCTGGTTCAGAAGTAAAACACTTGACCAAAGACTAGAGACAGCGGATATGAGAGTCCTGAGCATGAACAGATGGCATCAATGGCAATATCATATTAAAAACGAGGATATTAAGAAAGAACTTGACAATGTCAGCATCCAGGAATGTGTTAGCAGAGCTAATCTCAGGTGGTATGGGCAAGGAAAGATTAGCAAAACAAATGTTCTGTGCCAGATTGGCAGGAAAAAGACCCAGACGAAGACCAAGATATTGATGGATTGATATGGTAAAAAAGTGCCTTAGAAGATAGAAATATAAGATCTGATAATGTTGGAGTCTTGACAGGTAACAGACTGATTTGCAGGAAAATTGTAGATAGGAAGTTAGTGATGATATAAATTTTTCATGTAGTATTATACTATCATATCCTGTACACCCCTTGAGGGTACATGGCAGGAATTTCATGATGATGACTTTCTATCATAAGCTTTGCCAATTCTGTTGTCTATTTCCATATTTAATTTGAATCTTCACCTAAAAATTGTGCCTAAATAGCTAAAACATTTTACTTGTTCTATAGGTTCTCCATTTAGGATGCAGTTAATGTTTTCAATGTCTGTTTATTTTCAGAGTTTTTGGTCTTTTTATTGCTGATCTTAATACCAAATTTTTTACAGCTTTATTCAGTTTAGCTAAAGTATCTTGGAGACTTGCAGTGGATGCATCAACAACGTCTGCAGAGGGCAAACAGCTGAGATTGATATCTCTGATTCTGTATCAGGATTAACAACACTTTCTTTCATAATGTGATCCATATGAAGGATGAACAACAATGAAGAGTGTGTGCAACCTTGTCTTACATCCAATTTTACATCAAACCATCTTCCTGTACTTCCTTCAATTCTAACTGCTGACTTACAACTTAAGTATAGATTATGGTGCAGGAAAACACCCAAGGCAGCTGCCGAAAATGACTGACAGGAACAAGATGGTGGTGTTAAAATGGGTGACATGAAAAAACTGGCTACAATGGGCACAGACCATCTGTGGTGAGTTCCAGAGTGCCAGTAACACCATGGTGAGCACTAATACTCTACAAAAAGAACTCCATTTACTGGGTTTCCATGGAAGAGCAATGGCACACAAGCCAACATCACAACGTCAAACAAGGCAGCTAATCTGGCCTGGTCCAAGGAGCGATGAATCGAAGTTCACCTATTTCCAGCCTGATGGTAGGGCATGAGTGTGGAGGCAGCCTGGTGAATGCTTGTTACCATAGTGTGTTGTACCCACAATAAAGTTTGGTGATGGAGGAATAATGGTGTGGGATGCATTTAGCTGGTTTGGAGTGGGACCACTGGCCGTTGTCTGTGATTCCATGAAGGCAGCTCAGTACCTTCATATTCTGGATAATCAGGTGCTGCCTATGCTGTGGAGTTTTTATGAAATGCACTCGTGTTACTATCAAGACGACAATACCCCATGCCAGAAAGCTGCAGCTGTTATGGAATGGTATAAAGAGATGGGTGTTAAATGGGTTTTGACCTCAACCCCATCAAACACCTGTGGGATGAATTGGAGCAGCGATCGAGTCCAGTGCAGCATGTCCTTGATCTGCCACTGAATTCAGTGCTTTGATGGAGAAATGGAGATAAATTCCACCTGATATCTGCCACACATTGGTAGAAAGCCTCCCTTAAAAGGTGCAGGAGGTGATCAAAGTCAAAAGGTGGATATACCCGATATTAAGGTTCCTGTTGGTATCAATTGTAAATTGTTCAAGTGTCTGGATAATTATTGGTAGATAGCACATTTGTCTTAAAGTGAAAATGATTGTGATAACCTCTGTTTGGGACCACAGTTTGTTCATCTCCGAATTTCCCTACCATAATTTTTCTTAGCATGTTCTTAACATGTTTGCATAAACCTTACCAGGAATACTCAGCAAGGAAACTCCTCTGTACCTCTCACATTGTTTTATTTCCTTTTTTTTCATAGAAGAATACTATGACAGCTTTACTCCAATCATTTGGAATTCAACCCTCTGACTAGGCTATAATAAATTTAGTTTAATCCTTTATTCAAGTGTAAGCAAACAAAGTTTGCACCTAAAAATATCTTCAGGACTGAGGTAAGGTGGTATATCCCTTGGCAACTCATAGCAAAGGTGGACCAAGCTCTGATCACTACTTGTCTCAATATCTCCCATAATATCTTCCATAATGCAAAACACATCTCCTTGTGGACATGTATACTGCTATGCATTAAGGGAAGGGGCACCACCCATACCGGTTTCTACCTTTATTGAGGTCTCGTCAGTGGGAGGCAGACCCAGAGTGGTGATACTAAGACAGAAGCAATGGAGAGGTCATATTTACCTATACGAGCTTGGTCCACCTTTGCAACGAGTTGCTAAGGGATGTACCACCTTGCCTCAGTCCTGAAGATATTTTCAGGCACAAACTTTGTTTGCTTACACTTGGATAAAGGATTAAACTAAATTTATTATAGTCTAACCAAATGCAAAATAAACTTCCAACATCTTTCTCTAAATTCAAAGAAATTTAATAATAAGGTTGACTAATGACTTTATGCACAGATTACGCAGGAGGAGTGGTGATGGAATTTGTGGATGTGTGGAGTGAGTTCGATGGGCGAAAGGATTAATATAAGATGGATGGTTTACATTTGAAGGGATTTGGTGTATGGAGACTTGAAAAGGTGCTGTTGAATGAGGTGGCTGTGCAGAATCAGGGAAACTAGAGTTATCGGGGGGGAGTAGATATGCAGACTTTAGGGAGACAGTTGAGTGTAAGAATGTGTGTAATATGCCCCGAGTGAGTATGAAGGACAACAAATCAGAATGGGATAGTTAGTATAAGGCATCAAAATAGGGATGGGACAAATGGGCTTCTGAAATTCATGTATACTAATGCCAGAAGTATTAGGAACAAGAAAGAAAAATTTTTGGCCTTGGTTGGCACTTCCAGGCCACAGGTTATTGGCATTAATGAAACATGGCTGACAGAAGATGATATAGCTAGTGGGATTGAATGTGATGGGTATGGTGTGTTCAGGAGTGACAGAAAGAATAAAATGGGGAGAGGAGTGTTACTGATGATAGCTGATGAGCTACAGTCAAGGAGAATAGAAGTGGAACTGCAGGATGGAGAAAAGAGCACATTTGAGGCTATTTGGCATGAGATTGAAACTATCAGAACAAAATATACAGGTGGGTGCTGCTATAGACTAGGTGATGGAATAGATGGTGGAGATAGTATGCATAAGCAAATACGAGAAATGAGTGGAAGGAGGGTAATTATTATGGGAGAGGACACACGGGAGGAAGGAATTGGATTTTATGTGGTTATTAAGGGATAACTATCTGCAACAGCATGTAACGGAAAATACTAGGGGTCAAAGAGTTTTTGACCTAGTAATTGCATCTGAGAATTTGGCTGTAACAAATATGACCACGTTGCCACCAATTGGTGAGACTGATCATAGGGTCTGGGAGGTGGCTAAAGGTGTGGAATTTACAATTAAGACAGGGTACATGTGGAATTATCGGGTTAGTAAGTATGACAAGCTTAGGAGTTTGATTGGTTCGGTGCCATGGCATGTAAAACTGCAAGGGAGGTGATTAAGATGTTGATAGTGCATGGGAGGCGATTAAGAAGTGTTTGCATGAAGCAATGGCTGACTGTAAACCTAGAGTCCGAATAATAAATCAAGTAGGGGTTAAATGGATGAATAACACCATTAAGCTTGAGCTGCAAAAAAAGAAACAACTATGGAGGGAATTTAAGGAGAAAGGTGACCAGCAGGCACATGAACAGTATAAAGTGCAGGCCAGAAGGGTAACGAGTGTGGTAAGAAGCGGATTATGAAAAAACATTAGCCATGCAGGCTAAAGAGAATCCTAAACAGTTTTTTCGATATGTGGCAAGTAAAAGAAAAAATGTATATAGCAGAATGATTTTAAAGAATGCCGATGGTAGGGAGGTAAACGAAACAGTTGATATAGTTGAATTACTGAGCGAGCACTTTGCAAGAGTATATCATCCAGGTGGTGACATTGCAGGAATAAATGAACCAATAGCTTATATGGGAATTGTGGTGAATGAAGTGGAGGTGAGTAGTCTATTACAAAACCTCAATGTCAATACATCTGTGGGATTGGATGGCATACCAGCTCGTGTCGTACGTGAAGCGGCTAAAGAATTGTCAGTGTGCTTGACCATTTTGTTTAATTTGAGTCTCGGGTCTGGGTTAGTCCCAAGGGGGTGGAAAGAGGGGAAAATAGTTCCACTGCATAAAGGAGGTTCCAAGACTGCTGTTGTAAATTACCAACCGATCAGCATATCAGGAATCGTTGTCAAGGTCTTGGAGAAATTAGTCAAGAGAAAAATACAGGATTGGATAGATGAAAATGGGATACTGTATGGGGGACAGCATGGTTTTGTGAAGGGTAGATCATGCCTCAGTAACTTGCTCACGTTTTATAACAGTGACGGCTGAACTGGATAAGGGTAATGGATTTACAGTGATTCTACTGGACCTTGCTAGTCATAGGCCTTTGACAGGATACCACACGGAATTCTAATCAGTAAACTGCAGCATATGGGGATGGATATAGGGTTGGTGAGATGGATAGGAGGGTGGTTGATGGAGAGATACCAGAGAGTGGTTTATTCAGGAGTGGAGTCCAAAAGTCGGCTTGTGGCTAGTGGTGTGCCGCAGGGTTCTGTTCTTGGACCACTACTTTTCAATTTGTTCATTAACGATATAGGAAAAGATCTGAGAAGAAGTGTTAATTTTTTTGCTGATGATGCAAAGTTGGGTAGAGCAATAGTGAGTGCACAGGATGTCAAAATTTTGCAAGATGATTTGGATAGTTTGGAAGACTGGGCTAAGGAGAATGGATGTCAATTTAATGTGGCAAAGTGTAAGGTTATGCATTTTGGGGTGAAAAGATTAGCAGCAGCATATCACATTGGTGGAACCGTACTCCAGGAGATTGATGAGGCCAGGGATTTGGAAGTGTTGGTGGATAGGGAGTTGAAGTTTAGGAGGCACATTGCAAAAGTGGCTAAATCAGCTCATCGAATCACTTGGTTGCTGAAAAATACTTTAACAAGCAGAGACAAACAGGTTATTGTTCCTCTGTATCGAGCCTTGATAAGGCCCCATCTAGGTTTTCTTCTTGATGGGGAGTAAGTGGAGAGGATCCAGAGACGAGTGACCACGATGATAGCTGGTCTATGGAATGAACCTTATGAGAACAGGTTGAAGATTTGTGGGTTGCAGAAATTGATTGATAGGCAGAAAAGGGGTGATATGATTGAGACATTCAAATTACTGAAGGGTTTCTATAAGATTAATTCAGAAGATATTTTTGAGAATAGGACTGGTGGTGGGAGGACTAGGGGCCACACATGGAAGCTGGGCAAGAGTGTGGTTTTCTAACACCCTAGCTAACCACTCTCCAAGTAAAGGTTTTTTACTTGGAGAGTGGTGAATGAGTGGAATAAGCTGCCAGAGTCTGTTGTGGGTGCCATGACTGTGAATGAGTTCAAGGCGAGGTATGATAGATATTATGTGAATGTCGAATAGTTGTTCTTGACATGATATCAGGCCCTCCCTCGATGAGTCTGTTGACTCCTTGGAGTTGCCCGTAATAATAATAATAAAGTGGTACACCAGTTGGCACCTCGTATAGGTAAATATGACCTCTCCATTGCTTCTGTCTTAGTATCACCATTCTGGGTCTGCCTCCTACTGACGAGACCTCAATAAAGGAAGAAACCAGTATGGGTAGTGGCCCTTCCCTTAATGCATACAGTATACATGTCTGCAAGGAGATGTGCTTTGCATTATCGGCGATACTGAGACAAGGAGTGATCAGAGCTTGGCCACCTTTGCTACGAGTTGCCAAGGGATGTACTACCTTAACTCAGTCCTGAAGATATTTTCAGGTGCAAACTTTGTTTGCTTATACTTGGATAAAGGATTAAACTAAATTTATTATAGTCTAACCAAGTTCAAAATAAACTTCCAACCTCTAACTAGGCCTTCTGACATATGAAGTGTAGCCACTGCAAAATCATCAATTGTCTTAGTATCTCATTATGCAGAAACAATGAGAAGGGAAAAATAAGACAAGTTACATGAAGTCTACAGCCTCTATAGATAAGTAGACTAGTTGTGAAGTTAATTCATGCTTATCTTATGCTTGTGTGTAGGATTAAAACAAGAATATAATTTCTTGTAAAGTATAATATATATCTATTTTAACCAAGAGGAAGAACTCTTCACATCTCTCATCTAGAGTATTTAATGGTAATATGATACACCTTTTTTTTCCTACTTCTATATGCAAAATGACTTAACCTTGGCATAGTCTTGGATCTAGATCTCACTGATGAGACCTCGATATATATGAAAACTGCTCTGGGTAGTCACTGCTCCCATAATGTTTTTGCATTATGTGATATTAAGGCCTTGGTGTGAAGTCAATAGCCTCTATGTATTAGTAGACTAGCTTGTGAAGTTACTTCATGCTTATGCTTGAGTATAGGATAAAAACAAGAATATAATTTCTTGTCAATCACGATATATATCAGAAGTCTCGTTTAAGAGGTTGAAGCCCCAGCTGGAACGGCATTTCAATTATTTTCTTGTACCATCATTCTGTTTTTTTCATTTAAGCCAACAGAGAATACCATTTGGTTGGTTAAGCCATAAACTACCAGCTTATTAAGCATCTTAGGGGGCTTACTAACAATTTTTCCCACCAAAATTGTTTACTTTTTTTTTTAACATCCATGAAAGACAAACTTTCACTTATCTCTTCCAGGAAATTACCAAATGCCATCTGTCAAATTCTAGACAAACCAGCCATTCTACTGAGAATATCCTTCAAAGCACTTTAGGATCATTAATACTACATCCATTACCAGATGGCTCATAAATCTGTTTCTTACTCAGCATGAAGTTGACACAGCCCACAGAAACTTTTGGTCCTAGACATGCCTAATCCAGAGAAGCGATTGTGCATTTAAACGTTTATTCAAAAAGAGCTCTGAAATCATACTGTGTCAACAAATGCTGAATAAAATTACATCTCCTTAGCACATGCTTAAGAGATTCTTATTCTCAACAACTGCAAATAATGAATTTTTTAAAGATGTTTTGTTATTATTATTACATGACACCTCCAGGGAGTCCAGACTCATCGAGGGAGGGCACCTAATCTACAACTCTGTCTCCGCCACTCAATTCACCAACTACAATGAACTGCAACTACAATCATCATCTACACCAATGCCATCACTAATATTTTCACAGACAATCACAAACATCCATGCCCCCAATGGGATTTGAACCCATAGCATTTTGGCTGGAGAGCAGATATTGATACACTAACCACTCAGCCAAGCAAGCCAGTGTTGTTACATTCTGTTTCTAACATGCATGCCATGCAGGTGAAATCCAGTTTGAATCCCTTATATGCTATTTTAGACTAAAATTTTGATGTATGTTAAGATAATTTATTATCATTAAACATTCTTTTCAGTAGATTCAGGTTAGTCATAACGTTAATTGAGGAAGCCATTTATTTGGGACAAATATTGAAGAACAGAAACAAATCAAGAATATAATCCAAAGTTGCTTTGCTTATTTGGGCTACCTTGCCACTTTATCAGGACAGTGGATGTAGATGGCACACATGTAGTGAGCTGCATAAGAGAGTGCTGCTGTCAGTCAGTTCTGGGATAAAGAGTTTCTGTTCTTCAACATTTGGCAAATATTGAAGAACAGAAACAAATCGAGAATATAACTCAAAGTTGCTTTGCTTATTTGGGCCAACTTGCCACTTTATCGGGACAGTGGATATAGATGGCACATGTGTAGTGAGCTGCATAGAGAGTGTTGCTCTCAGTCAGTGCTGGGATAAAGAGTTGAGAGGACATGCCTATTTTGACAGCATAACGATTCTACTTACTTTGACTGCTAGGTAACGTACTTTTGATTAAAACAGGTGTATGTTAATTTTTTTTAGTAAAAAGTATAACAAACAGTATAGCGATTTAATTTTTTTTTTTTTATAAAGCCCCTGTCATGATGCCAAGCAAAGATCTAATGTTAGCAGATAAAATCTGCCTTACTTGACAAAATAAAAAGCCAAATATCTAATACCAGTCATCATCAGCTGGCAGAGATAACTGGTGCTCCAAAATCTACAACCGGACCTTTGTTAGATCAGCAGGACGAATAGCGAGAACGGACATCATGAAATGGACAACAGGGAAAATCACAAAAAGAAAAGGCAAGGATCCAGACATTGAGGAGGCTCTCAAGCAATAGTTCTCTATTATAACTGGATGAGGCATGCATGTTAATGGTCAAATGTTAAAAACGAAATCAGAAGCGTTAGCTAGAAAGATGGGCCATGTGAGTATTAAAGCTAGTTATCGAGATGGAAAACCAGACATGAAATAAAATTTAGCAATTACTGAACAATAGAAATCAATTAAGCTACCCAAATTGCTGCAGAAGTTTAGTCCTGATGAAATCTATGATGCGGACGAAACAAGTCTGTTTTACTATGCAACACCAGACAGTTCCCTGAGCTATAAACATGCAGCGCTGTCAGGTTAAAAAAAAAAAAAAAAGGATTGTGTTACTGGAAAAAAGCACCACGCCTCAATGAGCTTAGAACAGACAGTTTTCCAGTTCTGTATTGTTCCACCAAGAATGCATGGATGACTTCTGCTATTTTTCAGGAATGGCTAATGAGTTGGGATGCAGAATTGCAATGAAATTCAAGAAAAATTCTTTTGCTTCTGGACAATTATGTGGTGCACCCTCAATTAGATTGTTTGAAAATCATTCAACTTGAATTTCTTCCTGCTAATACCATGTCCCTGGTACAACCACTGGACATGGGAATTGTAAAATATTTTAAGACGTATCGCAGAAGGTTGGTAAACTACATCCTTGAAATAATTGAAGAAAATCTAGTGACGTCATCTTCAATGGCTAAAGAAATCAGCACAAAGGTTACCATTTAACAGGCAGTACAATTTGTTGCAGATAGATGCTGAGAAATAAGCAGCAAAACAATTCAAAACTGCTTTGCTCGTTGTTGTTTTAAGAATTCAGAGCAGAATATCCCAGATATCAATGATAATGAAATCATTCTGGAACTGCAACATGTCAGAAACTACAAAGAATTTTTATGTGCTGACAATAATCTTCAATGTTACAATGAAAATGAAGATTGTGAGGATGCAATTGTTGAACAAATTGCAACAAAATACCTAAAGGCCATGGAAGACAAGGAAAGTAATGAGGAAGACATACTTGAACATGAGCGAGTGACTAACCAGAAAGCCAGGAAATTTATTGCTTAATTAAGATGCTACTTTATGCAAGAAGGCAAAGGCTGTCCTTTATCTGAATTAAATACCTGTGCTGATTTTGTTCAGTTGCAGTCTAGATAAATCTCAATAAATTTCTCCAAAATATGAGGGTGGTCTGAAAAGTTCTTGGATTAACAATGAAAAAACGAATATATAATTTCAAAATTATTTTTTATCTCCCTTAAGACTAATACATTTATTCCAGTGATGCTCCAGCACCATTATCCCATTCATGTAGTGGTTCTCAGTAAGATCTGCAAAATATCCCTCTACAGCTGCAATCACCTCTTGATTCAAAGAAAAACACTGACCAGCGAGGAAGAGTTTTAGTTTTGAGAAGAGATAGAAGTCAAAGGGAGCCAAATCTAGGGGAACTGGGTGGATTTTCCAACAATTCATAGTGCAGATCCCGTAATTTTCCCATTGCCAAAACACCTTTGTGTGCAGGTGCATTGTCCAGATGAAAGATGATTTTTTCCTTCTACAAACCGGGTCTTTTCTCATGAATTTTTTCGTGTAGTCTGGTTAAAAGATCGGGATAATGTTCCCCGGTTACCGTTTTATCTTTTTCACGATAATTAATAAACAAAATGCCTTTAGCATCCCAAAACACCGATGCCATGACATTTCCTGCTGATGGAACTGACTGTCTTCTTTGGCACTGAACAACTTGCTTCTGTCCACTGTTTTGACTGCTGTTTGGATTCTGGTGTGTAATAGTGAATTCAAGTCTCATCCATAGTAATAAATCGACACACAAAATCAGTTTTATTCTTGTTAAAACACTCCAAGCACTGTTCAGAGATTTTCATGCGAGTGCATTTTTGATCTGCTGTGAACAAGCACAACGCCTATCGCAAAGCTTTTTCATTTGCAATTTTTCATGCAAAATATATCCTATACGTTCACGTTCTTTTGAAATGCCTATAGTCTCGGCAATTTCATGCACTTTGACTCACCGGTCATCCAATACTATATAGTGCACTTGATCAATGATTTCTGGTTGGATGTCCTTCACGTGGATAATCTTGAAGGTTGGTACAGCCCATTTCTTAATTGTTGAAAACAAAGGAGAAGAGTGCCCATAAACTTTTTATGAACGTCCAATGAATTTCTTTTGGCGTTAAACCTTCTTTTACAAAGAATTTTATAACAGCACGATACTCAATTTTATCCATTTCAAGGGATACAAACAACACTTTCTTCAGACAGCTATATAAAACAAACTACTTGATAGAATGATTTGCAATTTCACATGGATGCTTATGACAGATGTACCAAGTTAGAAAAAAAAATCTTGTGATAGTGTTGCCATCTATGGTCGAGGCTAAGAACTTTTCAGACTACCCTCGTAATTGTTAGGGAAAATATGCTTCTTTGAGAGATACCTATGCATAATTAATCTCTTTAGAGATACTGACACATGTGCACGTTTAGTTTTTTTTTTAAAGAAAATCATGTTTAATAAAGGTATTCCATAAAATTGGGGCAGTCGCTTAATCGAGACAAATTATTCTAATCCCAATGTGCCACAATTAACCAGAATTCACTGTATATGTCTGGTAACTCATTTATGTTACAAGAACCATTCATTCATTCATTTCGTATGGTGATTCAACAGCCGTGAGCCCCTTTTACGGGGAGGTATGGCACCATCTCAATCCCCCCTATTTTTATCCGTGCTCAGGACCAGCATAGCTGACAATTCAGACCTATGGCTGGAGGGATTGTATCAGAACCATGAAAGAAGTATATGCTATACTAAAAGGTGATTTGCCTTGGTCATTTACACAAGAGGTGGAAGAGAAGAATGATGCCAGGAGGTCAGCCATTTCTTTGCCTGCACAAAGAAAGCTGTGAAGCACTTCATCATAAACTGAATTTAAAACAAAAAAGGAAACCAAAGGTTTTTCCAGATTTATGAAATAGGGCTTGTTAAACTTACCATATCAATAATATTTTTTAAACCTTCATTATTATGTGAATATAAGTTACTATTACACATTTAATGTTTGTATATCTTCTTTCTTTTTTAATCAGAGAAGATGGGCCATGAGATTTGCCCAAAATTATTATTATTATTCTTATATTCAACTGAGTCAAAGCCTCATCGTGGGAAGGCTTACTGTCATACATATAGCTCATCACATTCATATTCTTTGCAGACATCACACTCTCAGGAAATACATGCCAATATCATTAACTACTCTCCATGCATAAAACTTACGTCTCACTCCTTTGTTCACAGTCTCCAGGGATGACCTGTTGTTCTCCTTCCATCTCCCACCATTCTATTAAAAACCTCTTCAATTTCTTCCAAGGCCATATATTTCAGCCTGAAAATTACAGGTCATCATCAGTGGCAACATTAGTCAATAGTAGAATACAAACAATGGACTGATTTCAAACAGTAAGAGCTGCATGATGTTATACATAAAACAATACCACGGTATAACTGGGAAGCAGTGTATTATTAGTTATTAACTAACTATTATTAATTTAAAAAATTTAACGATGTGATTAGAATAAGACTCTCCCATATCTTAGATAGTGAGAGGCAGGCGTTCTCATTCAAATTTGGAGAGTTAAGGCTTCAGCGCTTTCTTTACATAAAAGTTCAAATTTAAGCAACAACGATGGAGTAAGTGCATTTCAGACCATAGGATATTGTGGTCTGCATCTATTCCATGATGTACAAGGTCAGATTTATTAGATTTCCTGTTGATGATGGTGTTCAATACAAGACTGGTGTTCTTGTATTTTCTTTTTTCACTGAATGTCCAATTTGGCTGAAGTAAAAAAAGTGACTGTCACAAGGAATTTGGTAGATGTTAGGAAGAGCAAGAGGGAAACATCATCTTTAAAAGATGGTAGTTTGTTGGTAAGAATAAATGGAACACTAGATTATACTTCTAGTGTTACACAGAATTCTAGAAATTGGTTCTGAGATGCCAGAAATATATGGGATAGGGCCTCTACATGCTGTTTCTTTGTTATTTCAGTTAGGATTATAGGAATCAAAAAGATGTTGCATGGTCTGCTATGAGAAGCCAATGAGTTTCATATATCATTTGATGTTTAAAAGTTCTTCCTCTAGTTGTTGTGGTGTAGAATATATAGTGTGAGCATGTTGTAATGAAATTTTGCTAATTTCAATCTTCTGTGAGGAATGGCGCAGGCTGCTACTGAATGTAGCATCCAGTGAAAGTAGGCTTTTGATAAACAGAAGTAATTATCATCATCAGGTGAACTAATTACTTCTATGATATATTATCAGGTCTCACAGCCTTATCAACTAAATTCCCCATACACATCTTATTCACTCACAATCAGTCACACCTCCTCCCAAACTACTGAATAGTTGCTGAAAATAAAATATTAATATTCATAAATGCACTCATATCTTTGCTTATAGCACACATAAGAATTTTCCAACTATTATCATAAATTCTTTATTAATATATAGTTTAAGGAAATATCTTTTACATTTATAGTTTACGAAATAAAATAACATGACACATAAAATTCTGATTTGTAATTAATGTAAGAAATTTTTTTTATTAATAATTAAAAATAGACTAATGTTTATTTCATCATCATCATCAAATTCCTGCCATGTACCCTCAAGGGGTGTACAGGATATGATAATACTACATGAAAAATTTACATCATTACTAACTTCCTATCTACAATTTTCTTCCAAATCAGGTTGTTACTTGTCAAGACTCCAACATTACCAGATCTTTTATTTTTACAACATTAAAAGTGCAATTTTTAACTGTATTTCATTATAAAATAAAATCTCAGAAGAAAATTTAACGCCTATAAAAAATGCAAATGGCAAGACCAGGTTTTATAAACGGTGCATATTACATACTTAGGTTTTAATATCTATTAGTGATAATCAGAAACAATCTGTAGTAAGTTATCAGAAGTCTCATTCAGATTATTACTTGAGTATGATTTTGAAAATCATTTTTTTTAGAGAAAAAATATATATTAATGGCTTTTATAACAGGATATTTTATTTCATGGCATTATTATTAATAACATACTTTTTTCAGTATAAGAGGTGTGGCTATTAAATAATGAGATAAGGTGTGCTGTGAATCGTGTACTCGTAGCAGTGGGATGAGCTTGCGCCATGAATGACCCTGAAGGTTTTAGAAGCAGTCGAGATAAGCACTGTTCGCTGTTGCTCGTAGTTAGTCTGTAGGCAGTTAGAAAAGAAACATGTGTGAAGTCGTTTTGCCAGAATAATGTCTCCTGGCGATTAACTCGAGCAGTGCATTAATCTCAAATTTCTTGTGAAATTGAAGAAATCGCCAACCGAGTGTTTGAAACTGTTGCAGGAGGTGTATGCTGATGACATAATACGGTGATAATGTGATGTCATGTGCACGAATGTTTGAATGACACAAACCTTTGCTGAAGGGCAAGAAAATGGTGAAGATGATGAACAACTGGGTTGCCCTGTCATTGCAGGAACCGAACAAAACATTGTGAAAATTAATGAAATTGTCCGCAATCGCAATGATCACCAATTAAGCATTCGGAAGATAGCAGGCATGGTGCAAATTGATAAGGAGACTGTACGACATATTCTGCATGAGCAACGAACATGAACAAAGTCTGCACCAAAATGGTTCCTAAAAACTTGTGTCAGGAGCAGAAAGACATCTGAAAACAAATTTGCACTGTAATGGCTGACAACGGAGCCAGACTTGCAGGAGAAGATCATCAACATGTGATGAGACATGGATTTTCCAGTATGATACAGAAACAAAGAGGCAATCGATGCATTGGAAAACTTCCACATCACCGAGAATGAAAAACGCAAGAATGAGCAAGTAAAAACTGAAGACCTTTTTTTTTTAATATCAAAAGGCGTGGTAATGGTTGAATAGGTACCAGAGGATCAGACAGTTAACCAACATTATTACCTTGAGGTTCTGACCAAGCTGAGAGAACAAGTGAGGAAGAAGAGACCCGATCTGTGGAAGAACAACACTTGGATTCTCCATCAAGACAACACTCCAGCCCACAGTGCACTGTCTGTAAAGCAGTATTCGGCTGATAAGAAGATCCCAGTGTTGGACCATCCACCTTACTCACCGGAGTTAGCTCCATGCGACTTTTACCTTTTTCCAAAGTTGAATTCCGCATTGAAGGGCACCCATTTTCAGTCAGTGAATGAGGTAAAGGAGAACACGGAAGCACTACTGAAGCAGATAACACTGATGACTTGCAGCACTGCTTCCAACAATGGAACGATGTATAGATAGAGGAGGGGGAGTATGTTGAAGGGATAACAATTAAGTTGTACAATTGTAATAATAAACCACATTTTTGGAACCAGTCTTGTTAATTAATAGCTACACTTGCATATAACAGACAAATCCAATTTTTCAAAATTCAGTAAACTTACTTTTCAACAAATGTTATTTGATTGTCTCTTGAAACTTTAAGTAGTATTGGATGAAGTACTGTGAGGTCAACTTGGTGACTTATTTCTTTAAGTAGAAGTATGTTATCCGATAACAACAAACGAATTGGTGGAGTACTGACAGGCAACATGTCGAGTATAACCTAAAAATAATAAATGTATATGATAATATAACAAACAAACAAAAATACATGTTCAAAATTATTAATCCCCCCCCCATTATAATCCCTATTCCTCCCAGTGAAGTACAAAACAGTACACAGAGCAAATAAAGATGAAACTGAAGGGAAGTGTGTGTGCGCACAAGCATAATAAACACACACATACATGGATGTGTGTATTGAGAAGAGCAGGAATGCAGGCAGACATAATTAACATTATAATTTATGTGTAGCTCACATATCCTCATTGTTGAATCCTTACTTTGTTACTCATGCTTGTTTAATTTGGATTTTATACTGATGATACCCTTGGCACTTGAGAAAAAATTCTATGAAACAAAAAATTCTCACATAAGTCTTCCATTGTTTATTTTCATGTCAATGAACATGTGCATATGTACATAGGGAAGAAAAGTGATGAGTGATGTGGTTAAGGATGATGAAGGTTAATGCTATATCAAAACGTCACGAGCACAGTATGCTGCGCAGCAGGAAACTCTGACATCTTCCCAATAAAGGTAGGAGTTCACCAAGGATCTGTTATGTCATCACCCTGCTCTTCATCCTTTGTATGGACACTGTAACCAAGAATATTCAGAAGCTACATCGCTGAGCACTATTATATGCTGATGACATAATACTTAGCACTACATTGCAAAATGAACTTCAACATCTTGTGCAGAAATGGAAAACCCGTTTATATGAGTGTGGAATGAGACTTAACACCAAGAAGACAGAATATGCAAGGAGGTGAACAAACCAATGACACACAATAAATGGCATAGAGCTGAACATATGCACCCAGTTCAATTACCTAGGATCCAGCATTAGCTCCAATGGCAAAACAACAATAGATGCTAAAGCCTGAGCCAACGCTACCTAGATGAAGTGGTGACTAGTCACTGGAGTTCTTTGCAATAAGAAGATCCCACTATATTTAAAATCAAAGATCTATAGAATAGTCGTTAGACCAGTAACCAAGTATGGAGCAGAATGCTGGCCAACAACAAAGAAACACGAGCAAATTCTCCATACCATAGAAATGAGAATGCTGATATGGACATTTGGTGTCACCAGGCTCAACTGAATACCAAACATAGATATATATAAGATCCTTGGCATCGCACCAATAACAGAGAAGATGCAAGAAACACACCTAAGATGGTACGGCCATGTGTACATAGTGAAGACTAGCAAAATTGGCCATGAGGCTTAATGCAGATGGCCAATGGCATGTTGGCTTGATCACCTAACTAAAGACATACGCACACCAAATGTCAATAGTAAAATTGACCTAGACCATGCAAGATGGAGGAAGCAGTGCACATGAGTGGACCCAGCCTTAAAGTGAGACAAACAGTAGGAAGAAGATCTGGTTAAGGACAAGAAGACTGGAGAGGTATAAGAGATGAAAGAAACAGCATGCTTATCTGTGTCCTACACTAAACAGAGTATGAGAGGAAGGGAAAGGAGGTCATGAAAGACCATGACAAGAAGAAAAAAAGATAGTACAGTATGATTCACTGATTAGAAGTGTACTTCATATGACGTAGACTCCTAATCAGTGTACTTCATATGAATCAGACAAAATAATGTTAGCAGCAATGAACATTAAAGACGCCATGTATAGTGTCAGGAAGAGAGTGAAAATAAAGAGAAAATAGCTTGGCAGCTATGAATGAGCCATAACAGACATGAGTTGAGGAGAGGATAGTGAAGAGAGTTGTAATCAGCAGTGGCTAAGCATGGAGAGTTTTCAGTTAAAAAAGGGTAGTAAAACAGAGTAGTTAATTATGACAAACTCAGAAAGCTGCTTGGAACAATAGATGGAAAATGGTCCAAGGGGTAGTTGCATGAAACAATACTTTTCTATTACAAAATTAGAAAGATAATTTAGATATGGATAACCAGTATCATTAATCAAGTGTTTAATAAAAATAATACATGTGGAAGAAATATAATGAAAAATACGAGTAAACTCAGGAGCAGTATAAAATGGTCATCATCATCATTAATTCCCTAATATGAACCCTCAAGAAAATGGTAAGATTACGGTAAGAAAGCAAAATCAGATTATGACAATTAACCAACCAAGCAGAGCAAGGGAATCTCAAATTCTTTTGCTATGTGGCAAATAAAATGATGAACGAAAATGAAAGAATAGCTTTAATAATTTTAATGAGGACTGCTTAAAAAAGATAACTAAGAAGAGACCTTCACATAGCCTGTAAGGGAAATGCAAAGAACTAATTGGGACTGCTGTCCTATTTCTCACAAATCCTTGTCATCTTGTAATGAATCCCATTACTAGAAATCCTCCCTGGAGAAGAGACATGGCATCAGAAATTACAAATGAGAATGGGCTGGAAATTTGGGATTTAGCTGATAGAATAATATTTTATTATTGCATGAAACTAATGATATTTGATGGTTTTGCTTATACCATTATAAATATAAATGGTAAAACAATCAGATACCATTTAAATAAAAGTATTAAGGGCAAAAGACTTGGTTAATAATGCTTAATACTTGGGCAAAAGTCAAATTAAGAAAATGGCAGAAGTAATGTAACAGACTCAACACGTCAGCCATTTGTGAATAAAGTAGAGTAGCACAATCTAAATAAACTTTTCTAAAGTCCTAACGATCCTTTTTTTTATATCTTATAAAATCTGGAGAGAGCTGTTACGAACAATTTCCCATAAGGGGAGGAGTGGGGAACCCTGCTCATCAAATCCATTGAGATTGGGATAATGTGGAAAGGATTAACAGTTTTCTTTAAACAGCTGTTCAATAAGAAAACAGAAAAAAAAGGGTCAAAGTCAAATAACTGGGAGGAGATTTCCACATTACCTGTAAGGAAGAAATGCTGGAGAACCAATTGGGCCTTCTGACCTGATGTCCAATCCTCACCTTCACATGATGTGTCCCATTAACAGATATCCACTGAGTGGTGAATAAATGAGGGCGAGCTCACAATTAGGGACTTAGGCGATCAACTTGTACTCTCTATTGGCTTAAACTACAAATACATATGATGGTATAACATAATGAGATTTCATGCTGGCTGGTGCTTTGTCCAGTTAAATAATGTCCCTGCTGTTTTCATCAAGGAACCAGGGCGAACAATGAAAAGTCTGCTACTGAAACAAACTTCAACTCAAACATCTAGAAGAAGAAGAATAAACACAACATCAGAAGAACTGAAAATAGGAACTTAATATACGGAGTATTAATGGAAAGGAAACTGAACTTGTAGAAGAACTGGAAAAGTACCACATGGACATCACTGAGACAAAGAAAACAAAAATGAGATCTTACTAAATAATAAGTATAGGATGTTATATTGATAATGATAGTATTCAATAAATGATATGATGAGAACAACTCAGTGGTAAAGAACACAAAAAGGCAAATACCAAGAGGAGAGTATATTACCACAAAAAATGAAAGATGGGCTATGGTATGCTGTTCTATCATTATCCTGATAGAACCACAGGTACTTCCATGGTCACTGCTCCAACAAATTGGCAATTATCATTCCTCCACTTTCTGTTGCACCAATTAATACAAGAGCAGCAGCTGCCCAGCATCCTTTTACTGTGCAACTACAAACACATGAACCTGCTTCTCCTCTTCCTCTTTTATTCCACAACCTCTGTTCTCTGGAACAGCCTTCCTTATGGAGTATTCCTAAACAACTACAACCTGCAGCTCTTCAAAAAAAATATCAATAAACTTCTGTCTCAGTCCTCATCTGCACCTCACACATGGGCTTGTAATCACTAATAATCACTGATGTGCTTATAGGTCACTCGACCTCTCGTGTATGGGATCAACATAAAACCTTCTTGTGGTGCACTTGGTAGGTATCTACCTGAATAATGAATAAATGAGTATAGGCTAGCAATCTGGGACTTAGCCAACAAAACTATATTCTGTTTTTTTTTTTTTTTTTTTTTTTTTTTTTTTTTAAAAAGGTAAATAAATAATGGTACAAAAGACAAAACATCATGCAAATGGAGTGAGGCTTAGTTACAAAGGGCCATCTTTATGTCAGGGAACTAGGGCAGACAAACAGAAAAAAAGTTGGCTACTCGAACAAAATTCAACATCAGCTGAACCGAAGGTTGCATTATCAAAATGAAAAGTATGAACAGAAATGGAACTGACAAGCATTAAATTGGTCTATCAAGATGGTAATACCAATTATGACTGGTAAATTTGCTTAAAACAGGTGAGAGTCTCCTTATAAAATGTAATCATGAAATATATTTATAAATATTAAATTAAATTGCAATAGCGATCAGTGAAAGGAAAGAGTAACTATAGCATTCAACACTAAACATGAAGCTAAACTGCTTGAATGGCAGACAATTTCAAGCAAGATTGTGTGGGCAAATTTCAAATAGGAAATTGAACAATGAGGCTTACAGAAGACCCTACTTAGCAATTAACATAAGGAAAAAGGAAAAGTGGACCATGTTGGAGATCTAAACACCAAAGCAGAAATGAATACCAGATATACAGCAATGTTTTGGGAAAATTTGGAGAAAAGAGCAAAACTAATAATAATGGCGAGTAAATGATGGATTTCTATTTAGGACTTGGAGTATTCATCACTAATACTATATTATTATTATTATTATTATTATTATTACATGACACCTCCAGTGAGTCCAAAGACTCATCAAGGGAGGGCACCTACTAAACAACTCTGTCTCCACCAACCGCAACTACCATCATCATCTACATCAACACCATCAACCGCCCACTACCACTACTAGATTTTCACAGACAGTCACAAACATCCATACCCACAGCAAGATTCAAACCAACAGCCTTTTGGCTGGAGAGCAGATACACTAACCACATAAAAATGTGGACAACCAGGTTTTTATGTGGTTAGCGTATGGACAACCAGGCCAGCAACTGTCTGCCAACATAAAGAGATGACACAAGTAAGAAAAAAAGTTTCATTGACTAATACTATTGATATCTTCATGTGGATTCAGGAAAGATAGTATAAAAAGGATATGAAATAAGAAATGATCACTTTTTAGTTTTGAACAAGATAAATATGAATATCATATTGAAAAGAAAAAATGTACAAAAGTTTAACGATAATCAAATTAATAGCTGTCAGAAGCAAACTGTAGACTCAAACATTACTGCAGAAATAAATGGAAGAGTTTGAAATCAAACCAAACTTTGAAAACTCAATGGAAAATTCATGAAGGAAATAATGACTAAGCCAGGGAAGCATATGGTGAAGTTGTTTGTGGAGAGAAAAATCCACACTTCATGATGGATCCAAGAAGTGGCAGTCCAGAAAAAGAAGAAGGTATCAATTTGCCATTAAGGAACTTGAGCATTCAGGAATGTGATTAGTTAATTTAGGGATAATCTAAAGTAGTATGATCACTTAAACAGAATAGGAGAGCAAAGGTTAGCAAAATAGATGTTTGAAGCTATAGGAAAAGATCCAGAAGAAAACAAAGATCTAGGCACAATTGATGCAATTAGAATTGCATTAGAAGACCAAAATATAAGATTTAATGATACTGGGGATCCTCAAGTCACCAGATTAATATGGAGGAAAACTGTTAATAAGAAGCTAGTAATAGTGCAGACTAAGTACCAGCATAGTGTCCTATACACCTTATGAAGATATGTATCAGAAATTTGATGATGATGGCTAGATGTTTGGAACTCAAGCTGAAGCAACAAACCCCACGAGACTATTATGTCTGTAAATTGCATGTGTTTTTCTGGCTAGTCTATCTGTTTTTTAGACAAATTCGATGATGACAAAGTCGAGATGAAAGCCACATAGATACAATGATATGCTAAAAGACAAATACTATAACAATTATTCTTGTAGCCCTTATCAGTTTGCTACAGTGAGACTCAACCATATATAGTTAGATGTACAATGAACATTATTTAATAAGCATTTACTTCTAATATCACCCCTTTTCACTTTTTTACTTAACTGTTACCAACAGTAGTTGGTGTACCCTTTGTAAGTGAAATAAGCTATTTATCTGTTAAGCACTCATCCATTTATATTATTTTTTAAAAAAATTACCTAAAGATTTCAATAAGTAATTATGTAAAAATAAATGAAAATTTACTTCTCTTCCAATGAATGATTCACGATCCTCAACAATCAACATGACTGATGATACATCAGGTGGGAATTCTGTCCACATTTTTTCTAATGTTTCAGCCCTGCATAAAAATTAATGGAAAAAATATCCTGGTATCAAAAACAGGGGAAAAAATTTATTCTTTAATAAAAAATTATCTAAGTGATTAAAATGTTCTTATTAATTAGTTTGAATGTTAACTATAATCTAAACCTAACATATTTGCTTCATTATATATCTATTAATAAAATATATCACTTTCTCATGTGTCATGACAGAATATGTCAATATTCCGTCATGGCCAAGTTACTTGGATTCATAGAAATCTAATTAATGCACTGATAGGACAGTTCATTCTATTTACATAGTCTGCATGTCTATCAATTGCATGTATTATCTGGATGGTTTGTTTGTCACACAGAATGAAAAAACTGAGTTTGTAGAAGGGGGGGGGGACTGTACGATACCAACTAATTTGTCTTTAGCTAAAAATCCCTTAGAATTCTTAGACAGGATTCTAAACCAACTCCTCTAGACCAAGGGAGTTAATTACCGAGTTATAAAAGCTCTTAACAAAATATATATTATGTATTACATAATTAAATATCCTATTTGGATATTTAAAGATTATTTCGCATTTCGAAAAAATATTTAGCGTAGAATACATGTTATAACCAAAAAAGAAACAATCTTTAAAGAGGTGTACTGTAATCTTTCATTGGCCAGACTGCAAACTTGAAATAAAGTTTGCGTAAGTTATGCAAGTTTTCCATGTTATGAATTAATTTTTGAAACATAAAACATGCCACAATGTTGTCTGTTCAGAAATTAAACATATGAATATCTATATACTTCAATAATGAATACCATATATAATTATTGTTATTTCAGATGAGTTAATTCAGACATCATAATCTTTTTTTTTTTTTTTTTGTATGTACCATCAAAGGATGTCCAGTATATTAGGACAGTATTATATGAAAAGTTTACATTACTACTAGTTTCCTATCAACAATTTTTCTTCATATTGCTCTTATGTGTCAGAACATTGATATCGTCAGATCTTATAGTTCAATCCTCTAAGATACTGCTCACTGCAATAATTCATCTAGATTTTAGTTTTACTAGCTTTTCTTGCCATTCTGGCAAAAAAAAAAAAAAAAAAAAAAAAAAAAAAAAAAAAAAAAACACTTGTTCTGCTAACCTTTCCTCTCCAGTGATAACACTATCTGAGATTAGATCTGCTCACACATTGCTGAATACAAACTATCTCAAGTTCCTTCTTCATATCTTCATTTTTAATATGATCTGCTATTGATGCCAATCTGTTCATTCCTTTAATTTTTCTAAGATCTCTCTCTCTCACATATTCCAATCTTTAATCAATTTCTTTATTTCTAATCCAGATCTCTGATCCAAAACTTGAAATTGGTTTGAACATTATCTTATATATAGATACTTTAGTGGTTTGACTAATTTCTCTCAAAAAGAAATTTATATTTCATATAAATTTCTTTCTTTCATATAAATTTATTCAACTCCCTATCATATATCCCTCGATGAGTCCCTTGAACTTCCTGGAGGTGTCACGTAATAATAATAATATCAGCTTTACTAATTCTGTTGTTTCTATATTTAATTTGCCATCTTCATTAAAAAAAACTGCCTTAATAGATAAACTATTTTATTATTCTATAGGTTTCCTACTTGGATGTGGCTGATATTGTCAAAGTTCCTGCCTATGTTTGTAGTCTGCAATAATGCCAATTTTCATACCAAATGGGTACAGCATCTAGTGAATTTAGTTAGGCAATCTACAGACTTGTACTGTAATTCAGATTTTTCTATTCATGCAAACAACTTTGTCATATGTCTCTGCCTGAATTAATCAATAGTTTCTTCAGGCTGCCAATGAGTCTCCAGGGTTTGGTTCTTGTTTTTCAAACTTTCATTTTTTCCTGAAAAATATTTGTATAGTTGAGCCAATACCTCACCTATGAAGGCTGATTGACTTGATTCTTTTTAAAACTTTCTTACATAATTTTCTTTCTGATATGATATTCAATTTTATACTACTCAGAACTAAATAATGATTGCTTCTTATTTCACCTCTGCTATATACTTCTGTGTCTTAAACCAGCATGAAGATACCACTATCAATAATAACACAGTTAATGACACTCTCTTAGTTGGCTTCTTTGCATGTAAATTTATGCACATCTTTATGTTGGAAGTGTTAGTAATTACCAGACCATGTACTGAACAGAAACCCAGAAAGTACTTACCGTTATTATTAACTTGCACTTTCTCTAAATTTTTCTAAAACATTTTTATGTGTCTGGTATTCATTTACTACTCAGCTATTTAGATTCCATATCCTACAAGGACTAACCTTTCATTTTTTTTATGTCAGATGTCTTTTGTAATGACCCAAAAATTTTCTACACTTCTTTATTAGTAGTATCTTCTGTGGGACAATAACCACAAATATGGCTTATCATCCAAATCCTCATTTTGATTTTTGTCCATGTTTAGTGCTGAATACTATAACTATTCCTTCCTTTCCCTGATCACCACTGCCTGAATATAACATTTTATATAATAAGTTTATATAAAATGTTTAATCCTTTATCCAAGTGTGAGCAAACAAAGTTTCCACCTGAAAATATCTTCAGGACTGAGCTAAGGTGGTGCAACTCAAGGCAACTCATGGCAAAGGTGGAGAAAGCTATCATCACTCCTATCTCATCTCAGTACCTCCCATAATGCAAAGCACATCTCCTTGTGAATATGCGCAATGCTATGCACTAAGGCAAGGGCCACTACCCAGACCGGGCCCCAACCCCCAAATAAACTCTCAACATCTTTCTCTGAATCCAGAGTAATTTAATAATAAGGTTGTACACCCTTTGGCAACTCCTATAGGTGGGGATGACCTCTCAATGCTCCTGCCTTGGTGTCTCTACCACTGGGCCTGGCTCCCACTGACGAGACCTCAATGGGGGTTGGGGACAGTCTGGGTAGTGGCCTCAGCCTTAGTGCATAGCATTGCGCATATCTGCAAGGAGATGTGCTTTGCATTATGGGAGATACTGAGATAGGAGTGATGATAGCTTTCTCCACCTTTGCCACGAGTTGCACCACCTTAGCTCAGTCCTGAAGATACTTTCAGGTGCAAACTTTGTTTGCTCACACTTTGATAAAGGATTAAACTAAACTTATTATAGTCTAAACAAGTGAAAAATAAACTCTCAATAACATTTTATATTTGTCATTTAGAAGAATCGCACCTGTTCTCTATTTCAGTGACTCTAATTATATCAACCAGATATCACTAATTCTTCTGCCAGTTCCACTTCTTTTCCATTCTTCCATTCATACTTTTTACAATTATGGTGCCTATCTTTACTTCTGCTGAGTTGGACTTTGTTCCAGCAGCTGACTTTTTGTCTTGGTTTCTGGATAAAAACAGCAGAAGCATGGTTTAACCGGGTAATGCCCCAGTTGAAATAAAAATCTATCATGTTGTACCATCATTCTGTTTTTTTGTTTTAAGCCAATAAGAATACAATATACAGGGTGTTTCAAAAAGAATAACCTGATTTCAAATAATTATATTTAATAATGAAAATGTGGTACAGTCACAAAATAAATTACCAAGTATGAAGTAAGGCCTAAAGTTTCACTCACCACAATTACAAATGCTCAATGTGCCCTCCACCTGCTGCACGGACAACATCAAGCCGATAGCTGAATTCATCCCAAATGTGTCTGAGAATGTCTTATGTCACAGAATTTACTGCACCTGTGATTCAGGTTCTGAGCTCATCCAAGTCAGCAGGTAATGGAGGAACATAAACACAGTCTTTTACGTATCCCCATAAAAAGAAGTCGCAAGGTGTAATGACTGGAGATCTTGGAGGCCAAGAGTGCAGTGCCAAGTCGTGAGGTCCGCACGTCCAATCCAACGCTGAGGCAATGTTTCGTTTAGAAACCGATGAACTTGAAGGTTCCAATGTGGAGGTGCTCTGTCTTGCTGAAAAATGTAATCTTCAGATTCTTCATTCAGCTGTGGAAGTAGCCAGTCCTGCAGCATTTCAAGATAGGAGTTTCCCGTAACAGTGTTCTCCTCAAAACAGAAAGAGCCATAAACTTTTCTAACAGAAATCAAGCAAAAAACATTAAGTTTTGGTGAATCACATTCATGTTTTACAATTTCATGTGGATTCTCAAATCCCCATATCCAAACATTGTGGTGCAAAACTTTACCGCTTAGATGAAAGGTTGCTTCATCACTAAAAATCAACCTTTATAGGAAGGTGTCATCCTCCATGTCCTCTAACAGATTAGCACAAAAATCTGTTCGTTTTTTTTTTTTTTTGTCACCTACACGAAGAGCTTGCACAGTTGCAATCTGTATGGTTTCATAAGCCAATGCCATCATAACACACGCCAAACAGTCACATGAGGGATGGTAAGTTCTCAGCTAGCATGATGAGTGGACTTGCGTGAGCATCGCTGAAAAGCCTCTTGAATTCGTTGCACATTCCCCTCTGAGGTGCGTGGTCGTCCAGGACTCTTTCCCTTACATAAATACCCTGTTTCTTGAAATTGTCAATACCAATGAAGAATGTTTTTGTCCAGTGGTGGATCGATTCCGTAATGTCGTCTAAACGCACGCTGCGCCGTAATCACGGACTCAGCCTTGCTAAATTTGAGAACACAAAACATCTTCTGTTGACTAGACACATCTTCTCATTAACTAAGCATAGCGGCTATTTGGGCGCTAGTAGTGGCATCTAGCGGTCATCATATCAAACTCTGGGCCAAGGCCGTTCACATGGTACAAGTCACATTCATTTGTGGTTCGTGGTTGCAGAGATATACAATTTTCAAATCGGGACATTCTTTTTGAAACACCCTGTACTTGGCCAGATCCCATCTCCAGTTGATCTTTACTAATGCAGTAACCAAAAGTCTATTAACAGGTGAACCATGAGAAGGTGAGGAATGGACATTAGATTAGAATGATTAGCTCTTTTCATATTCTTTAAAGGGATACGTGAAGCTGCTCTCCTAGTTATCCAGCTTTGCCCTCCAATTCCCCAAATAGGATAGGTAAAGGTCATTCAGATTTTTATGTTACATATGTCTTTTTATTCAAGTTGAGGATAAAGCCTTATGCTGTAATAAAAAACCAAACTATTCCATTTGAGATTTCCAGACCTATGAAACTATCTAAGCATTTTACTTTTATTTAATTTGAGTTGATATATATATTTTTTAATTTTATGCTTTACATAATACAAATTATAAAATCAAAGAAGATATTAACTCTGCATCTTAGCAGTTGAAAGTTGGAATAACCTAAGTCTGAGTTAAGAATCTGTATATTCTGTTTTATTTTTACGATTCTATTACTGAGTCAAAATTTTGAAATTTTCGTTCTCTTGAGTGGCAAGAACTTACTGATATTAGTAATTTTTCTTGCTCTGCAGCTGGTAACTTTTAATCCATGACCTACAGGTTACTAATATCAAGCAATTCCTGTCCACCACTGAGAATAACCAATATTTGATAGTGCTTTCTGGTAGTGAAATTTAAAAAACAAAAAAGGGTAAATGGTTTACTGGTGCCACATTGACTGAAAGGTTGCACATGTAGGTTTTTTTTTTTTTTGCTTTACACTCTGTGTTTAAAATAAAATACTGGGTATTTTCAAACCCAGTTTGATGAACAATAATGGTTTTTTTTATTAAGTTATTTTTAAAATTATTAATCTTTATAATTTGATTATTACAATACTATAATATCCGTTTTTTTTATAACACCACCACATTCAAAACCTACAACACAACAGTTATAGGGATTAGGGAGAAAGGAATTTGTTAATGTGCTCTGTGAAGAAGTGGAGGTGGCAGTCATTGAGGTATGGAGTAGACAGTATGGAAAAGGCTGTTCCAAAGAACAATGGCAGAGAGAGAAAAAGTGAAAGAAGAGAATCAGAAATTGGGTCTGATTTTGCTCCATAAGTCTGGAACTAAACTGCATGTGTGGGTATGGAATACTAGTTACTCATATTCTTGCATGTTTAGAGAAAAGCGTAGGAATAGTGGAATTAATGAGAAGTTCATGTTTTGAATTATATTAAAGAAACAGGAGGGAACATAACAAAAAAAACTAGGAAAGCAGGTAAAAATTGAAAGCACATAAGATAGCAATATATAAACAGATTGATGAAATACAGCAATCCCTCAATGAATGCGCCTAATGCGTTCTTTAAAACAGGCGCATTAATCAAAATGCACTAATCGAATATAACCTATGGGAAAAAGTATAATTCGTTCTTCAAATTTCTTTTTTGACACTTAATTTCTTTTATAAAAGAATTAGGGTATATCTCAGGGCCTAGTTAAAGGAAAACCATGAAGTTGAAAGACAATAAAACATATTCAGAATATACATTTATTATTCTACTCCTTAACAAAGAATTGATATAATGCAGTTTGGTGCACATTCCGTTTCTTTTTCTTTTTTTTCATACAACTGGTATGGCCTTATTGCCTCTTCTACTACTTCTGCAAATTTTACTGCTTTTCTCTTCATCAGGGTCAGCCTCTAAGCATTGCTGCTTAAAAACTTCGATTGTACGAAAAATATTTTCAAATTGTTTCTGTAAAATCAATTTGGGCTTGTCAGTAATTAAATTTTCTTCATATTCTTCAGGATCTTCCCTCTGCGCATCTAAATTTAGCAGATCGGATTCAAAGTTAATTCAAAGTTTGAATTAACTTTGAATCTAAGTTAATAAAAATGAATTAATTTAGATTCATTTGAAAAGCCTCTAAAATCATTTGCATAATATGAAAGAATGTGCTTCCAAACGACTCGCATATTTCTAGCAGTAATTTCATTCAACTTTAAGACTTTATAATCAGGCTGAGATTTCTGATTTGGACACAAAAGTGTTGGAAGGCATTCGCTTCCAAAAAAGGCTGGTTTCATCGATATTAAATATTTGTTGGTAGCCCCCTTCTTGCACAATTTTCTTCAAAATCTCTGGATAATTTCCTGCCATCTTCTTTTCGGCATTTGCAGCTTCGCCTGTTCTGATTAGAACATTATGTAGGCTATTTCTCTTTTAGAAATGCTCAAACCACCTGGCACTAGCATGGAATTCTTCTTTTTCATCATTGATAGCCTTTTCTTTTCAAGGTTGCAAAGAGACTTACTGCTTTTGATTTAATAAGGTCAGTGCTCAGCAGGATCTGTTTTTGGTTACAATCTTTGATCCATGTAGAAAGAAGTCTCTCTAATTCAATCATTATAATACTTTAATCATTTCTATATTGGTTTAAGCCAAGAAGAATAAAATTTGGTCAGCTAAATCCCAAATTGCCAGCCCGTCCTTGTTCGTTCACTATCCAGGTAGATACCCAACAGGGTGCACCACGAGAAGGTGAGGACTGGGCATTAGATGATGAAATACACAAATCAGAAGCCCTGGTCGGTTCTCCGCATTCCTTTAAAGGCTATGTGGAGGTCTCCTCTCAGTTATACAGCTTTGACCCTTAAGCACCCAACATAAAAATGTGCACAAATTCACATGGAGAGAAGAGGCAAGGAATAAGAAAAGTCTCATTGACTATGTTATTGTTGACAGTGATGATTTCTCCCTGGTGCAGAACACCAGTGTACAGAGGATTTGAGATTGGAAGTGATCAATATTTATTCTTGAACAGGATAAAATTGAATTTCATATTGAAAAGAATAACATGTAAGAAAGTTTTAAAGCGAATAAAAGTTGTGCAGCTCTCAGATGTGAACTGTAGACTAACATACACAAAGATTATTGAAGAAAAAATGAAAGAGTTTCAGAACAGGAATCAAACCTTGGAGATTCAGTGGCAAACTCTGAAGAAAACATTGATTGATTCTGCCAGAGAGGCATGTGGTGAAGTTGTATGCAAGGATAAAAAAATCAGAACTCCCTGGTGGACAGGAAGTTACACAGGAAGTTAAAGAGGCAGTGAAGGAAAAGAAGAAAGCATATCAAAAGTTCCTGGCAAACAAGTCAGCTTTTACTCTTACAAAATACAGAGACAAATGTAAGAAAGCTAAACAGTGTGTAAAACTAGCTAAACAAAAGTCATGGGAGGACTTTGGCAAGAATATAGAAAATAAATATCAAGAAGGTGGCAAAATATTCTGGAGGTTGTTGAAGAAGCTTAGGAATGGAGGAAAGAGTGCTGTAAAATGAGTTAGAGATGACAAAGGTGACATCAAAACAGGAGAAAAAGATATCCTTGAAGTATGGAGTAATTACTTTGAAAAACTGCTAAATGAAACAAGCAGTGATGGCAGCACAGTGGTAAAAAACACTGTCCAGGCATGCAGTCAGGAATACATATCTGTACTTGAAGTAGAAAAAGCCATCAAAGGCTTGAAATGTGGAAAGGCAGCAGGAGTAGATGACGTTCGACCAGAAATGCTGAAGTATGGTGGTATAAAAGTTTTACAGTGGCTGCACTGCATAGTTCAGAAAGCCTGGACAGAGGGACGAATTCCCGATGATTGGAGTAGAGCTCTCATAGTACCCATATATAAAAAGCGAAATAAAACTGAATGTGAGAATTACAGAGGTATTTCCCTACTGAGTGTTCCTGGCAAGATCTATGCAAGTATACTTGAGAAGAATTGTGGAAGAAAAGCTTGAAGAACAAGCTGGATTCAGGCCAAATAGAGGCTGTCAGGATCAGATCTTCACTTTACAACAAATTGCTGAGAAAGCATGGGAATATAACAAAGATCTGTATTTAAGTTTTGTTGATCTGGAAAAGGCATATGACAAGGTGCCAAGAGAGAAGCTATTCAATACACTACAGTTATATGGTGTCAATGGGGCATTATATCAAGCAGTACTTAGTCTTTATTTGATTTGTAAGTCAGCAGTTAGAATTGAAGGAAGTACAGGAAGATGGTTTAATGTTAAATCTAGTGTGAGACAAGGATGTACATTATCTCCTCTGTTATTCATTATCTATATGGATCACATTATGAAGGAAAGTGGTATTACACATTATATCAGAATTGGAGATGTTAATGTCAGCTCTTTGCTTTATGCTGACGATGTTATTGATGACTTATCGATAAATCCGCTACGAGTATGCAAGATTCCTTGACTAAATTAAATAACTGTTGTAATAGATATGGTATGAAGGTCAGCAATAAAAAGACAAAGACAATGAAAATAGGCAGAATCGTTGAAAGTGTCAACTGCATTGTGAATGGAGAACCTGTGGAACAAGTAAAACATTTCACCTACTTAGGCAGGATTTTTAGTGAAAATGGTAAATTAAATATGGAAATAAACAACAGAATCAGCAAAGCTGGTATGGTAGGAAGTCAATAAATTCATATGGAATAAGAGATAAATTAGTCAGAACACTAAATTAGCTGTTTACAAGATAGTGTTCAAACCAGTTTTTACTTAAGGATCTGAGAGCTGAGTCAGAAGTAAAACACTTGACCAAAGACTAGAGACCGCATATATGCCCGCACATATAGCCTGTACACCCTTTTAAGGTACATGTCAGGAATTTGATGATGATGATGATAATACTTTGATTTTGAGTGTATGCATGCATGAACTTGAAGGAGCCTTACCATTCTTTTCGTATTCAGCAGCTTAGCTTAAAATTGCTCTTATAGTTAATTCACCCATTTTTTTGTATTCTTGTGCAATCTTTCTCTGGAATCGCCTTGTTCATTTTTCTTTATTATTTCAAGTTTTTCTTCCAATGAGATTACTTTTCGAATCATTTTCACACTTTTTTCATCACTAATTCTTTTACTCATGTGAAAGGTTATCAAAATGCTTTAAAATAAAATAAAAAAGTAAGGAAAACAATTGCAAAGGAGGCACGAGATATGATAATCAAACTTCTATGTAATTAGCAGTCGACATAAATTTGGTGGTAAATTTAGAACATAGTGCACATGGAAATAGTGTAGTATGCCATTATAAAATAACTTTGTAAAATGTTTTAAATCGATAACTAAATTATTTCTTCCTGGTGAGTGATTTTTTAAAATAGTTAGCCATAAAAAAAGTATAGATCGAAAATTTTTAAAATCTGTAGCATTTCTTTTTAAGATGTATACAGGCGCACTAATCGAATTTGGGTATCGAAAAAAAATGACACACTAATCAAAGGCATATTAATCGAGGGATTGCTGTAACTACCTTAGAAGATAAGAGAATTCAAAGATGTTCACAATAATGTGAAAGAAACTGTTAATAATAATAATAATAAAATAAAACTAGAAATCAAATCTTAATTTTCTAAACTAACTTCATAACAGTATACTTCAAACATTGAACTTTCTTTGTAGTATACAAATCCTTTATGTGGCGACGAGACGATAATCCTTTTATATTTGAAACATGTTGAAATAATATACTGCTTACCACTCGTTCCACAGAATTTAGCAATTATCTCTAACACTGAAAACAGATTACGTAAATTCTAAAAGAAGGTACAAACAAATTTAGTGAGAATCATAAATAAACATGCTATAATATATCTTTTATATAAAAAGTCCATAAGAAATAATTATGTTCATTAAAACACATTTATTATCAACAAAAATCAAAGCTAAAATTCATGTTATCTTAAAGTGACAATCACATTCATGAAGTGAACTATACACAGTGGGCCTGTTAAGTAATGAGATTTTTTTTTTAATTTTTTTTTTTTTTTTTTTTTTTTTTTTTTTTACAGGACAGCCCTTGAATAAAGGTAATAAATGTGATATTTTAAGGATACTTGTGACATAAAGATTGAATAATATAAGCATGTAAATACAAGAAAGATATTTAATTAGCCAAATATTTTGGTCTGAAAATTGCAGACCATCTTCAATGGCACTACAAGAACAGTTTTAAAAAATACAATGTGGAATACTAACAATAGATCGTTTAAAAATAGAACAAGCTGCGTGATGTTATATCACTAAGTATTAAAGGGAATATTTTTAAGCAGAGACATGATTGAAATAAAGATATTAATTACTAATATTAAATACATAAAATTAATATGAATTAATGAGTTATCCTGATAAGACTTTCCCAGATTTTTGATACAAATATACAGTCATTCCGATTCAGGTTAAGATGATGGAGTAAGGCCTCTACGCTTTCTTTGAATAAACGTTCAAATTTATAGCAAGAACTATGTGTAAGAGGCGAGTTTTTGCTAAAAGGATTTTGTGGTTAGTTTCTATCCGGTGCTGAGCCAATCCAGATTTTTCAGGTTTGCTGTGATGAATGGAGGATTGATGTTCTTGGATTCTTTTTTCAAGAGAGCGTCCAGTTTGTCCAAAATAGGGTTCTCCTATTTTAGACAAACTGGACAAACGAGATCACAGTTGCAGGGAATTTGATGAACTCCAGGAAGAGACATAGTCGAGCGTTTGTCTTTAGGAGTAGGAAAATGGGAAGATAATTTGTTAATAGGTGAATACGTAGCTGTTAACTCATATTTCTTCAGAATTCTTGCGATAGGTTCTGAAATCCCAGAGATATATGGAATTGGAACTCGATGTATTGAATCTTTGTTGTTTAGTGGTGAATTATAAGAATCGAGAAGATGTTGCGTACTCTTTTCAGAAAAGCCATCGAGTTTCATGTGTTGTTGGATAGTAGAAAGTTCTTTCTGTAGAAAATTAGAAGTAGAACAATTAGTTTGGGCTCTCTGATTAGACATTTTATGATTCCTGTTTTTTGACAAGGATGATGGGCTGATTCTATAAGAATATTATGACCTGTGAACATTGGTTTCCTGTAAACTGTAGTTGTAAGAGTATTTGAAGGTGACCGGATAAGGAGAACATCTAAAAATGATAACTCGTTGTTTTTTTCCATTTCCATAGTAAACTTTATGCGATGATGTAAGGAACTGAAACTGTTTAGAAAAGAAGGTAAGGAGTCTTTGTTGTGAGGCCATACAGTAAAGATGTCATCTATATATCTTACCCAAAAGGATGGTTGAGGGAAAATAGATGAGAAGAGGACTTTTTCTAGATGTTCTAAATAAAAGTTGGCTAAAGCAGGAGAGAGAGGACTTCCCATGGCCGTTCCTTCTACTTGGCTGTAAAATTTGTTTTGACATAAGAAATATCCAGAGTATATTACAAAATCGAATAGTTTTGTAATGTCTTCTGGAAAGATGTCAGTGAGTAATTTTAAAGTCTCCTTGAGAGGTACGTTTGTATATAAAGATTCTATATCAAAGCTCACCATAAGATCTGTAGGTTGCAATGGGATATTTTTCAATTTTTCTAAGAAATCTGAGGAGTTTTTAAGAAAGGTATTAGAGTTGCCTATGTGATATTTCAATAATTTAACTAGATATCTGGCTATACGGTAAGTAGGAGAATCAATACAATCTACTATTAGACGAAGAGAAAAGTCAATCTTATGTATTTTAGGTAGATCATAAAATCTAGGAGGTCTTGCAAAATGAGTTTTAAGTCTTTCAATTGTGTCTCTATCTAAACTGATGACTTCATCTAGGAGAGAATTTAATTTCTTTAGTTGTCTGTTGGTTGGATCATAATCAAGTTCTTTATATGTTTAGCGATTTCGAAGTAAAAGAGAAAGTTTTCTTCTGTAATTTGCAGAGTCCCTAACTACTGTTGCTTTCCCCTTGTCAGTTTGGTGATAATGAGGTGATTGTTTTTTCTCAAGGACTGTAAAGATTTCATTTCAGAAAGAGATATGTTG
This sequence comes from Typopeltis vanoorti, assembly GCF_054136105.1. Lineage (NCBI taxonomy): Eukaryota > Metazoa > Arthropoda > Arachnida > Uropygi > Thelyphonidae > Typopeltis > Typopeltis vanoorti. The sequence goes on from NC_143556.1 coordinate 10,932,587, forward strand.
GAAGGAGGAAGTTTGGCCTTAAGTAGAGAAGAAGCGACTTCTAGGCGAAGAGCATTAGCTTTATCACTAGTTAGATGACTGAGATTCCTTTCAATGTTAACTAGGAAATCTAGATATGGTATCTTATTAGGAACAATAGAAAAATCATGTCCTTTTGACAGGATGAGGGTTTTGCTATCAGAGAACGTCCAGATATATTGACAATCTTACAACTACAGTTTACAGGAATCCAACGTTCACAGGTCGTTATATTCTTAAAGAATCAGCCCATCATCCTCGTCAAAAACAGAAATCATAAAATGTCTAATCAGAAGAGCCAAAATTAATTGTTCTACTTCTAATTTTCTACAGAAAGAACATTCTACTAACCAACAACACATGAAACTCAATAGCTTTTCCGAAAAGAGTATACAACATCTTCTCGATTCATATAATCCACCACTAAACAACAAAGATTCAATATGTCGAGATCCAATTCCATACATCTCCGGGATTTCAGAACCTATCTCAAGAATTCTGAAGAAATATGAGTTAACAGCTACATATTCACCTATTAACAAATTATCTTCCCATTTTCCAAATTCACAGTTGCAGGGAATTTGATAAACTCCAGGAAGAGACAAATGCTCAAATATGTCTCTTCCTGGAGTTTATCAAATTCCCTACAACTGTGATCTCTCCTATTTTGGACAAACTCTCTTGAAAAAAGAATCCAAGAACATCAATCCTCCATTCATCACAACAACGTTGAAAAATCTGGATTGGCTCAGCACGGGATAGAAATTAACCACAACATCCTTTGGGCAAAAACTCGCCTCTTACATAGATCCTGCTATAAATTTGAACGTTTATTCAAAGAAAGCATAGAGGCCTTACTCCATCGTCCTAACCTGAATCTGAATGACTGTATATCTGTATCAAAAATCTGGGATGGTCTTATCAGGAAAACTCATTAATTCATATTAATTTTATGTTATTTAATATTAGTAATTAATATCTTTATTTCAATCATGTCTCTCCTTAAAAATATTCCCTTTAATACTTAGTGATATAACATCACGCGGCTTGTTCTATTTTTAAATGATCTATTGTTAGTATTCCACCTTGTATTTTTTAAAACTGTTCTTGTAGTGCCATTGAAGATGGTCTGCAATTTTCAGACTGAAATATTTGGCTAATTAAATATCTTTCTTGTGTTTACGTACTTATATTATTCAATCTTTATATCACAAGTATTCTTAAAATATCAAATTTTAATCCTTCACGGGGAAAATACCACCAAAATAACCAGTAAATTAGGAAAACTTTCAGTTATACAACGTAGTTCAAGAGCACAGATCAATTTTTTAAAAAATTGCCACGACAACATGATTATTCCCAATTTCGCTAAGATTAAAGAAACTATAAAATCTCCTGGAGCTCATAATATTTACCAGAACACCAGCTTATCTTTAATCCATAACCAACTTAATGCTGCTAAATGTGATCTTGCTATTAACAGTCATCACATTTCTGATCTTCGCACCTATATTTCCACAAACTTGGATCCACATCTTTCACACATAGTTCTAAATGTGGTTAAACGTCTACTCAACGAGCATATAATAAACTAAGTCAACATCTAAACCACAAACACGAAGCACTTTCTTCTAAACAATTCAAGCCCTTCAAAACTCCAGATAATTGGATCGTCAATATATTTGGATGTCCTCTAACTGATAGCGAAACCCTCAACCTGTCAAAAGGACATGATTTTTCTATTGTTCCTAATAAGATACCATATCTAGATTTCCTAGTTAACATTGAACGGAATCTCAGTCATCTAACTAGTGATAAAGCTAATGCTCTTCGCCTAGAAGTCGCTTCTTCTCTACTTAAGGCCAAACTTCCTCCTTCCAACATATCTCTTTCTGAAATGAAATCTTTACAGTCCATGAGAAAAAACAATCACCTCATTATCACCAAAGCTGACAAGGGAAAGCAACAGTAGTTATGGACTCTGCAAATTACAGAAGAAAACTTTCTCTTTTACTTCGAAATCGCTCCACATATCAAGAACTTGATTATGATCCAACCAACAGACAACTAAAGAAATTAAATTCTCTCCTAGATGAAGTCATCAGTTTAGATAGAGACACAATTGAAAGACTTAAAACTCATTTTGCAAGACCTCCTAGATTTTATGATCTACCTAAAATGCATAAGATTGACTTTCCTCTTCGTCCAATAGTAGATTGTATTGATTCTCCTATTTACCGTATAGCCAGATATCTAGCTAAATTATTGAAATCTCGCATATGCAACTCTAGTTCCTTTCTTAAAAACTCCTCAGATTTCTTAGAAAAATTGAAAAATATCCCATTGCAACCTACAGATCTTATGGTGAGCTCTGATATAGAATCTTTATATACAAATGTACCTCTCGAGGAGACTTTAAAATTACTCGCTGACATCTTTCCAGAAGACATTACAAAACTATTCGATTTTGTAATATACTCTGGATATTTCTTATGTCAAAACAAATTTTACAGCCAAGTAGAAGGAACGGCCATGGGAAGTCCTCTCTCTCCTGCTTTAGCCAATTTTTATTTAGAACATCTAGAAAAAGTCCTCTTCTCATCTATTTTCCCTCAACCATCCTTTTGGGTAAGATATATAGATGACATCTTTACTGTATGGCCTCACAACAAAGACTCCTTACCTTCTTTTCTAAACAGTTTTAATTCCTTACATCATCGTATAAAGTTTACTATGGAAATGGAAAAAAAGAACGAGTTATCATTTTTAGACGTTCTCCTTATCCGATCACCTTCAAATACTCTTACAACTACAGTTTACAGGAAACCGATGTTCACAGGTCGTTATATTCTTAAAGAATCAGCCCAATATCCTTGTCAAAAAACAGGAATCATAAAATGTCTAATCAGAAGAGCCAAAACTAATGGTTCTACTTCTAATTTTCTACAGAAAGAACTTTCTACTATCCAACAACACATGAAACTCGATGGCTTTTCTGAAAAGAGTACGCAACATCTTCTCGATTCTTATACTTCACCACTAAACAACAAAGATTCAATACGTCGAGTTCCAATTCCGTACATCTCTGGGATTTCAGAACCTATCTCAAGAATTCTGAAGAAATATGAGTTAACAGCTACGTATTCACCTATTAACAAATTATCTTCCCATTTTCCTTCTCCTAAAGACAAAAGCTCAACTATGTCTCTTCCTGAAGTTGATCAAATTCCCTGCAACTGTGATCTCTCCTGTTTTTGACAAACTGGATGCTCTCTTGAAAAAAAGAATCCAAGAACATCAATCCTCCATTCATCACAACAAACCTGAAAAATCTGGATTGGCTCAGCATGGGATAGAAACTAACTACAACATCCTTTGGTCAAAAACTTGCCTCTTACATAGATCCCGCTATAAATTTGAACGTTTATTCAAAGAAAGCGTAGAGGCCTTACTCGATTGCCCTAACCTGAATCAGAATGACTGTATATCTGTATCAAAAATCTGGGAAAGTCTTATCAGGATAACTCATTAATTCATATTAATTTTATGTTATTTAATATTAGTAATTAATATCTTTATTTCAATCATGTCTCTGCTTAAAAATATTCCCTTTGATGCTTAGTGATATAACATCACGCAGTTGTTCTATTTTTAAATGATCTATTGTTAGTATTCCACCTTGTATTTTTTAAAACTTTTCTTGTAGTGCCACTAAAGATGGTCTGCAATTTTCAGACCGAAATATTTGGCTAATTAAATATCTTTCTTGTGTTGTGTTTATAGTTTTGACAACTAGAGCATGTATTGTAATTGCAGGTACAACTTTCGAGTTGGGTGATGCAGAAGTTTTCATGTTGAAACTGTTATTATCAAATGTGGAGCTTGTCAGAAGTTGTGCCATGGAACAAAGAGCTATGATAAAATTTTTCTGTAAATTAGGAAAAACTGTTACAGGAGTGTACCAAGACCTAAAAAAAAGTTTACAGCGATGACTGTCTTAGCCAGGTGTTCTGCTGGTTTCAACATTTAAAGAAGGGAGGGAGTCCCAGGAGTATGAACCATGCTGTTGATGGCCAGTTTCTGCACAGACAAATGGAAATGTGGTGAAAGCTAGGAAAATTGTTGCCCATGATAGGTGAATAACCACTAGGCTACTCGCTGTACAGATTGGTGTCATCAGGTTACATGTTGTCAAAATTTCATCCATGTAGTTGATCAAGATCATGATGTGTTGGAAACAATTATCAATGATGAAAGTTGGTGTTTTCAGTTTGATCTAGAAACGAAACGCCAGTACATTGGATAGTGTGAAATGTCTTCTCCCAAGCAGAAGAAAGTCAGATTGCAAAAATCATGTGTCAAGACAATGGTTATTGTTTTTTTTTGATGCTGCTGGAATTATCCACTGCAAATTTATTCCTGAGGGCGCCACAATGAATGGTCAGCATTATTTAGGAGTAATGCAATGTCATATGTGGGTCTGTATGCCCACATATGACATGTCAGGAAAGAACCATTCCACAACAATAATTGGTTTCTGTTGCATGACAATGCACTCTCTGAAGTCGATCTGTGTGATTTGAACCCCCCCCCCATTCACCAGATATGGGCTCCTGCAGACTTTTTCCTCTTCCCAAAGATGAAGTGTGTCTTGAAAGGGGAGCACTTCAGCGACATTGAGGACATCCAATGTGGTGTGACCCAGACACTGAAGAAGTTTCCCTGTTCAGGACTTTCACCATGCCTTCCAATACCTGTACGACAGATATAAACATTGTGTGGAGTTGGAGGGAGATTATTTTGAATCAGTTGAAAATTCCAAATAGTTCTTTGGGTTGATATAATAATTGTTGTTTAATTACTTAACAGGCACACTATGTATGATTTAATATTTTAAGTTTTTCAGCTGATATTCTGTTGATACTAATTAATTTCTCATGTAACACCTACTGCAGAGGTTGAAGGTTTGGCCAGTTCTTAGGGACATCCTCATTCCAATGAGAAAGCAAAAATTCAATAACCTTATGTCGTAAAGCAAGAGCAGTTCTTCCATCTGTAACTTCTGCTCCTTTATCTTGTTCATTTGCTTGAATCCAAAACATCTAACAAAAGTAATCACTTATTTACTAAAGTTATTATAGAAAGTATGTTTAAAAATATATTTGCTAGTTTAACTTGCTATAACTTAGAAGCAATTTGATACAATCATTTAAAAATCCAGGAAGGAGCTGTGTGTAAGTTTGTAGTTTGTGTGTGTGTGCATATGTGCCAGATTTCGATTCTGTGAATTCACAAGGCATTCACAAGTGCCCGCACTTGTGAATAGTTTAGTTGAGCATTATAGTTGGGGCTTGAAAAATGTGCTTGTCTGATGAGCAGAATTTCTTTTTTAAATTCATCAACTAAAATCAGAAAAGGAGTTCTGGTTTAATAGTCCATTTTGTTTCCATAATGCCAATTTTGTTTTATGTTATTAATTTTTTTTGTATGTTTACCTTATTTATTCTTTTAAAAATCAAGACATAAGAAGAAGAATTCATCATGAAATATTATTACCAGAAGCACTTATATTTTATTTTAAATGCCTTTGTTTGTAAAAATGTTTTGACTAAGTTTCGTAGCCATTGTCAATACAATTACAGGAAAACACAATAAACACAGGATTCAGTGGAACAAAATCAAGTGTTAAATACATAAGTTATTTTCACTTTTAAAAATTGAGATGTAAGGGGAAGAATTCATCATAAAATATTATTATTATATTAGTATTCGAGTATCATTAATTCAGAATACTTTAGCTGCCAGAACAAACTGTATAAAGAGATAGAGGAAACAGCTATGGGTTCTCCCCCTTCGCCAACTCTAGATAATTACTTTGTGAAACATTTCACCCACCATATTCTGGACGTATTTTCACCAAAACCATAGGTTTGGTACAGATATGTTGATGTATTTGCTGTAGGAAACTCCTTATCTAATCTTCATAAATTTCTTGAAAAAAATTCAATAGATCAAAAAATCAAATTTACCCTAGAAGTAGAAGATAAGAACAGTCTTCCTTTTCTGGATGTTCTCATTCTACATCAATGAAATGGTAGTCTACAGACATAGTATTCAACACAAAATACGAGGCTAATCTTCTTGAATGGCAGTCAGTCTCAAGTAGAGTAATGTGGGCAAATATGAGAATGGGGAACTGGACAATGAGACTTATTTGTGCCTATGGTGCCACAGAAGGTTCTACTAAGGTAGAAGTGGAGGAATTTTTTGACGCTTTAGAAAAAGCAACTGACACAATGAAAGAGGAAAAGTTGGTCATTGTTAGGGATCTAAATAGCAGATTAGGAAATGACTGTGAGACATACAAAAATATTTTGTGAAAATTTGGAGAAAAGAGCAAAGCTAATAATGGCAAATACCTGTTGGATTTCTACTCAGGACATGAACTGGTTATTACTAACACAACATAAAAAGTGCATAAATTCACATGGAGAGAAGAGGCAAGGAGAAAGAAGAGTTGACTATGTTATTGTTGATAGTGATGTTTTCTCCCTGGTGCAGGACACCAGAGTGTACAGAGGATTTGAAACTGGAAGTGATCACTATTTAGTCTTGAGCAGGATAAAATTGAATTTCGTATTGAAAAGAATAACATGTAAGAAAGTTTTAAAGTGAATAAAAGTTGAGCAGCTCTCAGATGTGAATTGCAGGCTAAAATACACAAAGATTATTGAAGAAAAAATGAAAGAGTTTGAGAACAATAATCAAACTTTGGAGATTCACTGGCAAACTCTGAAGAAAACATTGATTGATTCTGCCAGAGAGGCATGTGGTGAGGTTGTCTGCAAGGATAAAAAAATCAGAACTCCCTGGTGGACACAGGAAGTTAAAGAAGAAAGCATATCAAAAGTTCCTGTCAAATAAGTCAGCTTGTGCTCTTAGAGAATACAGAGACAAATGCAAGAATGCTAAACACTGTGTAAAACTAGCTAAACAAAAATCATGGGAGGACTTTGGCAAGAATATAGAAAATAAGTATCACCCCAAAACCTATAAAGTAATAAAATACATGAATAAAGAAATAAAAGAAAAGATAAAAATCCAAACAATAGATTTAGAAAAATGGGTGACCTATTTCCAAAATCTCTGGACAGATGAGAACAATGAATTAAAATTATATAAGACAAAGAATGACCTAATAGAAAATATCACAATGTTAGAACTGAAAAATATAATAAAGAAGATGAAAAATAGGAAAACGCCAGGAGAAGACAATATAAATATAGAACTCGACAAAAATGCAGGTGAAAAATTTAATGAAAGACTTTTGAAATTTTTTAATATGGTTTGGATGTCCGGAAAAACCCCTAACTCTTGGAAAAAAGCACTGGTCATCCCAATCTATAAAAAAGGAAATAAAGATAATTGCAATAGTTATAGGGGAATTAGCCTGCTGAATACAGGATATAAAATATATGCAGGAATATTAAAAGAGAAACTAAGGAGCATTGTAGAAAACAAATTACTAGAAGAACAAAAGGCTTCCGAAAAGGCCGATCCTGCATAGATCCAATTTTTACTTTAAAATTATTAATAGAAAAGAGAAGATAATTTCAAAAAGAAACACATGTGGCATTTATTGATTATGAAAAAGCTTTTGACAAAATTAGTCGACAAAAATTGTTTAAAATATTAACCAATTTAAACATATCAAACCAAATTTTACAATCTATTCAAGAAATATATACAGGAAATAAAATAGCAGTTAAATTAGAACACACCTCAGAATGGAAAGATATATCAAGAGGAGTACGACAAGGATGTACCCTCTCACCTCTGCTTTTCAATATATATATAAATGAAATATTAACAATCTGGAAACAGCATAACCCATTTGGTATACAAATGACCCTGCAAATGAAGATAGATACACTACTATTTGCAGATGATCAAATAGTATTAGCTACATCAGAAGATTACTATTATTATTACTATTATTACGGGCAACTCCAGGGAGTCATTGGACTCATCGAGGGAGGCCCCAAATCATATTCATCACAACTATTTGACATTCATACAGTATCTATCATACCTCGCCTTAAACTCATTCACTGTCACAGCATCCACCACAGACTCAGGGAGCGCATTCCACTCATTCACTACTCTAAAAGTAAAGAACCCAGCTCTAACACCTTTACTAACCACACTTTTGCCCAGAAAGATGACTTACAAAGATCATTAAAATCATTAAATGATATCTCAAAGCAATATAATATGACAATATCCAAAGAAAAAACAAAAATAATGGCATTCAAAGGAGAAAACCCAATAAGAAGTAAAATAGTGATCGATAATAAAATACTAGAACAAGTAAACACTTTCAGATACTTGGGATGTGATCTATCATACGAAGAAGAAAAAGACACTAAAATATCAAACTTTGTCAAAGTAAATGGCATAATAAACAGTATATTTAAGCCATCCCTGGTACAAAAACACACTAGAATCAGACTATATAATGTCTTGTCAAAACCAACTCTACTATACGGAAGCGAAACATGGACCATGAAAAGGAAAGATGAAAAACGAATTCAAACAGCAGAAATGAAAAACAGCTGGATATACCAAGTGGGACAACAAAACAAATGAAGAAATCTTACAATCCCTAAAAATCAAACCAATTAATTACTACATAAGACAGTATAAACAAAAATGGCTAGAACATTTAAATAGAATGGACAACAGCAGACTACCAAAAATATTATACAGATACAAAATAAGTGGAAAAAGAAGAATCGGAAGACCAAGAAAGAGATGGCATGAGACCGGAACAGGCCACATGGCCTATATTCCATGTTAGGAAGAAGAAGAAGAAGAGAAGGTGGCAAGATATTCTGGAGGTTGTTGAAGAAGCTTAGAAATGGAAGAAAGAGTGCTGTAAAAGGAATTAGAGATGATAAAGGTGACATGAAACGGGAGAAAAAGATATCCTTGAAGTATGGAGTAATTACTTTGAAAAACTGCTAAATGAAACAAGCAGTGATGACAGCACAGTGATAAAAAACACTGCCCAGGCATGCAGTCAGGAATTCATATCCATACTTGAAGTAGAAAAAGCCATCAAAGGCTTGAAATGTGGAAAGGCAGCAAGAGTAGATGATATTCCACCAGAAATGCTGAAGTATGGTGGTATAAGAGTCTTACAGTGGCTGCACTGCATAGTTCAGAAAGCCTGGACAGAAGGATGAATTCCCGATGATTGGAGTAGAGCTCTCATAGTACCCATATATAAAAAGGGAAATAAAACTGAATGTGAGAATTACAGAGATATTTCCCTACTGAGTGTTCCTGGCAAGATCTATGCAAGTATACTTGAGAAACGGTTGAGAAGAATTGTAAAAGAAAAGCTTGGTGAAGAACAAGCTGGATTCAGGCCAAATAGAGGCTGTCAGGATCAGATCTTCACTTTACGACAAATAGTGCAGAAAGCATGGGAATATAACAAAGATCTGTATTTAAGTTTTGTCGATTTGGAAAAGGCATATGACAAGGTGCCAAGAGAGAAGCTATTCAATATGCTACAGTTATATGGTGTCAATGGGGCATTATATCAAGCAATACTTAGTCTTTATTTGAGTTGTAAGTCAGCAGTTAGAATTGAAGTAAGTACAAGAAGATTTTTTAATGTTAAATCTGGTGTGAGACAAGGATGTACATTATTCCCTCTGTTATTCGTTTTCTATATGGATCACATTATGAAGGAAAGTGGTATTAAACATGATATCAAAATTGGAGATGTTAATGTCAGCTCTTTGCTTTATGCGGATGATGTTATACTTCTAAATAAATCCGCTACAAGTCTGCAAGATTCTCTGACTAAATTGAATAGCTGTTGTAATAGATATGGTATGAAGGTCAGCAATAAAAAGACAAAGACAATGAAAATAGGCAGAATCACTGAAAATGTCAACTGTGTTGTGAATGGAGAACCTGTGGAACAAGTAAAACATTTCAGCTACTTAGGCAAGATTTTTACTGAAGATGGTAAATTAAATATAGAAATAGACAACAGAATCAGCAAAGCTGGTATGGTGGGAAGCCAATTGAATAAATTCATATGGAATAAGAGAGAAATTAGTCGGAACACTAAATTAGCTGTATACAAGACAGTGTTCAAGCCAATTTTAAATTATGGAGAGCTGGGTCAGAAGTAAAACACTTGACCAAAGATGCAGATATGAGAGTCCTGAGAAAGATTATAGACATGAACAGATGGCATCAATGGCAATATCATATAAAAAACGAGTATATTAGGAAAGAACTTGACATTGTTGGCATCGAGGAATGCGTTAGCAGAGCTAATCTCAGGTGGTATGGTCACTTAAACAGAATGGGCGAAAAAAGATTAGCAAAACAAGTGTTCTCTGCCAGGTTGGCAGCAAAACGACCCAGAGGAAGACCAAGATATAGGTGGATTGATATGGTACAAAGTGCCTTAGACAACAGAAATATAAGATCTGATAATGTTGGAGTCTTGACAAGTAACAGACTGATTTGGAGGAAAATTGTAAATAGGAAGTTAGTAATGTTGTAATTTTTTTCATGTAGTACTATCATATCCTGTACACCCCTTGAGGGTACATGGCAGGAATTTGATGATGATGATGAGGTCTCCATATACAGAAAACCAACTCCTACTGGTAAATACATTGATTCTAACTCACATCATCACCCTTTTCAGAAATATGGTGTAATCAAATCTTTAGTTGACAGAGCTCATAAAATATGTTCTACAAATTCTTTTCTAAACAAAGAACTGTTTATTAACAGAACTGCGTTTATCACTAATGGTTATCATGAAAAAACTATTGAAAAAAAATCGATGATTATGGCTGTCATCCTATCCTAACCTGCCTGAAGAACAAATCAGAATTTGTATTCCATATGTTAAAGGATTTTCAGAAAAAAATTTTATTGAGAATTTTTATGACACTGAATGTTTTCGATGTTTGCTTACAAATAACAGAGAAGAAATTGCATTTTTTTTTCATGCATTTTATAAACAATATATTCTTAATCACTTATAAAATGCATGCATTTTTTCTTCACAGACATAAACACATTAATATATATAAGCAGTTAACAAATTTGCTTCAACGCTGGTAGTTGGTTATAGTTGGTTAAAATGCCATAGCATTAAGAAAAGCTTATAAACTGACCAAATATAGGAATAAATATGTGACTATATTAGGCGACCGTAAGCAGATTACATCCAAGCTATGGTCACAATGTATGTTTTTCATCTGTTCCATAAGGAATCCACATGTCAACAGACATCACTGGAGTACTACATAGGTAAATTGGCTGCAATTCCAGCCAACATAATATGTTATGTTGGCTAATGTGCATACTACTTCTATAGCATATCCAATAACTAGCCCCCTGACAATGGTATACTTAAAGATTAGGTTTGAGCAAGATTCTTGCTCAAATGTCCATTATTACGAAGTGCTCTAGCAAGATTTCACCTAACTATCAACATGGAAAAAGATACTATCACATATGAAAGCAATAGTGGGTAATAGGCTTTGGTGCTACAGCATAGAAAGTCTTCACCGTTAGCATAGCGGAGGAGGATATCGTCAACACCAGAATGCCTGATAAAGAGAAATATACTTATTATAGACAAAATAAATCAGAAAGTAAATTACTTGACAATAAATTACATTCGTATTTAGCCACGTATGAGTGAGCAAGACAAAAGTTTGGATACGAAGTATCATTACAAACTCAGCTACTTGTATATATGAGGCAACTAACCTCGGATTAAATTGCCCTAGTATAGCATACTGCATAGCACTTCCTTTTGGATGTATTATTGAATTGATTTGTATAGTTAAGAGCTGTTCAGAAAAAAAAGTAATGCGCTGAGCAAAAGCAACATATTACAAATAATGCCCCCTCATGGAGGCAATAATTATAATATTTTGATGCAAAGAGAGAGAGAGACAGAATTCAGAGTAATATCAAGAAGAGACATTATCTTGCCTGGTGAGCTAGTTACTACAAAAGTAAGACTGGAAGAAAATGATTCTTTATTGTGAGAAATAAAACAGAATTGAGTTTTTACTAGCATCATCCCATTCTTCAATGTAGCAATGTTTGTTATTATAGCCCCATGGAAGAATGGTGTGAAGATCAGAATTCAAGATCATAGAAGTTCCATTAGGACCAAGACACATATTTAGTAACCAGTTTAGGTAAGATTCTTCTGATCTCCTTCCAGCAAAAAAAATCAAAAGAGACACTGAATGCCATGTTTAGAATGTTATGAGAATGTTTATTAAGATCACCTATGTAAGAATTAAAGGAGAAGTCAGATGCCAGGAGATTGGCTTTTATGTGAGCAATGATGGGGTGGAAATGTTCATGTACAAAAGAGAATGGGAAAACAAAAATGGTGGAGATACTTAATGAGCAGTTCATAAAGGTCTTTCAATCTTGTGAATGTGACTTCATGGAGAGATCAAGAGCAGTTGATTATGGGGAAGAGAGACCGACTGTAAGTGAGCAAACTAGATGTTAATAAGGCTGTGGGACTTGATAATATATCACCACGTATACTGAAGGAATGTGCCAGGGAGTTGACACCTACCTTGATATATTTTTTTAATACGAGTCTTGCACTTGGTCAAGTCTCTAAGGAGTGGAAGGAAGGCAAGATTGCGACACTTCATAAAGGAGGTGAGGGAACTCAAGCATGAAACTATAAGCCTATCTGTGTGTCAGGTGTTGTGGTTAAGTTGTTGGAGAAGTTTGTGAAAACTAGGATCCGGAGTTGGGTTGACTACAATGGTATTATCTTTGAGAGACAGCATGGATTTGCTAAAGGGAGATCATGTTTTAGTAATCTACTTACTTATTATAATAAAGTGACTGATTCCTTGGACAGAGGAGAAGGATACACAGTAATATACTTGGATTTCACAAAGGCTTTTGATAGAGTACCTCATGATAAGTTAACAGTCACACTACAGCAGATGGATATTAGATTAGTTTAGATTAGGAGTTGGATATTAGATTAGTGCATTGGATTGGAGACTGGCTATCTGATAGGTATCAACAAGTTGTGTATGGGGGAGCAATATCAAGGAAAGGGAAAGTCACTAGTGGAGTGCCTCAGGGGTCTGTTTTAGGGCCATTACTGTTTAACTTGTATATTAATGATATAGGTGAAGATTTGGATGGAGATATTCAGTTGTTTGCAGATGATGCAAAGTTGGGACAAGCCATAAAGAGCAGTGAAGATGTAGTGGCCTTACAAGAAGACTTGAATAAATTGAGTGATTGGGCATGGAAATGGGGATGTGAGTTCAATGTTGCAAAATGTAAGGTTTTAAAATTTGGAAAATAAAGATGGGATGCAGAATTTATGCTTGGTGAGGATATACTGTTGGAGGTGGAGGAAATAAGAGATCTGGGGTTGATGGTGGATAAGGATCTAAAATTTAGCGGACACATAGCCAAAATTGTGAAGACAACACAAAGGCTTTTGGGAATGATGTGGAGGGCACTGACATGTAGAAGTAGGGAGATTCTTGTTCTGTTGTATAAGGTTTTGATTAGGCCACACATGGACTATTGTGCCCAGATTTGGTCACCTGGTTTTCAGAAGGATGAAGAGATCTTGGAAGGGGTCCAAAGGCAACTGACTAAGGCAGTTTCTGACCTCTGGAATGATAAGTATGAGGAAAGATTGAGAATATGTAATTTGCAGAGTATGGTAGACAGGAAGAAGAGGGGAGATATGATAGAGACCTACAAGTTGTTAAGGGGTGGTTATAGGATCAATGTTGGAGTAGTTCTACAGAAAATAGTGGGAAATCAGGGGAGAACCAGAGGTCATCCCTGGAAATTATATAAAGAGGGTGTGAGTAGGGGAGTGAGAGGCAGGTTTTTTACGTGGAGAGTTGTAAATGATTGGAATGCCTTGCCTGAGAGTGTGGTGTCTGCAAGGGGTTTGAGTGTGTTTAAGACATGGTATGATGAGCTGTGTGTGTGATAAAGGGACCTCCCAGATGAGTCTTTGACTCCATGAGGTCTTGGGGGTAATAATAATAATAAAGAAACAGTCAGATGAAAGTGATTAACAATAGCTAGCAAGCAAAACACCAGAAGGCATGACTATTGTTTAAATATGATGTAAGTTCTCCACTATTAGCCCTTTCAAAATTATTTTAAGATGTACTGATAGTTTGCACTGAATTAGTTCCCACTGATGAGACTTCAATAAAGGTTGAAATCAGGCAGGAAATGATCCTTCCCATAATGCAAGACAAAATACTTGGTCTAGCCATAAATACTGTTACAACTTGAACAGTGCATAAACTTTTAATCTAACAGTAAATCACTTACAGCTTTCAGCACATATAAACCATATGTAGAAAATGCATATAGCAGCACTCAACATTAGAAATGTCACCCTTTTGCTTTCATGCGTGCATGCCTGAAGTTTGTGAGGCCAGATATCATAGCAGCGCACACACACACACACATATCATGCAACAGAAATGCTTCTACTGCTTGCTCCAACAAATCCACCTTCAGGCTGGCAATGCTGTGATGTTGTTTCTTGCAGACTACTTTCTCAAGCTCCGCCCACAAATTGAATCCAGTAGAATTCAAATTGGGACTTCCAGATGGGGATATGTGGTCGGGCACACCCCTCACCTTGTGTGCAGGAACTAAGTTCTGTTGGAGGGCCCGCTGCCTACCATGAAACAAGGTGTTTAGGGGTCATACCACAGGTTCCAGCACAATGTCTTGGTACACTTTGGCAGCAGAAGCTTTGACCCTTTCCTCACAGAAATGCAACTTGGATACCCCCCTCCCCCCAATATATCACTGATGTGGGGGTGATGACCTCTGAATCCTGGGTGCTATGGCACATGTTGTGCAACCATCTAAGGCATATAACATTCTTTTGGCAGTTAAACAACTTTGGAATGGTGAAAATCTTCTTATCTATGAAGAAGATATCTCTATCTGTTGTTCGCATCCTGCTAGAGAAGTGCCCTTGATTTTCTCTCCAAAGCATAAGTTGTGGTGTTAGGAAGTGTCCGGTTGAACAACAGGTTCTCATGCTCAGGTTATCAATTAATACATATGACATCATTCTCTGCAAAACGTTTATCTCTCATGACATCACTTTTTGCGTTTTCACAGGATTATGGCAGAGGTATGCCTTCACAGCCCTCACAAGCTGTTGTGTTTTAATGCAACATGGCCGACCTGTTCTTTGGCAGTTCAATACACAAACATTCTACAGATCCCAAATGTTTTTAGCATGTTGAAAATAACAGGTAGCTGCATTCCTGAATAACTGATTCTTTTGTTCAGCAATTTTTCGAAGTAATTACAATACATCAAGTATCTTTTTCACCAGTTTTCAATGTCACCTTTATCATCTCTACAGCACTCTTTCCTCCATTTCTGAGCTTTTTCAACAGCCTTCTGGAATATTTCGGCATCTTCTTGATATTTATTTTCTATGTTCTTACCAAAGTCCTATGACTTTTGTTTAGTTAGTTTTACACAGTGTTTAGCTCTCTTACATTTGTCTCTGTATTCTCTAAGAATACAAGCTGACTTATTTGCTAGGAACTTTTGATATGCATTCTTCTTTTCCTTCATTGCCTCTTTAACTTGCTGTGTCCACCATGGACTTTGTTGAGTCTGTTGTCTATTTCCATATTTACTTTACCATCTTTACTAAAAATCATGCCTTTGCAACGAGTTGCCCTGGTGTGTACCACCTTAACCCAGTCCTGAAGATACTTTCAGGCGCAAACTTTGTTTGCTCACACTTGGATAAAGGATTAAACTAAATTTATTATACATGCCTAAGCAGCTGAAATGTTTTACTTGTTCTATAGGTTCTCCATTCACAACGCAGTTGATATTTTCAATGCTCCTACCTATTTTCATTGTCGTTGTCTTGTTATTGCTGAACTTCATACCATACTATTACAACAGATATTCAATTCAGTCAGAGAATCTTGCAGACTTCTACCGGATTTATTGAAAAGTATAACATCATCTGCATAAAGTAAAGAGCTGACATTAAACATCTCCAATTTTGATATCAAGTTTAATACCACTTTCCTTCATAATGTGATCCAATAAATAACAGAGGGGATAATGTACATCCTTGTCTGACGCCAGATTTAATATTAAACCATCTTCCTGTACTTCCTTCAGTTCTAACTACTGACTTACAACTCAAATAAAGACTAAGTATTGCTTGATATAATGCCCCCATTGACACCATATAACTCTAGTGTTTTGAATAGCTTCTCTCTTGGCACCTTGTCGTATGCCTTTTCCAGATCTACAAAACTTAAACAAAGATCTTGGCTATATTCCCATGATTTCTCTAGAATTTGTTGTAAAGTGAAGATCTGATCCTGACAGCCTCTATTTGGCCTCAATCCAGCTTCTTCACCAAGCTTCCCTTCCACAATCCTTCTCAACCATTTCTCGAGTATACTTGCATAAATCTTACAAGGAACACTAAGTAGGGAAATACGTCTGTAATTTTCACATTCAGTTTTTATTTCCTTTTTTATATATGAGTACTCCTTTTAGAGCACACTTTCTTCCATTTCTAAGCTTCTTCAACAATCTTACCACCTTCTTGATATTTATTTTCTATGTTCTTAACAAAGTCCTCCTATGACTTTTCTTTAGATAGTTTTACACGATGCTTTGCTTTCTTACATTTGTCTCTGTATTCTCTAAGAGCAAAAGCTGACTTATTTGCCAGGAACTTTTGATATGATTTCTTCTTTTCCTTCACTGCCTCTTTAACTTCCTCTGTCCACCATGGAGTCCTGATTTTTCTATCCTTGCAGACAACCTCACCACATGCCTCTCTGGCTGAATCAATCAGGGTTTTCTTCAAGGCTTGCCAATGAATCTCCAAGGTTTGGTTCCTGTTCTCAAACTCTTTCATTTTTTCTTCAATAATCTTTGTGTATGTTAGTCTACAGTTCACATCTGAGAGATGCTCAACTTTTATTCGCTTTAAAACTTTCTTACGTTATTCTTTTCAATATGAAATTCAATTTTATCCTGTTCAAGACTAAATATTGATTGCTTCCAATTTCAAATCCTCTGTACACTCTGGTGTCCTGCACCAGGGAGAAAACATCACTATCAACAATAACATAGTCAATGAGACTTTTCTTATTCCTTGCCTCTTCTCTCCATGTGAATTTGTGCACATTTTTATGTTGGAACATGGTGTTAGTAATAACCAGTCCATGTCCTGAGCAGAAATCAAAACAGGTATTTGCCATTATTATTAACTTTGCTCTTTTCTCCAAATTTTCCCAAAATATTTTTGTATGTCTCACAATCATTTCCTACTCTGCTATTTAGATCCTCAACAAGGACCAACTTTTCCTTTTTCATTGTGTCAGTTGCTTTTTCTAAAGCATCAAAAAATTCCTCCACTTCTACCTTAGTAGAACCTTCTGTGGCACCATAGGCCCAAATAAGTCTCATTGTCCAGTTCCCCATTCTCATATTTGCCCACATCACTCTACTTGAGACTGCCTGCCATTCAGGAAGATTAGCCTCGTATTTTGTGTTGAATACTATGGCTACTCCTTCTTTTACTTGATTGTCATTGAACAATAATGATGGTCTAAAAATCCCAATCATATGGAAGGCACATATTCGACCCACGGAACCTTCCTCTCCAAGAGTTAACTATAAACAGGATTGTAGATAATCCAGGATCCTAAATCAAAAAAAACAATTGTAATGCTAAAAATAGGACAGCATTGTTACTGAAAGAAAACTATCTATAAGAAAGAATGTTTGCTCATGTTATCTTAAATAGAATTTAACTTGATGTAGTTTCTAAATAATTAATTTTTTTTTCTTTTTTTTCACTAGAGGTCATGGCAGTAGAATATCTGGTGACCAAATCATTGTTTCTTTAGTTTACTGTGTGTAATAATGTAACTCAGCTTGTCCTGTATATTTGTATATGCTCCAGATGATGATCTTAATATGAAGATCGAAACGTTGAGAAATTAAAAGAGTTATTTATAACACGGTTGTAAAGTCTAATTTCTAAAATGAATGCTGATCATCGTGCAACACTAAAAGAAAGGGCTGTAGAAATAGATAATCTAGATGTTTTTTTTTTTTTTTTCATTTGTGTAACGCGAAGTTGTTAAGTTAGAAAAAGGAGTGCAATATTGTGAACTGGAGAAAGTAATCTGGATATATTATGAACTGGATACATAAAATTAAAGATGCCAAGAAGTTATATTCTTGGTTTAATCCTTTATCCAAGCATAAGCAAACAAAGTTTGTGCCCGAAATATTTTCAGAACAGGGCAACTCGTATATAGAAGCTAATGACTTCAAATCAATTGCCTTAGCATTCCATAATGCAAAGCACATATCCTTACAGACATGTATAATACTATGCATTATGGGAAGGGTCACTACCCAGACTAGTTTCAACCTTTATCGAGGTCTCAACAGTGGGAACCAGACCAAGAGGTGATACTAAGCTTGAAGTAATATTTCTATATACGAGTAGCCAAAAGGTGTCACACCTTATTATTAAAATGCTCTGGATTACAGATAGTTGTTGGAAGTTTTTTTTCCCACTTGGTTATACTATAAATTAAAGTTGCCAAGAAATTATATTCTTGGTTTAATCCTTTATCCAAGTATAAACAAACAAAGTCTGCACCTGATAAGGATATGTGCTTTGCATTTTGGGATACTAAAGCAAGTGATGTGAAAATACACTTGGATAAAGGATTAAACCAATAAAAGAACTGGATACAAACTGGAGAAAGCTGTTGCTATACAGAAGAAAGGGGGAATGTGAAAGATTGGAGTCTTGTTCAACCCAGCATTAGTGCTGTAAAGTTTGAAGATAATTCACCCACTATCATATATAAAGCATGACTTGAAAGAAAGTTATCAAATTCAGATTGCAAGACAGATCAGAAGATGGTAGCTTAGTTAACTAGTCTTAAAAACCTATTATGAAAACTCCCAATGTCATGCAAGCACTTTCAATTTCATTTGTCCAAAGGTAGGTAGGAAATGTAATCTACAAGTCCAGTAGATAGGAGGGATGATATCACTCAAACATAAGTTATTGAAGGGTACTTTCCAAGTAGATACTGGGGAAGGAGGGGGGAGAGATTTTCCCAAAAGAAATAAGGACAGAGAGTCATCTGGAAGATGTGCAAGGATGCATGGAATGCAATGCCTGAGAGAGCAAGTGCACAGATGATGAATGATTAAGGTGAGGTGTGATGGACTGTGGGAATAAGAGTAGACTTTCACAATGAACATCATGACTCCATGTAGGTTGAGAGATGATGATGATAATATTCAGAGTGCTCAATATCAGGATTACACAATGTCTCTATTAGACCTATTATAACCAAAATTGGTTATTAGCTCAACTTTGCAATATTTATTAATCTAAGATGCTACTATTCATGAATAAAATGGGTTTTCTTGTAACAGGTTGTAGTGCTCTGTGGCATTACTCATTTAATAATAATAAGCATTTCTAAGAAGACCCTCATATTTGAAATTAATATACAGGTATCCTTGATTAAAGCGATTATTTAATCCTCGATGTTACTGCATATATCAAAATCGCGTTAATCAAATATAATAATCAATGGTAACAATTGCAATAAATCCATGATCGATTACTGTATTAACAATTCGTTTTATATGGTACTCTTTTAGGAAAGATAAAAAATGAATGCAAAGTAAATGTTTAATAAATGCTTGTACCTACATTAGTTACTGCACTTTTTTTTTTTTATCAAAAAAGTTATCAAAGTCGTTTTAGTTTTTTTCTTATAAGCATATATTCTATGATAACAAGCAAAATGACTTTCTAGACCTTGGCAAACAAACATTCTTAGATTAACATCTGGATCCACATCCATTACTTGCTACTTAAGCGATCCTAAACTGTGAAATATTCCATCCAGTTCTTTGATTGTTATCTCCTTTGGAACCTCATCTTCACATTCCATTTGTTTGGCATATCAAACAAATGGAATGTGAAGTATGTGAAGAATGTATATCAAACATATGCACATTGTTGTTCATTTTCAAGAAGATCGTTGTCACTGAAATCTTTTGAATTTGAATCCAATAATGCTTTAACATTTTGAAAGCTTTTTCCACTTGGTTAGACTATAATAAATTTAGTTTAATCCTTTATCAAAGTGTAAGTAAACAAAGTTTGCGTCTCAAGTATCTTCAGGACTTAGGCAACTCGTGGTAAAGGTGGACCAAGCTCTCATCTCTCCTTGTCTTAATATCTCCCATAATACAAAGCACATCTCCCCGTGCAGATGTATAATGCTATGCATTAAAGGGCCACTCCCAGATGGTTTCAACCTTTATTGAAGCCTTGTCAGTGGGAGCCAGTGATACTAAGGTGGATGAAATGGAGAAGTCATATTTACCTATACGAGTTGCCAAAAGGTGTCTCACCTTATTATTAAATTACTGTGGATTTAGAGAAAGATGTTGAAAGTTTTTTATATATATTATATTATACTAAGACATGGAGTGATGAGAGCTTGGTCCACCTTTACCACGAGTTGCCTCAGTACTGAAGATACTTCAGGTACAAACTTTGTTTGTTTACACTTGGATAAAGGATTAAACTAAATTTATAATTCTTTAACATCTTCTGCATCAATACCATCAAAACCAAGGTCTTCACCACACTTGCTCCCACTAGTCATGAATATTTTCTTCAGTTCATGTTTAATGTTAAAATTTTTCCAAAATTCTTGGAGCCTAATCGCATTTTCTCCCGTTGTTGTTTCTAGTGCCTTTGAGAATGTCTTTTTAAGAAAATAGACTTTGAAAGTTGCAATGAAGCCCATGTCCATGGTTTGTAGCAATGATATTGTTGGTATGGAATTTTGGTAAATTTAAAGGCACGTTAATTAAAACTCGTGCCACATATATAAAGGGATTGTAGCAATTAATTTCATCGCATTAATCAAATCCCGCGTTAACAAAACCACGTTAAGCAAGGGATACCTATATATATATTTTAATTTTAGGTAGATCTTAGCCGACCAAGTGTTTAACATATCTGCTCACAATCAACAGATAGTGAGTTTGAATCCCATGGGCATGGACATCTGTGATTATATTTAGGTAGGAGACGGATTTCATTGCTAATTGTGAGACAGCCACCCCACTCATTAGATACCTGAAGTGGTTTGAAAAAGTTCCCCATTTGGTTTCTAAAGCATAGTTTCCAGATTATGTAAAAATATATAAAATTAATAAATTAAAAACAAACAAACAAAACATCCTTAGCCCACCTCTGGTATTAATATAAAAAGCCCACTTAGCCCACCTCTATATATATATATAAAAAGATAAGCTGAAATTTGAAACGTTTTTGTCACGTTTTTTGTCTCTTCATTGTTTTGAAACATCCAACAATATTTAAGTTAAGGGATATTACATCCCATATTGTTTCTTAGCCGAATAAGAAACTCAAAGAGTTTCATGCCAAATATAGAAACTATATAAAGTTTGGCGATTCCAAGCAAAAGCAAATACCTGGATAGTGCAACACCTGACCCATTTGGTAGTGCAAACTGAGGCAACTCATAGTAAGGGTGGAGCAAGCTCCGATCACTATTCTTGGTATTTACCCATAATGTGAACTTAGCTCCTAGGAGCTGTATTACTGTTCTACATTATGAGAGGTCACTACCCAGACCAGTTTCAACTTTTATTGAGGTCTCATCAGTGAGCAGGTAGACCTAGTTAACACCAAGTTTGTAGCGAACATAACTTACATCCCTTCTATGAGAATTGCAAGAAGGTGTCCTAATAAATTACTAATTATATGAAGAGCCAAAGGCTCAATTCGGCGACATGAAACTCTTTCAGTTTCTTATTCGGAAGAAACGATATGGGATGCAATATCTCTTAACTTAAATAAGTTTATGTCGCTGAATTGAAGCCTTTGGCTCTTCATATAATTAGTCCAACAATATTAAGAGCCTGTGTAGCTCAGTGGATGTGGCGTTTGCCAACCACGGCGCTTGGCCGCACCAAGGAAGACTTGGTTTCGAGTCTATTCGGCGACTAGAGGAAATTTTTCTAAGCCTTTTACCTCTGGAATGTCGAGTATGAGGAAAGATTGAAAAGATGTAATTTGCAGAGTCTAGTGGAGAGAAGGAAGAGGGGAGATATGATAGAGACCTACAAGTTGGTAAGGGGTTGTTATAGGATCAATGGTGGAGAAGTTCTACAGAGAATAGTGGGAGATCAGGGGAGAACCAGAGGTCATACCTGGAAACTGTATAAAGAGGGTGTGAGTAGGGGAGTGAGAGGCAGGTTTTTTTCGTGCAGAGTTGTGAATGATTGGAATGCCTTGCCTGAGAGTGTGGTGTCTGCAAGGAGTTTGAATGTGTTTAAGACCCGGTATGATGAGATGTGTGTGAGATAAAAGGACCTCCTAGATGAGTCTTTGACTCCATGAGGTCTTGTTTTAATAATAATAATAATAATAATATATCTGCCTTCATGAGACAACAATTTGTTGGATGTTTCAAAACAATGGAGAACTGGCTTACCAGCCTGGAACTCGGTGGGTTGGGCACCATAGGCACCGGGGGGGGGGGCAAAGCACCCTAGTATATTATAAGTTTACAACCTTTCAAGAGGCAGGAGCCGCATGAAAAGAAAAGATTGAAACTTTATATATTATAAAAGAACTAAACATCTAACTTTTTTGTTTGTTTCTACTAATGGCATACACATCTCTATAAAACATAAACAAGAAATGGTTAAGAAATGCTTATAAGGGTATATTTTGTTCCAAAATAAATCTAAATCTGCTACACTTGACTCAATCAGCTAATATGTAAAATCTGTGAATATCATATGTGAGTACCATAAATTAACAGGAGTAAACAGCACATTCCATAAAATAAATAAAATGGTAGTGCTGTACATCAGGATTTATAAACATTACCTTTATTGTAGGGTAACCTTCAACACCATAATCTCTGCAAAATTTAACATTTTCAGCTTCAGCACAGTTAACAACTGCAACATCAACAACTTGTTTCCAACCTGCAATAAAAAAATGTTTTTTTCCCATTATTTATGTTATTAGTTATAATTTTCATAACCTGTAATAACAATACTACATAGAATGACAACCAGAGAAAGGAAAATACAAATAGCTGAGGAGCTTTTGGTGGATGACCTTGTTGACATGGGACGGAGAAAGGTCAAAGAAATTAATATTATGGAGTTAAAACATTCACGATGGGAGTATTGTACAGACTACAATAAACCTATTATACCATGAATTGAGAAAATGAATGCTGGTGCACTCAACATCTGCTCAGCAATGCATTCCACTCATCTGCCAATATCTATACAAAATACAGCACATTCCGGTTAGTTGGGGCAGCCGTTTTATTGAGATAAGTCCTCGAAGAACAAAATGAAACTAAGAATATCAAAAGAATCTGCTTCATTTATTTGGGACACAATGCATTTAATTGGGTCAGCTAGTAACCTCTACCCCATGGAGTTAGAAAAAGTATGTAATCGTGCTTCAAAAATTTAGTGCTAATGACATTTGCAATGCTGACAAGGCTATTTTATCATGCCACACTAGATTATTCCATGTTATAAACACACTACATTGTTTTGATCAATGAAAGCAATGATTTGTGTAAATGTTATGCTGTTCAAATATGTTGGAAATTGATTAACAAAAGCTGTTAGTTATTGAAATAAGGGATGATAGGCCTCAATGCTTTAAAGGGATTAGAATGGATAGTTTACTAGTCCATACCATATGAACAATATGAGTGGATAATCCAAAATTTGTAAGAATTGGCTTATGAGTTGGGACATGGAATTACAAAGGAAATCGAGAAATATTTTACTGGTTCTTGACAATTACTAAGAAGGTCAGTGCAAAAGTTAATCTTTTACAGGCAATACAGCTTATTGCCAAGTAAGGTGATTTGCTGTGGTTTTAAGTATTCAATCATGGATATGCCAGATATTGCCAATAGTGAAAATCACATCTCATTACTTGTGAACCACATCAGAAACTATGAAAAGTTTGCATTCATTGATGGTAATCTTCAATGCTACAATGAAAATGAAGATTCTGAGAGGGAAATTGCAGCAAAACATCAGAGCACATTAGAAGAACAAGAAAGTGATGAGGATGACACTCCCAAGCTTGAGCAAGTGTCTACCTAGGACACTAGAAAATTTATTACTGGATTACAACTCTATTTCATCTATTTCATGCAGAAAACAATGAAGGTGGTGTTATATCTGCACTGATTTTGTTTAATTGCAGAAAAGAAAGAAAAAAAACTATGCTCATTCAATTCCTACAATGTCATTATCTGCTAAGAACTGCATGTGTCTCATAATACAATTTAATGAAATAACTACAGCATAAAGAGAAATAATTAAACAGCAGGTTTAATTGTTTCAATACTTCATCTTTGTCACAGAGACATCTTCAGGAAACACTATTAAAATTGTAATAATACACACACACAAAAAAAAAAAAAAAAAAACAATAAACAGAAGAAATGAAATTACACTATATAAAAGATTTAAATCTTATGAGGGGCATCCTCTGTAAATACTCATTAACTGCATGCATGTCTAAATACGTATATAAATGAAATTATTTTATGGCAAATATTTTACTTTAATTAAAGCTGATTGTAATATCTGCAAGTCAGTGATGCTATGCAATAAATGAAAAACTTGTCTATGCTTGTAATTTGTCTTATGGACATACACCTTTTAAACTCTTGATGTACTTCTTTTAAATGGGGCAGTCTCTTAACTGGGCCAAATTATGCTGCATCTACTTTGTACTCCATTACTCCTAAGACTCTTATACAGCTTCCAGAGATGAGATCATTCTTCTCCCACCTATTAAATAGGCAATATCACCCATACATACAGTATATCCTAAAATCTTCTCTCACTAATAAGTCAAATCATATCACCATTCTACCTCCTATCTGCCAAACTCAGCAAAGCACATTTTCCCATGATCTGTTCTCATACCTAACATTTTACAATATAAAGGGAATCTTAGATGCTTGTTATCAAACACCTCTTCAGTTTTCTTATATACTCCAACTATCCAGATCAATGTCTTATACAATGACACTATTACCTCCCTATCCTTTACTTGCCAGAGATAAGGAGGTGATAGTTTCCTATGCATTATGGCAAAAATATTATTACTATTCTTACATGACACTTCCAAGGACTCATCACAGGAGGGTTCTACTGCAAACATCTCACCCCACTACTTAATGTTCTGACTACACACAGCTTCATCTACTGCCCAACACCACTACCACCAATAGTATTTTATTTATTTATTTAGCGTATGGCATAATAAAGACACATGACATCAGAATATATAAATACATATTTGTGCAGACAAACACCAATAGTATTTTTTTTCTCCTAAGTAAACTTCCATAACCTTTGTAATGCGACCTAACTGCCATCATCCCTTGCCACTTACTGGAGTGACTCCATAAGTTGGTATTCAAATTCATCCAAGTCAATTCAAATCCTCTTGTACTATAGCAACATCATATCAGATCTCTGCAATTATCTTCCCTGGCTATTCATCATCACCCCTCAAATCCTAATCTATGTTATTCATATATGAATTAAACAACTGTTACCTGTGAACAGAACCCTGCAGTACACCAAGTGTCAACAGCACTTTCCATTACAACACTCACCAACATCTGTCAGCAAACTATTCCTGTATTCAAGCTATCCATCTCTCATCTTCAACAAAAAGTTATTGCATGATATTACGAGAAAGAAACACGAGAGAGGAAAATTGTAGGATTACTACCTAGATATGATAGTACTGAGTTAAGGAGAGCAATGATAGCAAATGATTTCACGTGCCGGCTATATAGAAGATATGGATGCGAGTTTTTAGACGTGTGGGGTGTGTTTGATGGCAAAAAGATTTGTATAAGAATGATGGCCTGCACTTGAATTCATTTGGCATCAGAAGCTTGGAGAAATAACTTCTTGGTATGAGACTTAATGCAGAGAGTCAGAGAAAGTAGATCATCAAGGGAGGAATGGGAAAAATGTGTGAAAGTTCAGTTATGGTATACAAACGTGATAAAGATATAAATGCCTTTGAATATGGTTATGTGGCGTAGGAGTGGAAAAATATGCTTTGGGTTCGAACCTTTTACGTATGTCTGGGGAGGGAAAAGAGAAAATTCTAGAACAAGACTAAATACATTGCATATCTAATTATAAGAATAGGCTAGGTCATAATTTATTATGTCTATACACAAATACCAGGAGCATTAGAAACAAAGGGGTTGAGTTTGTTGCTTTATTGAATACGATGTGGCCTAAGATTGTTGGCATTAGTGAAACCTGGCTATCAGAATCAGATATGGTAAGTGGGATCAAGTGTAAAGGATATACTATTTTTAGGAATCACAGAAGAGATAGGAGAGGAGGAGGAGTGCTACTAATGATATCAGATGACTTAAGTCCAATTAGGGTAGAAATACAAGAAAACAATGATGGTGACAATGTCCCATGTAGCGATGACTTTGAGTCTATTTGGTGTGAAGTGGAGGTTAACAGAATGAAATATATGGTTGTAGGGGACGAAGAAATGCATGGCCAATTTAGCCTTATGGGTACCAAGCGAATGATCATTATGGGTGACTTTAATTTTCCAAACATTGATTGGGTACAAGAGAAATCTCATGATCAGAAAGAACAGGAATTTATTGAATTGTTGCGGGATAACTTTCTCAAGCAGCATGTGAAAGAAGAAACTAGAGGTCAAAGAGTGTTGGATTTTCTCATAGCGTCAGAAGGTATCTCTGTCAAGAATATAGCTATTTTATCACCAATTGGTGACAGTGATCATGCTGTTCTTTCTTGGGAAGTATCTACTTGTATTGAAGCTCCGATTAAAACAGGCTACATGCTGAACTACAAAGCTGGAAATTATGATCGACTTAGAAGAATACTATCTTTGGTCCCATGGTATCAGTTACTTATTGGAAAAAATGTCAGCAATGCATGGGAATCTTTGAAAAAGTGCTTGAATGAGGTGGTATCTAAATGTATCCCTAGTATTCAAAGAGTAAATAGATTGGGGGTGAAATGGATGTGCAGTCTTATTAAGCTAGAAATCCACAAGAAAAAGATGATGTGGAAAGAGTATCATGAAAATAAGAGTGAGAGGTGTAATGAAATATATATAAAGCTCAGGCCAGAAAAGTAACGAGTATTGTGAGAAAAGCTAAAACGGAGTATGAAAAGAAATTGGCTATGAAAGCTAAAGGCAATCCAAAAGGATTTTATCGTTATGCCGCAAGCAAAAGAAAGAATGAATGTGGAAGAATAACTTTATTGAATGCAGATGGTACACGAGTGTCAGAAGCAAAGGAGATTGTTCAGTTAATGAGTGCTCATTTTGCTAAGTATATCAACCAGGTATGTGTAGTATGGTGCACAGTGCTACTGCTATGTTGGATGAAGAGTTAGAGGTACATCAAAATGAGGTTGAAGATTTTTGCATAACCTGGATAAAAATTTGTCAATAGGGACAGATGGAATATCTGCCTGATTATTAAAGGAATGTTCAGCTGAATTGGCTAGGCCTTTCACACATTTGTATAACTTGAGTCTCAGCTCAGGAATGCTACCACAGGAATGTAATATAGTTCCATTGCACAAAGGTTGTGCAAAAACTGATGTGTCTAACTACCGACCTATTAGTATTTCTGGTGTGGTAGTGAAGATTTTAGAGAAGTTAGTAAGAACTCACATACAGAAATGGGTAGATAATCATTCTATATTCTGCAGGGAACAGCATAGGTTAACTAAAGGAAAGTCATGTTTTAGCAATT
Source organism: Typopeltis vanoorti (assembly GCF_054136105.1). NCBI lineage: Eukaryota > Metazoa > Arthropoda > Arachnida > Uropygi > Thelyphonidae > Typopeltis > Typopeltis vanoorti. The sequence goes on from NC_143556.1 coordinate 10,960,642, forward strand.
TGCTCATATTTTATAACAATGTTAAGGCCAAGTTGGATAAAGGAAATGGATACACTATGATAATGTTGGATTTTTATAAGGCATTTGATAGGATACCACATGATAGGCTGCTGCGTAAACTGGAGAATATGGGATTGGAACATAATCTATTGACTTGGATCAGGGGATGGTTAACAGACAGATATCAAAAAGTGGTATACAATGGGTGTGAATCTGCCAGATTTAAGGTAACTAGTAATGTACCTCAGGGTTGGGGTATTATTGTTCAATCTATACATTAATGACTTCAAGCAGGATCTATCATCTGATTTGCAATTGTTTGCTGATGATGCGAAGAAAGGCAGGGCAATCAGGGATGCTACTGATATTCAGGAATTACAAAATGATTTGAATAGACTGGAAATCTGGGCTAACGAAAATGGCTGTCAGTTTAATGTTAGTAAGGTAAAATTATGCACTTTAGTGTGATTAGAGATCCAGCAGCATATTATATTAGCAAGGTTATGCTACAAGAAACTGAAGAGGCAAGGGATCTTGGTGTGAATAAGAATTTAAAGTTCAAAGGTACATAGCAAAAGTTGCAAATACAACTCAATGGATAATTTCTATGCTGAAGCAAACCTTGACATGTAAGGATAAGGAAGTAATTTTGCCTCTTTATAAGGCTTTGATAAGACCACACTTGGATTACTGTGTGCAGATTTGGTCTCCCAGATTTCAAGAAGGTAAAGAAGCTGTGGAACGGGTGCAAAGAAGAGTTACAAAGATTATATCCGGATTATGGGATTTAGATTATGAGGACAGATTGCGAGTATGTGGATTACAGACTCTGGTTAACAGGAGAAAGAGGGGTGATATGATAAAGGTCTATAAACTTTTGAATGGGTGTTATAGCATTTCAAATGATGAAATTTTTCGTTATATGGAAGGCGGGAAGAGAACACAGGGACATCCATGAAAGTTAAGGTTGTTCTCAGTCAAGAAAGGGGTAAGAGCTAGGTTTTTCTCTCAGAGAGCAGTGAGTGAGTGGAATAATTTGCCCTTAGGAGTAGTGAGTGCATCTAGTGTAAATGAATTTAAGGGAAGGTATGATAGCTGGGTTGGGTAATTTACAGCTTCCCTCGATGAGTCCTTGACTCCCTGGAGGTCTCAGATAATAATAATATATTAATTACTTTTGCAAAATCTACAAAAATTACTATATATGCATCTCCTATGTCCAATATAGCAGTCATTATTATAAAATACAGCTATACAGAGAGGGAAAATGTTCTTTAACAAATCCATGCTTCTCAAGAAAGATCGTTATTCTCCTTAATCCATCCAGTTTTGAATGCACCTCTAACCTGCCTAGTTTACCAAGTAGATACTAGACATTTAATATTTTAATATTTTGTTGATTTCTGTGCAATCAGGTCTCATTCTACTTCAAAATATTTCGTTTCATACTTAGTGATATAACATCACGCGGCATGTTCTAATTTCAACGATCTATTGTTAGTATTCTAGCTTGTATATTTTTTAAACTGTTCTTGTAATACCACCGACGATGGTCTGCTATTTCCAGACCGAAATATTTGGTTAAATAAATATCTTTCTTGTGATTACGTGATTATATCATTCGGTCTCATTCTAAACCAGAACTACTTTAGTTTTGGACAATATTAACTCCTTACACAATCACATTAAGTTCACTACTGAGTGTGACTAACAACAATAATAGTCTTCCCTTTCCAGATACTCTAATACATTATGATTCTGCTGGCAATAGCGATTTTTTTTGTTTCCAGGAAGCCATCCTTTACACGAAGATATATCCATAAAAGATATATATATATTTTAAGGTACAGTTCAATGATCTTTTTGCATGAGAGAGTATGAACCTTCTGTGATGAGTTTTTTTTTACTTCATGGAGGTCAGATATTAATAACAATAATACCCATGTATCTTCAGATCATCCTTCACAAAAAACAGGTATTATCAAAAGCCTCATGTACCAAGCACACATAATTTGTTCTTCTGAGCCTCTTCTATTAGAAGAATTGAATAAAATAAAATTCACTATCACTTAATGGATATAACAAAACCACTACAGAAAATAATTGATAATTATCAACCCTCTGCCAGATTGCAATCTGATGTTAAAATGATCTGCATACCCCACCTTAAAGAAACTTTTGAATAAACAGAAAGTATTTCTGCAAATATAATCTGTATACCACCTTCAAACCAGTTCAGAAGTTATCTTCTTTCACCACCTATTAAGTATCAATTATCACCTCTATTCTTGCCTGTTGTTTATCAAATAGCCTGTTCTTGTCATCTTTCTACTTTGAACAGAGTGGCCATTCTGCTGAGATTAGCCTTGCTTCTCATCCCACTGACATTTGACAGAGGTCATTGGAATCAAATAAAGATGTTGCACTGCAATAGGTTTAAATTTGTTCATCTATTTATTGAATTGTGTGAAGTCACTCCTATGCCATCATCCTAATTGTAATCAAACAGACTATGCTTATCTCTAAATTCTGGGAAATGAATGCTATTAATTGTTTATATTTTTTAAACTACATAACTATACCTACTTCTAGAATTCTAGTAGCATTTCCTCCTACTTGTACAGCTGCACATACTGTACAAGACTTGTTCTTGTGTTCATAATTTGAATGTTGTGGCCAATTCTGCTTTTTCCCTGATTGATGTTCATGAAATATTAAGCTATATTCCACGAGTGAAGAAGAGGACACAATTTGGAGTAAAGTGGATGACAAACAATATTAAAAAGAGCTACATGCGAAAAAGATGCTATGGAAGAGATATAAGGAGACAGGTGAAGAGAAGATGCATGAAGAATATAAGACACAGGCGAAGAAGGGTGACTAGTATGGTAAGGAAAGTGAAACTGGAATATGAGAAAAGATTGGCCCTTAGATCCAAGGAAAATCATAGGGAATTTTTTAGCTATGGGGCCAGTAGGAGGAGAAATGACTGTGGAAGAATGACATTGTGGGATAAAAATGGGAATAGAGTGACTGATGCAGAGGACATAATGGAATTGTTCAATGAACACTTTATTGGAGTATTTCATCCTGGAGGAGTCAATTTGAATACTAGAGGGATAGAGCAGGTTTCAGGTTTAGAGGTGCAGGAGGAGAGTGTGTTCCACATACTGAGTACTCTGGATGTTAGTAAAGCTGTGGGACTGGATGAAATTTCACCATGGGTTTTGAGAGAATGTGCTAAGGAACTGACAGTGCCCTTGACCTGGCTTTTTCAATGAAAGTCTGGCTGCGGGAAAGGTGCCCATGGAATGGAAGGAAGGTAAGATAGTACTATTGCATAAGGGCAGTAGCACACTGGAAGTGTTTAATTATAGGCCAGTTTGTGTGTCATCAGTAGTTAGTAAGATCTTGGAGAAAGTAGTGAGGGACCATATACAGCATTGGGAAGATGAGGGCAACGTTATCAGTGAGAGTCAACATGGATTTGTGAAGGGGCGCTCTTGTTTTAGCAATATGCTAGCCTTTTATGATAAAGTTACAAGAGCATTAGATGAGGGAAAGGCATATACTGCCATTTTCCTAGACTTCGCAAAGGCATTTGACAGGGTGCCACATGATAAGCTGATATTCAAGTTGCAGTACATGGGTCTGGATGTAAGATTGGTCAACTGGATTCAGGATTGGTTGTCCGATAGGTATCAGAGAGTTGTGTATGGTGGAGCAATATCAAAGAGGCAGAAGGTTACAAGTGGGGTTCCACAGGGCTCAGTACTGGGATCTATATTGTTTAACCTTTATATCAATGACATTGTCCGTGGATTGCAAGGGGATATTTGATTGTTTGCGGATGATGCGAAGCTGGGAAGGGTTATAAGTAATAGTGTAGATGTGGTAGCCCCTGCAAGAGGATTTGAATAAGCTAGATAGATGGGCAAATGAATGGGGGTGTGGGTTTAATGTAAGGTCTTGAGGTTTGGGACACTGCATACTCTATGGGAGGAGTTAAACTGGAGGAAGTAGGAGAGACAAGAGATCCGAGTTTGATGATTGATAGAAACCTGAAATTTAGGAGAAATATTGCAAAGGTAGTGAAGGTAACGCAGAGGATTGCTGCAATAATGAGAAGGACACTGACCTGCAGAGATAAAATGGTTATCATTCCGTTGTATAAGACTCTGATCAGACCACACTTAGAATATTGTTCTGAGATCTGGTCCCCAAGATTTGAAGGGGATAAATTAACTGTGGAAAGGATACAACGGCGGATAACAAAGATGGTGTCGGGACTGTACAAAGTTAGTAATGAGGATCGGCTGAGGGAGTGTGGATTGCAGAGTTTGGTGGATAGAAGGAGGGGTGATATGACTGAGACTTTTAAACTGTTGAGAGGTGGTTACTGGGTTAACACTGGTGAGTTCTTTCGCTTGGTTGAACAGCGGGAAGGAGTCATGACAAGGGGCCATCCCTGGAAGTTACGAAAGGAAACTGTGAGAAAGAGGGTGAGGAGTGGTTTCTTTGCATGGAGGGTGGTTGAATCATGGAATGCATTGCCTGATGGAGTGGTGAGAGTGAGAACGGTCAATGCATTTAAGGAGTGGTATGATAGACTTGTGTTTCTTAGAAAGGACCTCCCATGATAGGTCTTTTGATCCATGGAGGCCTGAATAATAATAATAAAATATAAAGGAGCATTTAATAAATTCCAGTTTTCGTTTACATGTGTGAAGCCATTATTTCAAATATTATACTACAATACCAAGTAGATAGTTTTTCTGCTTTCCAATCAGCAAGGTGAGGATCCAAATTTCTCTATAGCACAAATGTTTGTGAAAGGTTTCAAGTAATAGTAGAAGATTTTTTTTGCCTGATGAGAGCCTACTACTCTGTTTTAGTGGAATAAAATACAAAGGTAGGTGGAATGAAGGAGGACAATGAGAACTGGTTTGTTAAGTTTGAAGCTGAACTGCATATGGAGATGGTCCAGTTCTGCTTGTGAATTTTATAGGCTTAGATGAAGGTAGAAGAATGATGGCATCCAGTTATGGAGAAAAGACCCTATGACAATACCTAAAGGAAAGGCATAAGACAAACAGAATGGCTATGAGAAACAGACTGTAGTGAGTTGGTTAGATAGTATCTTTGGATAGCATCAGGCAATTTCAGGAACAGTTTTGTCAACACCTCAAATATGGGAATAATATTCTAGGTTGGGTGGATTTTAGATTTTTATAGTGTTAAATGTTATACAAGTGAGAAGCAAATGGTATGTTCTTTGGAGGCTATGGATGTGATGTCAGGAAAGGCTACAAGTGCAAGTCGTTTCAAGAAGAGAAATCTGATCTTGTTTGGAGACGTGAATAATATTGAGAGATAAGAGGTGAAGTGATATTTTTCCTTCTAGATATGACAGGACTGTTCCAGAAGCACTGAAGATATCACAATGTCCTCACCCACTGGAGAATGACAATGAAATTACTATTCAAAGCACTGATTATGGAAAATCTTGAATGCAGCATTACAAGGTGTGTCAAATGAAGAAGAGATATGAAGTGCACTGTCAACTGCAAAAAAAAACTAAGGATATGATCTGAGTGCATAAAATAATCATTAATGAAGAAGGAAGACTATAGATGAATGAATGACTAAAGGAAAACTGGCAAACAAATTCCAAAAGGTGGAAGATCATAAGATAAGTATGGTAAGTATGCTAAACCTGATCAAATTACATGTTCTATGTCAAGAGGGTAATGTGGGCAAGGAGAAATCTATAATCAAGAGTGGTAGAATCCATACTGGTGGTTAATGATTATGTATCTCCAATGTGCTGAGATCAATTAAACAATGACAGCTGGTGAACATTTCCATTATTTTCAAGAGAACCGAGGTTAAGGCACTGGAACACTGGCTTGCTGGCTGGATTTAATCTTACTTTTTTTGGGGATAGGACGAATATGAACTTGCTTCCATACACTGCATAGTAGATTCCAGGAAAGAATAAAAGATCATTAAGGTGATAATCAATGGGTGATAATTGTGATGAAAAGATTCTGAAAGCAGATGGGAAGAACCTTTGTAAATACAATTCAACAAATTATTAATGCCAAACTATTAAAATCCTTCTAAAAGATCTGAGAGGGCATGCAGTCAATTATTCCTAACATAGTAGGACGTGATTTACCTTCATCTATATAAGAGTTGGAGAAAAATATTGACGTGAAGAGATTAGATTTATCTTCAGGTGATGTTACGATAACACTATTTGGATGTGAGAAAAGTAGAAGCATGGAAGGGTAGAAGCTGCAGCTTTGGAAAAGGACCACAACACTATAGTGTAGGGATATGTGTGGTGGGTGACATGTCAAGGACATGCATAAATAGGATACTGAGTTTCTTGTGCGAGTTTCTTTACTTTACTGAGTTTCTTATGAGTTCTTTACTTTACTCAGTTTCTTATGTTCATGACTCTTCTGCTACCCACAACATGGCCTAACTCCTTATTTAACCCTTCCATGAAGAAAATGAAAATATAGTTCCTTAGAGATCAGAAAAACTCTTTTCAAAGAACAATATACCAAAAACATCCAACAAAAAAACATCAATTTTATATGAAAAAAAAAAAAATCAAAAACACTTCCCTGTTCACTTAACCAAATTCATGGCCTCCATACCAACAAATGCACTACTTAGTAGTGCAATTGTTGCACTACTAAGCAGTAACTAAATTACTACTTAGTTACTAAATCAAACCTGCTGTAACAGGTCCTTGACAAGTATTACCTATCTCAACTATCCAAACTGTACTTTGCATAATGCCTTTCATCATTCCATTTCAGAGAATGCCCAAAAACCCAGAATCCTCTCTTTTTAATCTGCTCTAGTCAAAACTATCTTACTACATTTTGAGGCATTATTTATTTCAGAAGTTTAATTTTTCTGTGGTCAAAATATCCAGCACTTCATATCATGCTTACAACTTAAGTCAGCATCTGTAATTCCACAGATCAAGTTGGAAGAAATGCCAATGTCTGCTGTTAGCAATGACCTAACACAAACTACTGGGTTTTTATAGTAGTAAATAACTGCATTGACTAAACTAGTACAATTTTTAACACTATATAAATCTCAAATCTGCCCAAATATTCCCAGCTTCTGAGTTATGTGCCAAAAATCTTCCCTAAAATGTTGATGCCAACCAGAAGAAGAAAATTCAGTTAACTGATAACTCCCCCCCCCACCACACACACACCTCAAAAATGCACTCCAAACACTTTTTTATAGACACTGATTTGTTCTGTATACCTTTTCTTCAGGTGTAAACTTTTTCCATAGATAAAAATATACCTCCTATAGGTATAAAAATCTTCCCTAAACATGGTTGGTGATAACTAATCCAAAAGATGGAATTTCAGTTAACTCATGACCATGCCTTTCAGAGATTCATTGTAATAAATTTTTCATAAATTTTTCATTGATTTCTCTTCTGTAGATTCTCATGGCAACGTTCTGATAAACTGGACACCATCATTTCACCACTTTCCTTTTAAGTATGTAAATATACAGGCAGTTGAACATTCATTTACTGCCATCTTCATGCCTACTGAAAAAACTTTCATCCTTTTTCATTTCATCTCTTCTTTGGAACAGCATTCTTCATATAACCTTCAGTTTTCAAAACACATCAAGATATTTCTACTTCATTTATATATTCCTTTATCTATCTGATATATAGAAATAGATCTGTATTCAGCCCATTCCAAAAGTGAGAGATAGTGTGTCTGTCAAACTACTGGCCCAATGCTCTCACCTCAGTCCTCTCTGAAACAGTGGAGAACACAATCAAGGGTCAGATTTTTCACTCATCTGGAAACCTGGAAGCTAATCACTGACCAACAATATGGATTCTACCATTCTATATCATCCATCTCTGGATACATAATGTATCCAGAGACATTTGGAGAAAGCTATGCTGTTATTCTTTTGATATTTTCAAGGTATGTGTTGGGACTTAAAGGCCTTCTCAGCAAACTGCTATCCTTTGGTCTGTCTTCCACTCACTGTAACTGGATAATAATAAATGTTCTCTCTCATTAATGCTGCACACTGTATATATGTATAAATTCATTATGATGGATGGACTTATACATATATTTTGTGCAATTTTCATCTTGCTATCTTTTTTGTGCCCTCTAAGAGGGCTGGTGCAAGAAACTATTTAATATATGCTTAACAACTTAGAACCATAACTTAAAAACCTCAGTCTTTTATTAGATATCAACAAATTATGACTGACCAGAAAGCATCATACATCTAACTCACATATAAAATAATAATACATTAAGTAAAAACATTGCTGAAAATTACGATAGAAATTATAAAATTTTTGCTGTTTTTTGTTCACTGACAATGGAACATTTAAGGAGAAATATTCCAATGTCAATTAACGGTCCAATGTTCCCAAGTAACCGTACCCATTAAATCTTTTGACAATCTAGCGAAATGCATGCATGGATTTTCAAAGATATTCAAGCATTTCTATTATATATCAATTTGCAAAACCATCTGGTAGGAAAACATTCAAATGAAATCCAAATCAACCTTCCCCTGTATTATGCGTTCTGAATTTAAAAACATTAAAGAATGAAAACCAAGCAGGCTACAGCCTCTGAGGTCATCTAATTGACCTCGCCCTTCGTACATCTCACTTCTTCATCTTTGCGCTGGGGGCTATTCTCAGGACTGCATAATCCCGCTGTATTAATGGATATTTAATTTCAATATTTGTTAAGATTGCTACTGAAGACGCTATAGAAAGACACATGGATAACCATTTTCGTATATCCAAAACAATTATTTTTTCTTTTAAATTTAGTATTTTACCACAGCAAGTATTTTGAGTTTTTCGCTGTATATTACTGAAATCTACTGGTATTAAAAATGAAACCATTACAAAAAAAAAAAAACACTTTGCATAGTACCTGCACCACTCCGATGGAATTAAAATAGTTTTAATTCAATTTTGAAGTACTCGACATTTTAAACTTACTACCACATGATGAGAGGTTACTGTCGTCTGCAAGTAAAGCAATCAGCACTGCCATCTGTAACAGCAATGTTTATGTTCATTGCTGAAAAATAGCAAGAAAGCAGTTCAATATATTCTATAACATTTTAGTTACTTCATTCATTCTTTTTTTTTTTTCTTATGGTTAGTTATTATCTACTTCATACTTACTTTTAATATCTTCCGCAAACGCTTTCCAAACGGGAGCAAATCGGACGCAATGTCCGCACCAATAATTATAAAACTGTACTATCCAAACATTATTCTTCCTCAATACGATTTCATTAAAATTATCGTAATCTAATTGCCATAGTGGATCTGATGAATTGTATAAAGAATTCGAAGCGGATGCTACATAAATAAGTGAAATAAATAGAAATAAAAATAACGGATTTAAGCAGTTAACTGTAAGTATACATTGCACTGTCGCCATTGCTGGTTTTCGACTGTTTTTAAAAAGTAACCAAGCGCTACACGCGCTCAGTAATACCACGTGTCGGCGCTAGAAGAACTCGATTGACATCTCAAATGACGTTACAATCATAATAGTAATTTTGCCTCCTTTCTCAAACTTCTGCTCGAAATATTGCATCTCCGTTTTAATGCTAAGCACTATTTTTTTAACTTTCATTTTGAATCAAGCGTTTAAATTATTGTAGAACTTTTAAAATACATCCCAAGGTAATGTTAAAGGAAATAAAAAAAAAATGGGAAAATAATGAAGGAGAAAAGAAACTCATACTCCAAACATGTACTTACACGTCTTTAAATATTTAGGTGTACTTGCTTTTATATTAAATTATATTATGTTATATTAAAATTATGTTGTATGAAAAATAGGGAACCTGTGTAGCTTAGTGGAAGTGGTGCTTGCATTCCTCAGGGTCAAACCGCTGAAAGATAGATCTAGGCTCAAGTGTAATTGCCGACTAGAGGATTTTTTTAGAAGCCTGGTTGGCCACTTGTTCAGCGTATTCGCTCTCCAGCCAAAAGGCTGCGAGTTCGAATCCCGCCATGGGCAGGGATGTTTGTGATTGTCTGTAAAAATACTAGTAGTGGTGGTCGGCGGTATATGGCGTTGGTGTAGATAATGAAGGTAGTTGCAATTGGTGGAGACGGAGAGTTGTAGAGTAGGTACCCTCCCATGAGTCTTCAGACTCCCTGGAGGTGTTATGTAATAATAAAAATAAAAAGTTGGTTCTGAAATTCATTGTTGTTTCATTGCTACAACGAATGATACATTTGGCAATCAATTCAGTTCAATACATCCTCTGAGTTTATCTTATAATAAGCTAAACATATTCTTCTTGATCACGAGTCGCAGTGATTACTTGTGGCTAAATTTGACATAAAAACTACTGATGTAAATGGAGACCACCACATTAAGATATATGCTGAACTTCAGTAAAGTCTAATCTGTCTCTAGTAAGGAAATCTGCTTTCACCTTCACATTATCAACTTTGGATTCATCCAATAATCACATCATCAGACAAACAAGTGTAAACCAATATAGAAGGGGACGAATTGTGATGTTCACAATTCGTCCCATCAGAGTAAACCACACACCTTTGCAATACTGACCACCAATATTTCAATGATTTTTCCTCACTTCTTCCAGCAAGAAAATGCTGGAAAAAGTGAGAAAAATCCTTTTCCTCAATTGACTTCTTTTGGCTTTGGAAAATTGGCTTCTTTTGTTTTCATAATTTTGTCAAAGCTTTCTAGTGGCATGTGCAAGCCTAGTCACTAGAAAGCATACTGCTGAATCTAGTGGCAATTTTGCCGCTCTCCAGCCAAAAGGCTGAGGGTTCGAATCCCGCCATGGGCATGGATGTCTGTGACTGTCTCTGAAAATACTAGTTGATGGTGGGCGGTAGATGGCGTTGGTGTAGATGATGATTGTAATTGGAGAATTGGGTGGAGACAGAGTTATAGAGTAGGTGCCTTCCCTCAATGAGTCTTTGGATTCCCTGAAGGTGTCATGTAATAGTAATAATAATAGTAATAACAGCAATAATTCTTTAAGATGATTCCATGTCAGCTCAGCTAACAATCCAGTTCATCCCACAGATGTTCAATAGGGTTGAGATTAGGGCTCTGTGCAGGTCAGTCAAGTGTGGTGATATTCATGTCCACAAATCACGCAGTTACAGCAGGAGCCTCAGTGCCTTGCTTGTCTTGCTGAATGAGACAATGGTCAATCCTGTAGACTGACCATTGTTTGAATAAGAGCATTATGCCATGTAACGAGTCACGTGTTTGTAAGCGATATAAATTGGAGAAATATGATGCTCTCAAGTCAGAGAAACTGTGTTCAGATAAAATGACTGCAAGAAGGGAACTGAAAGGTTTAAAAGAAGCGTTGTGATAGGATGCCATGTTGCAGGCCTATATGTTTGGCAAATTATTGACAAATTGGGCCATCGCAGTCAACAATCAGTGATACCATACTGAGATAGAAGCCCAGGAAGTCAACTGCAAGTACTGCCTGCAGTGGACGACCCACACGTACTGAACGTTATCATAGATTGTTACCAAGGATAATATGTAAAACCCGCCATTAGTCGGCCAACACGTTGAATCTGAAATTCCGTACATCGACACAAATCTGCCAAAAACATTCAGAAACAAGGCTCACGACATGGATTTCCCTGGTAGGTCTGCGATATCCAAGCCTCATGTAACCTAAACCAACAATTCATGTCGTCTTCAGTGGTGGTGCAAAGAGCGTGCACATTGGGATGTGGAGGCTTGGAGAGCTGTGTTACGTAGTGAGGGAATCATGTTACACTTGTACCAAGCGAGGGACAAGTGTGCGTATGCAAAGTGAATGTCTCTTAGCAGAGTGCGTAATCCCAACTCTGAAATTCGAGGTGAGGTGACGGGGTAATGGTATTCCTGATTTTTCTGGTTTGGCCCCAGAACTATATTTGCGGTGCCACGAACAATGAAATCTAAGAGGTTCTGAACATTGTGGACAATGCAATGCTTCATATTTTGTGGTGTTTCAACGGAGCTGACCATCGTCGTTTTCAGCATGACAATGCACAGTGTCATAAGGCTGCTGATATAACTGCGTGGTTTGTGGACATGAACTCAGCACACTTGACTGGCCTCCACAGAGCCCTAATCTCAACTCTATTGAAAATCTGTGGGATGAACTAGACCGTTGGCTGAGGTCAAAAGACACCTTTCTCATAATAGTGCAGGACCTCATTACATGCCTACAGGAAGAATGGTCCAAAATTCGCACTGATCACTGTCGTGTGGAAAGTATGCCCCGTAAAATTGCAATAAGCTTCACAGCAAAAGATGGACCTACATCTTATTAAAGTGGGCGCCACGGCTGTTTTCTCCATACACTATGGTGTCCGTTCTCTTCAAGCAGTGTGTGTGCGTGCTTATTTCTGCTTTCTGCATTCTTCCAAGGACTTAACTATTTCTATGCTACCATCACACAATAAGGATGGGAGACTAATTAGGTGGCGGGTTTAGGATAATGGAGTGAAAGAAATCGAACATGTTGAAGAAATGACTACAAATATCTGGAAGTTCACCTCCGAAACGTCCAATTCAGAGACATGTGATGAGAGATTACATATGGTAGCAAGCGGTGTTGTCATTAGACTCGGCCACCAATCTGTGATACTACCCCCCCTTGTTTGCAGAGTTCAAAGTACAAGACACGTTAACATCACTACAACATCGCAGACCACAAGTTTACAATAGTCACCTTTCATTACCAGAGAATGTAGAAATTGGACCTAGCCCCTTGAACGTTACTACCAGATCTTCTGGTTCTTGGCCAAGCTTCACCGTCTGTGATCCAAGCTGAAGAATACCAGCTTCGATTGAATCATTCGGACACACACACTCACACACTCACAATAAACAAAGCTGATAAAATGGGGGTGAAAAAGCAGCTTCCTTCACAAGTCAGCTCAAAGATCTCTACATAGAAAGAAACTGGTTGCAGCCAGTCAACCGGTTGTAGCCAAGGTATGGTATGCAATAATATCATTCGTGACATCAATTCCGACATGCACTTGGTGACAAAGTGCCTGTCGAATCAACAGCATCAACAAAGGCGGTAAGAAAATGACCACAACATCGGACATCTTAGAAGCATTCCAAAGATACAACGAAGAGCTATATCACTAGAATTGTACCTCGCAAGATTCCTCGTCTTGGAATATTGCTGCTTTTCCTGCACACATGCAAGAAGGGTTAGATAGGCCCATAAATGTGGCCAACGTCAACAGGATTTAATCAATTTCACACTAGAAATGTGCCTGAAATAGACAGACTGAGGGAAGAATATTTATGAGAGAGACGAAATTTTGCCTTTCCTGTTCTCATGGTACTTTTTTTTTTTGACATCTTCCTACCCACTGCATTGTGCCAAGCGAGCTCATTGAGTGCCATACTTTCTTCCTCCTCAAAGCAAACAGAATATTTTCCTACTGCAATGCTGGAAGCCTATTGGCCTCTCAAACACGGACCGTAACATTCTCGCTGGTTTTATCTACAACCAACTTCATTTGGGGAAGAGATATGGCATCCAAAATACGCAAATATATAAATTAAGGGGATAAAAATCCCTTATTATTTTACAGCCAGTATGCGAAACTCTCAGATCGTAGTTTTCGATCTTAGAGTTTCGCATACTGGCTGTAAAATAATAAGGGATTTTTATCCCCTTAATTTAATTAACTTCGCCAGAAAAAAAAAATAGCCAAATAAAAATAGTCAATCGTTCGATGCTGTTGGCACACTCTTCCTCGATGAGTCTTTGGACTCCCTGGAGGTGTCATATAATAAATAATAATAATAATAATAATAATAATAATAATAATAATAATAATATGACATTCAGGTTGATCGGTATTTAATATTTAATATTTCTTATAAGAGATCTCTTCCGTCTGATAAATACCAATAACTATTCGATGGCAATGCTTTCAACATATTTTACCAAGCTTTTGGCAGCGTTTGTCATTGATTTTCGTTTTACACCCTTTAAAAAGGTGCAAAGACCGCTCCGCTCACCACGGGAGGAATCAAAATTATTGCATATGCGAAAGATGTGGTGTGCACCCTAAGGGGCAACAACTCCATCAATAGCTTCTTCGACACCTTAGAAGAATTTTAAATTGTCGGGTGATAATATAAAACTTTGACAAAATTCAGTTGAAAGTGTATATAATCTACGATAAAATTTCAAAAAAAAAAAAAAAAAACCACCCATAAGGAAAACCCTCTCATTATCTTAGTCTCCCCTTTTAACTTGGGCTAAACTGGATGTTGACCATCTAATAATTAATGCCGTCGACAGAACAGAATTCAAATCTTTAATTTTCTTGTATAATGATACCTATGGAGTCTCCATAACTTTAGAATAACACGTACACCACAGTAAGAATAAATTTATGATGTAAATATTTCGTCTTGCGTATTGAAACTCATTATCAGTACAAACAGCAAATAACAATAAGGAACTGAATAAAGAAACAGTAGAGTGCATGCGTCAAATTTGAATTCTTCTTTGTATACAGTCTCATGTTCGTAGGTTAAAACTATTGGGCTAAAAATAAATAAAATTATTTAAAAATAAAATACATATAAGAGAATACAAATTTATTTAATACAATTGAGGATAAAAATTTCCCACACTTTTGGAATTGTGAGAGAGTCAGATGTTAAAAGTTTTTTCCACTTTGTTAGATTATAATAAATTTAGTTTAATCCTTTATCCAAGTGTAAGCAAACAAAGTTTGTGCCTGAAGTATCTTCAGGACTGAGGCAACTCATGGTAAAGGTGAACCAAGCTCTCATCACTCCTTGTCTTAATATCTCACATAATGCAAAGCACATCTCCTTGCATAGATGTATAATGCTATGCATTAAGGGAAGGGCCACTACCCAGACCGGTTTCGACCTTTATTGAGGTCTCGTCAGTGGGAACTAGACCGAGAAGTGGAAGCAATGGAGAAGTCATCTTTACCTACACGAGTTGCCAAAAGCTGTCTTAAAATTACTCTGGATTTAGAGAAAGAGGTTGGAAGTTTTTTCCCACTTGGTTAGACTAAAGATGACTTCTCCATTGCTTCCACCTTAGTATCACCATCTCTGTGTCTGGCTCCCAGTGACGAGACAACAATAAAGGTCGAAACCGGTCTGGGTAGCGGCCCTTCCCTTAATGCATAGCATTATGGGAAGGGCCACTACCCAGTGGTGATGAGAGCTTGGACCACCTTTACCACGAGTTGCCTCAGTCCTGAAGATACTTCAGGCGCAAACTTTGTTTGCTTACACTTGGCTAGATTTATTATGTGAGAGAGTCATTATGATTAAGATTAGGTCGATGAAGTAGGGCTTCAGCACTTTCTTTCTATAAACGCTCATGCTTATATATGCTGCAGTTTGGTGTTTTTCTATTGAATCTTTTGGTTAGTGTTTTCAATTCCATGTTATGCCAGGCCAGAATTCTGAAGTTTGATAAGCCTGTGTGGTCTTGATATTCAGAGATACGTTTATTTGTCCATAATAAGACAAGTTGCATGAACATGAAACTTAATATATGCCAGGTCAGTCGTCAGAGTATGTCTTTTGGTGAAGGCGGCAGTTTATTAATTTGGCTGATTATGAAAAATTATCAACTCATTGCTACGTATGCACCAGGTAGCAATGAGTTGATAATTTTTCATAAATTTTGTCACACGTTCAGAGATTCCTTTAATATATGGTAGGAGTCCTGCGGGCTTCTTGTTTTGGTTTCTGTATATTCTGTTGCTGGCCTGTTTGGTTATCATTAGTCTGTAAGTGGTTAGCATTCTGCTCTCCAACCAACAATCGCAAGTTCGAATCCTGCCTTGGGCATGGATGCTTGTGATTGTCCTAAGGGGAAGATGAATTTCATCCCCCGGTGTGAGACCACTTCCCCACTTACTGAAAGCTTGAACTGGCTTGAAAAAGTTCCATGTTTGGTCTCTAGAGCAGGGTTTCCGATCCATGTAAAAATAAAATAAAAAAATTACAAACAAATACATAAAATTAACAAAAATGAAAAAAAAAAAAAACCTCCTAAGCCCACCCACCGTACAAATATACTATAAGTTTAGTAATAACCTTTCATGGGTACTAAGCACATTAAAAAAATAGGAGGGTGGTTAATTATTTTTTGGTTATTCTTGGGTTACATCTATTTAGTAGGGTTGTTTCTTTGACAATTTCCAGTTCTTGTTTTATGATTCTTCAGAAGAACAAATCTTGTGTGCTCTTGATACCAGGCATTTCATTATGCCATATTTTTGAGATGGACAGTGGGCTGATGTATTTTGGATAAAACGACCTGAAAATGTTGGTTTCGGTAGTCAGAAGTGGAGATGGATAATTCTTGCTTATGATCGACTTGTACATCTAGAAAGGAAATAACTTTTTATGATTCTTTTTCTAATGTAAACTTGATACGAGCATGCAGAGTGTTGATTTTTTGTAGAAATTATTAGAATTCTGGTTCAGTGTGACTCCAAAAGGCAAAAACCTCATCAATGTACCACTGCCAAATTTTTGATTTTGGATCAAGACAGAAAATTCATTGTTCTAGATGTTCAAGATAAAAGTTGCATGGGTTTGGTGATAAGGGTGAGCCCATTGCAGGTCCTTCTTCTTGTTTATATATTTTATCTTTCCATATAAAGTAACCAAATTTAATTGCGAATTTGAATAAATCCACTGTGTTCTGGTGAAGATAGAAATAATGTCAAAGTTCACCAACATGTCTGTATCTGACAATTTAATGTATTTCATTTCTTTAAGAAATTCTATAGATTTTTTTTTCGATAATTGGAATTCACAATAGTCTAGGTCAGTGTTTTTCAAAGTGTGGTACTCGTATCCCATGAGTACGTGAAAGGTCGTTAGGGAGTACATGGCAATATTCGGCTATGCATAATTAAAGGAGTCATTATATTTTTCAACTAACAGTGCAATTAGAGACAACCAGAATAAAACGGCACTAACTAATGAATCACATCCCTCTGAAACTGCTGTATAGACCATATGTTGCCGGTGGAACACATGGTTTTGCTTGATACCACCCCCATCGTTAACGTGTTAAACTAAGAAATATATAGTGAATGTGTTTCAGATATTATGGAATTCGGTTGAAGGGAATTAGCAATTCAACTCAACTGTTGAAATGCTAATTTGTCTTTGGTTTGCGCGATCTTTTGTTAATACCCCACCAATCATATGCAGTTCTTCATAGCTGCTCTACGTATCTCAAGTCTTGTAAATTACTAGTAATTTTTGCTTGAAATAATGGGAAAGAAGGTGACGCTATTTGGGTAGATGACTTTGACGATGCACACGAGGAAACTGTTCTCGATGCCAAAAGTAGTGATAGCGAGTAGGAGCTTTTGGTAAGTCGCACCATTTTCAGTTTTTTTCTAAAAACTTTAGTTTCCGAAAATTCCCGCCCATATCTCGCAACACGATTTTTTAGCTTTAATTTTGGGAAAAAAGTTAGAATTATATTCGAGTAAATACAGTATTTTTTTAGCTTTCAAAATGGATCATTGATTAAAGATTGGATTTATAAAACCCCCAAAAGAGAGCAATCTAGCAAATACAAGTAGCTGTAAGCAACAAGAGAACGTTAACATTGCATCTGGAGCAAATTAAAATGATGAGTTTGTCGTCTGACATCTCTAGAGAATCAAAATTTAAAAATAAATCATATTTTTTGTTTACATGAACATATAATAAATTCAAATAAAATAGATATTTAATTATAATTATTATTTTAAATTAATTTATTAATTTTAATTAATTTTTTTACTTTTAATTAATTAATTTTTTAATTTATTATTTTTTAATTGATTAATGAATTTATTATTTTTTAATTGATTAATGAATTTATTTTTTTTAAAAAATTAATTAATTAGGGGTACTTGGTAATAATGGAAATTTAAGAAGGGGTAAACGGATATGTGAAGTTTGAGAATCACTGGTCTAGGTGGACAGTTGCTTTTATGTAATTTTGGTGAGCCATATCTTCTAGGGAATCATGAATGGTATGTTCTGAGTCTTTTGATGGTTTCTTGATCTACGGAAGTTATTTTAAGCAATAACTTGTTGAGAGTTTTAAGTTGACTTTTGGTAGGAGGTCGGTATTAAGCTGAGAGTATCACGAAGTCATTTCACATTTCAATCGTATGATTTGACATTTAAGACTACCGTGGTATTATCTTTTTCAGCTTTGGCGATAACTATGTTTTCATTTCGCTTTAAAGACTTCAGGGCTTTTAATTCTGATGAGGGGATATTCAGATGCGATGGTTGTGCATCATAGATCACCTTGGTTATTTCAAAACGTTGTCTATTAGCCTCTATACTAGACAAATGACTGGTGTTCTTTTCGATGTTGTGCATGAAATATGAACAGGGTATACGTATTAATATATCAAAAATGTGCCTGAATTTTTTGATATATTAAATGTAATTCAAATGAATGTATTTAATGCATTTGACAGATCAACTGTGAATTCTGTTGTTTTTATGATATAAATAAAAAAATCAGCTTCCACCTCTTATTCCATAATTCCTTTTTTGAAACTCGCAACTGATTAAGCAACTGATTAAGCAACAAAGAATGGTTAGGCTTTTTGATAAGTTTAACTCCTGGCTATTTAATGACTTCCTTCAACTTAGCAAAGGTCACTATTAGTTCAGCGCGCCTGCGCTTCTTTAAGAAAAGTCAGGCACGCACATTATCCTGTTTCAATTGAAGCTTTCTTAGTAAGTTGCCCTTCGGTGCTGTCGGCTCCCGTGAAGAAATAATACTTTCTTTTATAATTTATTTATTTATGCTTATGGCTACATGAAACTGGTAAGTGAAAAGTATAATCACAATTTCCAGCAACAAATGATGAAAATCTTAACATATAAAAGTTCATTACACAAATGGCACAACCTGCTTCCTAAGTTTTTCCTTTAAAAAAATAAAAATAAAGCAAAAGTAACTTGTCATAATCAAGACAGGGACAATTATCGTCCTGCTGCAACAAGAAGTATGACAAGCTACATGTTCTCACAACACTTCACAACATAAATGTAGCTGTATCAGAGGTTTAAGTAGAGATCAGTTGTGTCTTGTGTGAGAAAACTTGATCCATTAGAGGAGGCCCATTTCACATTACATCATCTTCTAACATGAGGAGGAGTTCTGCTGATACTATGAGAGTGACTACGAGAATAACGTTCTTCGTGGTGAGACGGGATCGTGATCTTCTGTTTCCTCCATAACCACCCCCACCACCATACTAACTACAAGGCAAGACTGGAAAGCCAATTCAAGGCCTCATCCGTCACCTTGTGGATGTCCTGTAGGCCACCAGCGTGAAATTGGCGCCTTGGGCAGTCGTACACAATAAGAGGAATCGTCTGAGCCACGGGAGAACAATCACAATAAGGGTGATCTGACAGCTCCCATTTATGTAGAAGGTAGCCACATCTGCCCTGACTAGTTCTGATCTTGTTTATTGATGACCAAATCTTCCTAGGAAGATCAAAACCAGGCTGCAGAGCACAGGGATCTTCTACCAGGAAGCCGTTTGTTGAGAGATTGTTGGACTAGTATTCTTTCCATATGTCAGATATTGATGGCAGCGCAGCTGAAGAGAGTTCGTCCATGGACCAGAGATGATTTCTAGAATTTGAGGCGAAGACTAGGTGGGTTTATGAGAGTCTGGTGTAGGGGTAGGAGTGGGTTGCTCATTGCTTTATTAAATTCCTTAATCGAGGCTTGTCTTCTCCGTATGTGTGATGGAGCAATGTTAGATAGAACAGGCAGCCAGGAGAGAGGGGTGCTTCTCACTGTCCCACTAATTGTGTGCATGGTAGAGTTTAGCTGGGTGTCTATAATGTTAGTGTGTGCACTTCTTTTATAATGACATACTGCCTCACTGTTCCAAAAGTTTCGGAAATGGTTATCCTCAATTGTATTAATTAAATTTTATCTCTTATATGTATATTTTATTTTTCGCTAATTTTAATTATTTTCAGCCCAATAATTTTAATCCATGAACACGAGATTGTATTCATAGCGAGATTCCAATTTAACGCATGTGCTCTACTGTTTTTATTATTCAATTCCTTATTGTTGTTTGCTCTTTCTACTGATGATGTCTCATGATAAGTAAGACAAAATATTTACATAATACATTTATTTTTACTGTGGTATACGTGTTATTCTATCGTTGCAAATCTTTAATCAGTTTTCTAATTTTTTACTTCTCAAATAGAGTCAAGTCTGTCTACATGGAACTGTGGACGATATTTTTTCTATCCGAGATCAAAATTAGAGACAGGATATTGTCTAGCGAATATAGGAAGATATCTGAAATAAAGCGAACGGAGTGGAATACACTGCACATTGATTTCTCCACCAAGGTCAATTTTTACATGTCTTAAAATATGGGACATGTAAAAAGTTATTCCGCAGAAAGCATGAGCAATAGATCTGCTTTATCAAGACAATAGTTTTTTCAATAGAGTAGAACTGAACAGCAGTGTACTATAAATGTCATCACCCTAGAGAAAAGTATGATCATGATTTTTTAAAAGGAAGTCTTATGATACCAGACATTACCCATCCCTATCCTTTTAAACTGATCTTTTCTGCACCAGTGGGCTTTCTAAGTATAATGTACATCTCAGAAAAATCTCATATACGTAAAAAAAAGTAAACCGAGTACTGAAAAACAAAGTTACTGCAATTAGTGAACTCTGAGGTACACCACTGGTGTACCTTAGGGTTCAGTCCTTGGGCCATTATTGTTCAATCTATACATTAATGACTTCAAGCAGGGTCTATCATCAGATTTGCAATTGTTTGCTGATGATGCGCAGATAGGCAGGGCAATCAGGGATGCTACTGATATTCTACAATTACAAAATGATTTCAATAGACTGGAAATCTGGGCTAATGAAAATGGCTATCAGTTTAATGTTAGTAAGTTTATGCGCACTTTGGTGTGATTAGAGATCCAGCGGCATATTATATTAGCGGGATTAAGCTATAAGAAACTGAAGAGGCTAGATCTTGGTGTATTGGTGAATAAGAATTTAAAGTTCAAAGGTACATAGCAAAAGTTGCAAATACAACTCAGAGGATAATTTCTATGCTGAAGCGAACCTTGACATGTAAGGATAAGGAAGTCATTTTGCCTCTTTATAAGGCTTTGATAAGACCACACTTGGATTACTGTGCGCAGATTTGGTCTCCCGGATTTCAAGGAGATAAAGAAGCTGTGGAAAGGATGCAAAGAAGAGTTACAAAGATTATATCCGGATTATGGGATTTAGATTATGAGGACAGATTGCGAGTATGTGGATTACAGACTGGTTAACAGGAGAAAGCGGGGTGATATGATAGAGGTCTATAAACTTTTGAATGGGTGTTACAGCATTTCAAATGATGAAATTTTTCGTTATATGGAAGGCTGCGAGAGAACATGGGGGCATCCATGGAAGTTAAGGCTGTTCTCAGTCAAGAGAGGGGGGAAAGAGCTAGGTTTTTCTCCCAGAGAGCAGAGTGAGTGAGTGGAATAATTTGCCCTTAGGGGTAGTGAGTGCATCTAGTGTAAATGAATTAAAGGGAAGGTATGATAGCTGGGTTGGGTAACTTACAGCCTCCCTCGATGAGTCCTTGACTCCCTGGAGGTCTCAGATAATAATAATAATAATAATAATAATAATAATAATATTATTATTATTATTATTATTATTATTATTATTATTATTATTATTATTATTATTATTATTATTATTTATTTTTTTTTTTATATACAATGATAATATTTTTATTGATTGCTAAAATATTTACACATACAATAAACATCTTGAGTGATATTGCAACTTATAATTTTACAGATTTCAGCTCTAAGTGCTGCATTTTCTACATTGGATTTCAAATAAAATTCTTGATAATACTTTTTTGCCTTTATATTATGCATTTACAACACACGTTCTTCTAACGTTAACAATGAAAGTTATACAGAATTTTTGAATACAGAATAATAATGATAATAATATATTTTAAAAAAATAATAATTTATTATTACGCATATACATACATTACATAGTTTTGATTACATATGATACAACATTACATATGTTTGTTTATATATGAAACATTACATACACTTGTTTACGTATGATACAACATTACATACATTTCTTTACATTTGATACATTCATGTATTCTGATAACAATAATAATTTTTTTCGCAATAATAATTATAATAATTTATAACATATGATACATACATTAAATTATTATCATTACATATGATACATCATTACATACATTTGTTTACATGTGATACGTACATTACATGCATTTGATTACATATGATACATTAATTTTTTAATTTTACACACACACACACACACACACACACGCGACAACTTTTGTGTGAGGTCTTGTTATACGGTATGTATTTCTGACTGTCCTGAGTTGGCATCGAAATAATGTTTTAGCAAAGCTGCATAGTGACATAAATGTTTTGCTATCAGTATTTTGTGTTCTGACATTGCAGTGTATATAAAGTCGATATTTTCTCTTTGTTCCCAAAAGATCAGTTTTATCATTTTGTACTGTAGCGACATTAATCTATTTAGTTTGTAGGGTGCACAGAAAGCATACGTTGTAAAAGTATCTTAGTATATTTTGGCATAGTGCTTTGTATATTAGTGTTTTTAGGCGTGTGCGAACTAGTCTTGTAACATGTTCATTGCCAATCACGCGATATCGCGCGATGCGAGTTCTCACCAAACGACCGATCACCCGTTATCGCGTT